>NC_132913.1:19414487-19717517 GCF_047675955.1 Chlorocebus sabaeus
TGTATGCAGCTGAGTTTGGGATCTCTCCTCTAGTGCTGAAGCCAATGATTTGGAGGATAAGCCAAGACACACACAAGGCCGTTCCAAGGACTGAAGGTGACAACAGCCAGCAAACTGACATTGGCCATTACCCAGACTCGCATTTCCTCAGTTCCTCCCTGGCCCTTCTGCTGAAGACATACAGATGTAAATGTTGACCCCGCTCCCTTCCTAGGAGAAGCAGGTACCAAAACATACCCATGGGGCGGGAGTGATGTCAGGGCAAGGCCTCAGGAATGGCTACCAGGAAACCCCAAGCAGAAGCAATGAGCAGTCAGGGTCAAAAACTATCAAGAACAAAGGCAAGCAGGAGCTGTGAGGGCTCAACTAGGGAAATTAATTCCTTAACTTGGGGGATTTGCCTTTAGAAGGCTCTGCCTCCCACTCACATGGGGGCACTCTCCTCCATAATACCAAAAATGGAAGTCTCTGAAACTTGTGCCTAAGGATGGGGAAGGTGAGGTCCCCAGTGAGCCTGCTGCCTCCATCAAACCCAGCTCCATGTGTCACACTGAAGACCCTCAATCAAAGTTATTCACAAAAGGGATCATGTCTACACACTTGTCACAGGCTGCTGGAAGGGGTGTAAACTGGTACATCTCCAAGAGAGGGCAACTTGACCATCACTGGCAAAACTACCAAAGAATCTACACTTTCACCCAGGAGTCCAACTTCTTGGAATTTATTTTATAGGTACAACTACACAGGTACCAAATGGCATGTATACAGGTCTATCCACTGCAGTTCTGTTCACACTAAAAAAGACTGGAAATAATTGAATGTTTCTCAAGAAATAGTTTGTGGTACAAAGAATGGAATACTATGTCGTTTTTTAAAAGGAATAAGAAAAAATATGGTGTTTTCTATGTATAAATATGGGGAAAAATATAAAAAATTAAGTGGAAAAAGTAAGGTACAGAACAGTATTATAGTGTATTAACTTTCTATATGAAAGCAGGAAAAACAAAATCTTTACCCATGTTTGCTCCATTTGTTTTTTTGTTTTACTTTTGAGACAGAGTCTCACTCTATCACCTAGGCCAGAGTGCAGTTGCGTGATCTCAGCTCACTGAAAGTCCACTTCCCAGGTTCGAGCAATCTTCTGCCTCAGCCTTCCAACTAGCTGGGATTACAGGTGCCCACCACCGTTCCCAGCTAATCTTTGTATTTTTAGTAGGGACAGGGTTTTACCATCTTGGCCAGGCTGGTCTCAAACTCCTGACCTTAGGTGATCCATCCAGCTTGGCCTCCCAAAGTGCTGGGATTACAGGCATGAGACACCATGCCCAGCCTCGGTTTGGTTTTCTAAAACTCTGGAAGGTCTTTCAAGTATACATGAAAAAGGGATTTTAAAAATGTGTACCTATATGGGACACTGTTGAGATAGATGGAGGCCAGGTGGGAGAAGGCCTGTCCCTTTATAGTTTGGCATTTTGAACCCTATGAATGGGTTATGACCTAAAACATGAACACATTTCTTTGTAAATGTCAAGTCAAGAAGTGGAGGTATCACTGGACCCTGAGAACAGCACAGACAAAGGCAGAGGGAACACGGTGGGACCTGACAATAGAGCACTACTGTGTCTTCTTGAGACCTCATGGTTCTCAGGTATAAGAGCCACACAAGGTACCTGCTCTGAGACTCCGCATCAGTTCACTTGCAGGTACCTGAAGGAAACACGAGGGCTTCGCAGGGAGTTTAACAAACTCCTGAGACACTGAACATACAGATGACCTTGAGTAGAACATATAAAAGTTGATAACTGACCCCCAACCCGCAGCAACCAGCACAATAAACCAACCTATTATCTAGCTATAGATAGCCAGCCTGCTGTCTATAAGCCAGATTGCTATCTCCAGTTACTAGTCCGGGAAGCCAAGCACCAAATCCTGTAACAGTTGGCCCAAAATGGCCAGGCCTTGATTAATAACTGACAGCTCCCCTAATTTTTGTCCCTACTTCCAAATTAAGGCCAACCAGAGAAAGTCAAATATGCACCCCTAACAAATCACATAGGCTGCTCTGTTTCTAGTTGGCCAGCCTGCAGCTTCCTCATGCCAGGAGCCCCATTGGCACACACCTGAAGCTTTCCCACTCTGCCTGCCTTTGAGTCTCTGCCAAAAAGTGACAGTGGCTGACTCCCCTGCTATAGCAGGCTCTGAATAAATATAGCCTTTGCCTGTTTGCATTTGGCTGGTCTTTATTAATTTCCACTTTCCTTTTGGACATCCCTTTTGTCCCCAATGTGGAATATCACAATGAAAGAAGATGAAATTCCGTAAGTATTAAACTATCACTAATTATTTATATGTACTGACATTAACACTCACACAAGTCATTTCATCAGATTCAAGGAAAGCAGAAGAGATGGCATTGAAGGTGTTGTGTGTTCATGCAATAAATATAATGGGGTGTGTAAAAAAGAGAATTTTCTTTTTATAATTTCATATGAATTTCTCACCCTGTGACTCTCCCTCCCCTGAGGCTTCCAGACAACTGGTCTCAGAGACTCAGGGAGAAGTTAGCTCCCAACAGAGTAAAGTCAATATAGATTCTTGTTTGACAAAATGTTTGAAAGCCCAACATCATTCAGGAAAAAAAGGAGCACCTACATTTGTGTTAGCATATCCAGGATGAAGACTGGCAGACTCAGGGGACAGAATTTCCTCAGTGATTCTGGAAGAAGGGGGTGCTGAGTTTAATCTCAGGGTCTTCATTTTTTGTACATCTCTGGAAGAGGCAGTCCATTTAGAAACATCCAGATAGGTATGGAGGAGGCAGGGAGCTGTGTTGAAGCTCTAACCATCTATGTGACTTTACTGGGAAATAAGGTCTGTAAAGAGGTAACTGAGGTTAAATAAGATCATAAGGGTAGGCCCTAATTCAATAGCACTAATGTCCTTCTAAGAAGAGGAAGTGGTGCCAGGAGTGTACCTGCAGAGTAAAGGCCGTGTGAGGACACAGCAAGAAGGCGGCCAAATGCAAGCAAAGAGAGAGGTCTCCCCAGAAACCAACCCTGCTGACACTTTGATCTTGGACTTCCAGCCCCCAGAACTGTGAGCACATAAATTTCTGTTCTTTTAAGTCTCCCGGTCTCTGCCATTTTGTTATGGCAGCCCGAGCTGACAAATACACCCCCAATGTCACCTTGAAGCATTGCTGGGTGTGCTGTCCCAGCACCAGCAGCCCTAGTCAGCTTTGTGGGTTCCCCTGGCATGGTGTGCAGGGCCCCAGAGGCTGCCATTTGCCCCAGTGAGGGGACTTGGAGGTGCTGCAAGTCCTTGTGCCTCAGCCTGGGGTCCTTAAGGATGGGGGAAACTTTGAGACCAGATTCAAAAGGTGGGAGCCAATGTCTGCAGCAGTGATACCAACACATCAAACCATGTGGACACCTCATTGGTTCCACTTTCACACATACTAGTCCTGCTGCTCTGTACCAGTGGCCAGGGAGTCTCCAAGGATGCCTGTGGATACAAGGGCCCAGTCTTCCCTCCACTGCCCTGAGCACCTGAGCAGCATCCCTCCCTGTACACACATGGGGGATATATTGTTAAAGAGAAGGGAAGTAGATAGGGAGGGGCAGAAATAGGAAAGATAGCATTTATCCTAAAAGAAACACAATTACTCAGATAAAGTGTTCAACTTATTGGCTCAGGCTAAGATTCTAAATTGGACTACATTAAGTCCCTTCTGGGGCTTCCCACCTCCCACAGGAATGGCTGTCATAAGGGAAATCATATCAGTAACAGGCAAAATAAGAAAAACACACTTTTGGCAATCTGAGTGTGATAAGAGTAATCCATTGCTCTGCTAGATCTTTTATGGGCACATATATCTATATGTATGTGTACATACCTATATTTTGTGTAAGACCATCTAGTGTCTTACAATCAAGCTATCCATTCAAGGGAAGGATTGAATGTTGCCTAAACTTTAGAAGAGTTTTCTCTCTGATTTAAAACTGTTCAGGGAAGCCTCTGATAGCCCTTTTCATCTGTATCCAAAGCATTTACCACCTGCTCACATGCCCCGATAGAATACAGCACAGGAATGCCACTCACCCTCTAACCTGGCAAAACTTCTTCTCTCTTCTCTGTCACTTTCCCACCCCTGTACGATGGAAAATCTTCCTCCCCGGCAGCCATAATGTTCACACACTGAAAACAAAGGAATGAAATCATCTACCGTATGATTTACCTTTTCCACAAACCCCTACAGAGACTATGAAAGCTCATGAACCTCACTGCAGGTCAAAGATAACAGAGAAGAGAAGAGAGATTAGAGATACAGCTTAGATTATCATGTTGCCATTTAGTTTTGCTTTCTCAAAGCAACTGTGCCCAGTTTACAGCTGAGAAGCAATTAAAAGAAAAAAAAAAACGTAAATGTATTTTTAAAATAGGTTCTTGTCAACATTAAGCACTCAACAAAAATTGATGGGTTCCTGTGTTTCATGAAGGAAGGGGACAATCCCAGGACACCACGCCTCGCCTCGGCAGGGTCTGCCCTGGGTTGGACCTCAGGAGGACACCAGTGTTCATGCCAAAGAGGTTGGTTGCTGGAAGCACAACAGGAAAGTCCCAAGGTACCAGAAAGTAGAGAGAGGTCTTCACATGGAACTGAGTGGGTGAGTCAAAGCCAGGGCACATCAGTAGGAGAACAGGATATTGGAGCACCAAAATACAGGAGTTCTAAAAAGCAAGTAGAAATGGGCCGGGCGTGGTGACTCACGCCTGTAATCCCAGCACTTTGCTCCCGAAGTGCCTTATAAGGTGAGCGGATCGCCTAAGGTCAAGAGTTCAAGACCAGCCTGGCCAACGTGGTGAAACCCTGTCTCTACTAAAAATACAAAAATTAGCCAGGCATGGTGTCGGGTGCCTGTAATCCCAGCTACTTGAAAGGCTGAGGCAGGAGAATCACTTGAACCCGAGAGGCAGAGTTTGCAGTGAGCTGAGATGGTGCCACTGCACTCCAGTCGGGCAACATCTCAAAAAAAGAAAGAAAAGAAAAGGAAAGGAAAGCAAAAAGAGAAGAAAAGAAAAGAGAGAAAAAGAGAGAAAGGAAGGAAGGAAGGAAGGAAGGAAGGAAGGAAGGAAGGAAGGAAGGCAGGCAGGCAGGCAGGCATGCATGCATGCATGCAAGAAGCAAGCAAGCAAATAGAAATGGAGGTAAAGTAGGGATAGAGGATGAGGGCACGGCAGGTCTAGGTGAGTGCAGGATGGATTTCATAGGCCCTGGGGCTTGCGGTGTTTCCGCTTTGTTTTTGCCAGGCTGGTTCTTCTACCTTTGCTGGGATAGGACCTTCCAGTAGCCTGATGTTGCCATGAACTTACAGTCTCATGAGAACACAGAATGTGACCTGCAGGGTGAAAGTTAGCTCTGCAGGGTAGCACACACAGAGTACCTGAACACGGGCACAGGTGATTGTAGGTAACCAGAAAAAGAGAGGGAGTCCAAAGAAGGCTTTGTGATGAGACGCTTGGGTGGAGCTGGAAAGACTTGAAAGATAGCAGCCAGTGGTCTCATGGCAACACTGCTTCTCATGACCTGAGAGAGGACTGACGCTCCGCTACGTGTCCTCAGCCAAGCTCAGAACATGGTGGTCCTCCGACATCTTCTCCACAGAATAGCCCAAACCTGCTCTGTCCAATAAGGTAAACACTAGCCATGTGTGCAATTGAAATTGAAATTCATTAAAATGTAATTAAATTTAAAACCCAGTTTCACAGGTGGCTAGATGCTACATTTCAGACAGCCCGGACAGTGAACATTTCCATCAGCATAAAAGCTCAATTGCACAGAACTGGTCCAAACAAAATATTTCATTGTCGATGGCAATCTAGTAACTATCAGTTTGGGCTCAGAGTATATTGAAACATTGGGTTGGGAAAATATAAAAATAGTCTTAATCTCTAAAAATCTTAAAGTAAATATTTCAAATTACTAAATAATATCCTAAAGGAATATTCCAAGCTATTTCAAGTCCAGAACTCGTTCCTGTGCTCACAAATTCAGATACTACCTAATGTTCTAAAGATTTCCACTGATTTTCCTTGACTCTTTTCTGCTAATGTGTATGACAAATAGGGGGAAAAATCAGGCTTTGAATGGTTTATAGGAATCACAAAAATAGCAACCTACGCACCAAGGAAATTTTGAATATTTATACTTTTTTGTCTCCACCCACACAGTTACTTTGTGTAGAGAACACAGCTGTTCATTTGTAAATGATTCTTGATGATGTTTGGATGACCTCTGGGGTGGTCTGCAGACATCATCCCCACCAGCAATTCTAATGTTTTGATAGATGTCTGAGTGGGTTCACTGTTGAAGCAGGCAGAGCCATCCTGTGGCCCCAAATAAAGACCTACAATGTACCTGTCATATTTAGCATTCATAAATCAGCCAAAAAGGTTTCAAAACTTCCACCTTGGTGTTGGCAAACGACATAATAAAGAATGATAAATGACAACATGACTGTCCAGAAAGCCACCTGCATCTCATCAGTAGCATCAGAAACCAAGCCTTCAAAGGACAGCCCTGCTGACCTCAGATTAAAGAAGGAAAGGCAGAGGAAAAAATCCAGACAACTCTTTCACTCCATTGTCTGCTGACTTCCTTTAAAATTAAAAAAAAAAAAAAAATACTAACTTACCCGATGACATTGTGACAATACATTCCATCCTCAGTCACTTTACAGGACTCCTCTGCAGTCCTTCAATCATTAGCTCTCTGGCCTTATATGTTTCTTCCATGAATGAAATGATTTATCTTTTTGAATATGATTCTTTCCCCTTGGGAACATGCAGAATAATGACTGATTGTGAACTCTAGGTCTGGGTTAGCTGGGCATTTTTGTTGTAGCTCCCCAGTGAAAAACGCAAAAAAAAAATTGGAGATACTTGGAATTCCCCACAGGATGGTGGTGATTATAAGTAGCTACCAGTTATTAATTGCTTACCACGTGCCTGGCACTATGCTGAGCCATTTTCATGTGTGTTCTCATTTAATCCTCATGATAAACCCAGGGGAAAGGTGCCACTATTATCCACATTTGGAGGAGGAAGAAACTGAGGCACGAGAGGTGAAGTCATACAGCGGCAGAGCTAAACCCCCACCAAGTATGTCAGGTGCCAAGTCCAGTCTCTTTCCCACCAAACTGTACTAATCTCAGTGAAACTGGGAGATACTCCCTTCCCAGGGAAGAGGGGAGGGAAGAGAATGAAAGGAAACCAATCTGGATGCTCCCAAGGAGGCGTGGGAGAGTGTCTCCTTCGCATATCAGCAGGGATGATGCCCGCCACAGCTTCGGGGTCTTCCTGTTTTTATATAATGTATCAAGTAGCTCACTTTTTAGTTAACCTGTTTCTCCTTCTCTATGGCTTAGAGAAATAAAAATGAATTTTATATTGTTTTGAAAACAACAGGATGGGAGAGAAAGGAAAATGCTGCATTCTCGCCTGTTCTCACTTATTGGTGGGTTCTAAAAAGCAAAACAATTGAACTGATGGACATAGAGAGTAGAAGGAGGGTTACCAGAGGCTGGGAAGGGTAGGGGGTGTTGTGTGGGAGGTGGAGATGGTTAATTGGTACAAAAAAAATAGATAAAGAATGAATAAGACTTACTATTTGATAGTACAATAGGGTGACTATAGTCAATAATGACTTCATTGTATATTTTTAAATCACTTAAAGAATGTAATTGGATTATTCGTAATGCAAAAGGGGATGGATACCCCATTCTCCATGATGTGCTTATTTCACATTGCATGTCCGCATCAAAACTTCTCATGTAACCCATAAATATGTATGCCTACTTTGTATCCACAAAATTTTTTTTAAAAAAGAAAAATGTTGCATTCTCTACTGCACTTTCATAAAGGGAGGGTGGGCCAAGTGCCAAAGGCATGCAGAAAAAAAGAGGAGTGGGAAGGAGTGAGCCCCTCAGAAAGGCCTTGGGCGCCGGAGAAGCTGTGTAGACTCACACTTCGCAATGATACTCCTCTGGGTAGAGTGAATTTGCAACAGTGTCAATATCTTACAGCTCAAATCCACTTTGGTTGGTAGGTTGATTTCTTCGACTAACTTGTTGACACCTGCAATGCCATTATGCAGGCTTTCCATTTAGTGTAAGACTTTACTTGCTATTAAAATAAAAATATGGCAGGCAGGATACTAAGATTTTAGGCCAAGAATAGTGAAAGGACTAGCTGGTACATCTGTAAATAGAAAGATCTAAAATAAAACAAACTTTTGTACAAATTTTGGCTCCACCACTTAACCAATCTGTGACTTGGGGCAAGTTATTTAGTATTTTAGAGCTTCAATATTCTCATCTGTAATGGGATTTTATCTACACTTCAATATTTTGAGAACTAATGAGCTAACATATTAAAAATTCCTGGTCCATAGTCACTGTTGTTGTTTTGGCAGGAAAAGAAACATGCATTAATTAAAAACCTACTATGTGCCATATGCTTTTACAAAAGTTTTCTTCTTTAACCTTCACAGCAACCCATTTTCCTAGGAAAGATGGAGGATTACAGAGGTTGCATAATTTTCCTAAAAATCATAAAGCAAATTAGTGGTGAGAACAAAATTCAAACCCTTATTTTCACTTCTAGTTGAATGCTCCTTTCACTTTAGCATATAATCTATCAAGAAGGTAAAAAGTAAAAATAATAATAATAATAAGACAAAATAGTCCTTACTGTTGATCTTATCGAACTACACCATATATGCAGCCATCCTCTCTGCCAAATGGAGAAGTGATTCTACTACAGAAGCTCGGGTAAGCTCCATTTTGTCAGGCTGCACACTGGATGACCTCTTGAGTTTCTGTGCATCTGGTAGAACCTCTGATAGCATGCCAGGTGGGAAGTATTGATTATATTATTACAGGATAACAAGCAGATCCATCAAGCAAGCGCCAAAGCTAATTGGGCCTGGTTTGCTATAGATTCAAGTTTTCTGGATGAGCAACTTGTGAATTGAATTAAACCAAAGACGTGTGACATTGCTGGCTTCAATCTCTGGCTTCCTTGAGTCCTGAGAGTTGGCATGTTCTTCGAGATCCTTCTCTGGGAATTCTGGGTCATGAGCCAAAGAGCTGAAATGCCCGGCGCCCATTACACTGACCTTTCCTGCTAACACAAGGAGGGAGGGGAACTAGTAGGGAAGAGACAGTGGGAGAAGGAAAGGAATATTGACTGGATGCCAATCATGTGCTAGGTACCACGTTAGGTACTTTATATCTTTTTTCTTTATGCACCATATGTAGTCATGTTTATGACACCCTTTTACATGGTAAGTTGGAACACTGGTATTTCTACATTAGCCCTTGCTCTTGTCAAATTAGTCTACTTTTGTCAAATGTGGAGGGGGGCTCAGAGTGACTTTTAGCTGGGATTTAGACAGGTCTGTCAATCTGGCAAGTTAGATCTGCCAGGAGCCCCTTTTTTGGCAAGGACTTTCAGAAACTTCCTAGAAAAGAATTGATGCTAAAGGGGTTGAGGCAGAACAGGCACATGTTTGAGTAACTAATAGCCATGCCCACCTCTTTCTTACTACAAGAACACAGATATTAGTAGGGGTGTCAATATGCCTACCTGAAAATGTTTTCCCAGCCTTCCTTGAAAGTAGGAGTGGTCACCTGACAGTTCTGGCCAACAAGACCGACATGAACAGAAATATGCAGAGATTCTGGGAAAACACCCATTTTTCCAAGTGAAAGGGGAGAGATGGAAGTGGTATAACCATCTCTTCTCCATCTTCCTTCTGCCTTACATATGGATATGATGCCTGGAGTAGCAGCAGCCACTTTGTGACTATGAGGCAACAGCATGATGGAAGAAGACCAAGCATGACTAAAGGGATGGCAGAGTTGACCTGACATTATTGCTCCCCTCATTGGCACCAACAGCTACCTAGAGACTCCTCAGTACATGGAAAAATTAAATCCTTATTGGTTTAAGCTCCTATTACTGGGTGTTTCTATCAGACAATCCCAAAAAATCAGACAGTAATGGTGGCAGAAATAAGCTTTTGGGGGAGCACATGTAAGATATTATTAATCTGATGTATCAAAAGATAGAAGCTAAAGACTATGTGGTCTGGTTTGTCTATTAATATGACACCATTCTTCCTCCCAGGTCAGTAAGGACAATGAATGAGACCATCGTCCAACTACAGAGTGCCTGCCATGTGCAGGGTAGCCAGTGGGCTAGCTGACTGTAAGGGAATCAAAGATTAGAAGGCATAGCAGCCCCCCAGAAATTTACAAATGTATTAATCCAAACCTAGCTCATAATGCAAAGCAAAACATTTGGAGAACTGGTAATAGTTACACAGAAAAAAGAAATACTAATGAAGGCTGAGCATGTCAAGGAAGAATCCAGGAAGAAAGAATGAATATTCAGAGTCTGATAAAAGTCAAAAGAATACCCCTCTACAAATCAAAACTTTTCTCTTATAGTTTCTACTGTCCCAATACTTCCAAGGCAAGAGTGCAAAGGCCATGTTTGACTTTCCAAAATTTACCTGCTCCTCAGGGCTAACCCAGCAGGGGCATGTGGGAGCCCTCCACATGCGATCTGCAAAGAGAGTTAATGGCCTGAGTGGGCTGAGACCATCCCCACACTGCCACCTCCCCCTCCCCCCCGGCCACCTCCCTGCCCCGTGAGGTACAAAGGCCCCGAAGGTCACACAGGAAACATACAGAGACAGTTCGCAGGGCTCCTACTCTTCTCTGATGCGATTTAAAAAAAAAAAAAAAAAAAAAAAAAAAAAAAAAAAAAAACTGTGGCCATGGGAGGAGAAAGGCGGGCCTCAACTCAAAGGGCACATGGGGCCAAGAGGAGGATGCTTTGTTTACTTAAGATGGAGAAGATGCGGGCATGCTCACTGCCGAGGAAAAGGTGCTGATTCCAGAGGCAGACATGTCCACGCAAGAGGGAGAATTGATTGGAGGAGAATCCCTGAGGAGGCTGGAAGGTGCAGCCAGCAGCCTGGAGAAGGTCTGGCTTCAGACCAAGGAGGGGATGCCTGAGTAACTCCCTTGGAACAGGAAAGCAGCTTGGGTTTGTCCAGCCAGAGCCTCAGTGGTCAAGAGCAGGGGTTCTGGAGGCCAAAATTGCTGGGCTCAAATCCCTGGTCACCACTTCTAAACTAGGTGACCTTGGGCTCTGTTTTTATATTCAAAAGATAAAAATTCTATATTTCCATCGTGAATTGTCTTAAGTACTATAGAAAGCTTAGCCTGATAGGCAAAAGTCTAATGTAAATCCTAGACACGTCTATTGTGTCCTACTCAGTAGCTATTTAAAAAAAAAATGAGGTAGATCTTTACACACAAGCATGAAAAGATCTACAAGACAAACTTCTGAGTTTTTAAAACAGGAAATCACAAAACGAAACACATATCCACTATATAATTGTGACGGATCAGAAAGCATGATATACATATAAATCTTTGAGCTCATCAGGAAACAAAAAGAAATCTAATAAGACAAGAAGACTTTCAAGAATGCTAGGGAAACCAACTCATTTTGAAAGCAGGTAAACAAAGGATAAAATCAAACATTTCTTCTTCTCTCTATGCAAACTGTACTTTAACCAAAGAGTTAGTAAAGGGAAGCATCTTAGAATATTCCGGCTAAAAGAGAAGAAATAACAGAATGTTTATATTAACATTTAGCAACCCCCAATGACAGGTCTGAACATGAAGCTTCAATAGGTGGCAGCATTACAAAAAGAAAGACAATGAGAAATTGGGCACCCGCTGAAGGGAAAACACAGCACCTAGGAAGGAATCCTACCAAAAAAATCACACCTGAATCTGGTCCCACCTTTAGAGGTAGATACCAATTCACAAGGAAAACAAGGGCAGAAGATCATGTCAAATAGTAACACCAGGGAAACCCAGACTCTGGGAATCTCTTGGAACAGTCTTGTTTCTCAAAAACAAAAAGACCACCCCCACAACCAAATAAATAAATAAATAAATAACTGCAAAGGAAAAGAAGAGGTGCCTAAAGATTAAAAGGGATTTTAAAAGTTATCCCCTCAATGTGCATAGACCACACATCGATCCTAATTCAAGCAAGCAAATTATTAAAAGAAATAATGAAATACTGGAGAAATTGCAATGCAAACTAAATATTTAACATATTTCAGAACTTGTTGATTTTTTTTTTTAGGTGCCTGCCTGTGGTTAGGGTCCCTGGAGATGAGAATTCACGTGCTAGTGATCTATTAAGGTAGTGCCTCAGGAAAAAACTGGTAAGGAAGTGAGGGAAGAAGAGAAAATCAGGCAAGGGTGCAATTTGAGGCAAAGTCACAGCCTCAGCCTGATCCTACAGGGAGCTCTGGAGTGGAAATTACACTATAGAATTGGTCTCACCTGGAGGCAAAGGAGCTAACCTTTCATAGCCAGGCAGCAGTCTCTGGTTGTGGGAGAAAGGTGGGACATGGAGGCACTTCTCGCTCTTGGTGGGTGTTCTACGTTGCCTCTAGGGGAGCACAATCTTAATTTAAATGGGGAAAAGTCAGCAATTTCCCCAAAACCTAGGGTTCTTTATGCAAATCAGCCCCTGGAGCAGGCAAGAAGTGGCCCAAGCTCACTGAAGGATTCTTGCAAATCTGAGCTAAAAGTAGTATTTCTTGAGTATTTTTATGGAAATCTTTCTAAAATGTTTCACATCACAGAACTAAAGCCAATGAAGACAGTATATTGAATACAATTTAAGCTCTTCTAAATGACTTAAGGTGACCTAAAATATGTTCCATAGAATACAAGTTTCAGAGAAAGCCACAGGAGCTACACAGAGGGGATTCTCTGTTCAAGTAAGTCTGGACGAAGAGGACTCACCCTAAGTTAAGCAGGTGCTTTTATGACAGCACTTTTCATAGTTGGAAAATGGATACTGTAGATCTCCAGGAAACAGGTTTCCCAAACCAATAATGGATGTCATTGACTCTAAGATGCACATTTATTTTGCCATTTTAGCATCTCTGAAATCCAGATGCATCTTATAATACATCTGATGAAACAGAGATAGGGCCAGATACAGTGACTCACACCTGTAATCCCAACACTTTGGGAAGTCAAGGTGGGAGGATCACTTGAATCCAGGAGTTTGAGGCCAGCCTAGGCAGCATCGTGAGACCCTGTCTCCATAATTTTTTTTTAATTAGCCAGGCACTGCAGTGTGCACCTGTTATCTCAGCTATTCAGGTGGCTGAGGCAGGAGGAAGGCATGAGCCCAGGAGTTTGAGGCTACAGTGAGCTATGATTTTACCACTGTACTCTAGCCTGAGTGTCAGAGCAAGACCCTGTCTCTAAAAAACAAAATAAAATACAAATTAGAAATACAGTAACTGCAAAACTACAAAATTTCATGCCTTGAGTCCAAGTCCCTTCTAAGCAAGTTCAGTACAAACAGAAAGGGAACTGAAACTGAAGGCCTGATACATGTCCCACATCGGGCTTGGTTTTCAGAGTGGCTTCCACTAGATTCAGAGAGGCTATTCTCCCCTCCATAAGAAACATGAAGTCAGTGTGATCTACTGGTGCCAGATGTGGAGGGAAAACCTAAGCTCCGTGCCCACCTTAGTCCAGCACACTATCATCTCCCTAGGAAATAAGCTTCTCCCGCCCAGCGGCTGCTGCTGGAACACATGCCTCGGCCTTCACCCACAGCCCACTCGGTGGCCCCAGGCAACCTCTCAGCTGGGTCCGCGTAGTTTATGACTTAGTGAAGCTTTCCAGTGACCGTGACTTCTGCTGCCTGCCAACTGTCCCTTTTCCTTCTGGATGCCTTTTGTCCTGCTTTACAGTTCATTGATTTTCAACTGCTGCAGTCTGAGTCACACACCCAAGGCTGCTAGGAAACTGTGAATGAGTTCTGAGGCAAGGCCTCAGGTCATTCTCAGAATCCTAGACTTTCCTGGGCCTCACAGTGTGACCAGTGGGGAGGCAGAGGCAGGAGTGGTGGGGCTGGGATCAGGAGACCTGATCTTACTTTCAGGTTGGACCCTGAGGGGTGTCTATGTGTAGTCACCCAAAGGGGTATCATGAAGTTGGTCTTCATTCAGGCAGATGCTCCTGCATAGGGTGCTCCTGTCCAGGGGTGGGGCTCAGTGGTAAGAAAATGCAGGCAATAGGGGATTCCCGAGGTCTTTCTGTGAAGTGCAGCAGGACGCGAGTGGTCAGGAGCTCTGCATCCACCCATAGCTGGAGAACCAGGGAAGATAGTAGGAGGAGCCTCTGGCAGAGCAGGGACAGAGAACAGCCCCTAAAGGGTGCTAGGGGCTAAACAGCAGAGGCCACATCCTGTGATTTGGGCCTGCTCAGCTGTTGCTCAGAAGCACACAAGTTTTAGGGTTTCTTCCACATGCAGGTGGAAATCCCAAAGACCCACAGAGCCAGGCTAGTCCCCAGGGCATGGGGAGGAGGGCAGGTGACAGGGAACAGCTGGAAGAGTGAGCCCAGCTCCGAGCGCTCATGCCCAAGGCTTGCCAAACCGAATTTTAAAAAGTACTCTGTTGGCCAAACTCAATGGCTCTGGGAGTCAGCATCACCTAAGGCTGGCAGATTACAGACATGAGAGCCCCAGGACACACCCTGAGATGGCACAGAGGCAAGCCGCAGCCCTCGCTCAGGCCATCCTCTGCTCCTGTGGGAGCCAGCCCGACTGACTGCAGTCCTCCAGGAACAGGGCCTCTCCTCTGCTCGGGGCCGGACTGGTACAAGCACCCTACAGCATCTCCCCAGTGAGGAGCATGATGACTGAGAGCTGCACGTCCCCAGCTTTCCCATCAGCCGGATGCCCATTCCTCACATGCTGAGTCAGAGGCTGCCTGAGACTCTCTGATCTGGATTTTAGTGTCAGGTTTCACTAGCGAATTGTCTCCCCTGAGATGATCCTGGAGTTGAAGTGACAAGGAGGGAGACAGGATGAGACAGAGGTTTGATTGCGTCATTTGACCCTCATCCAACTGGCAGAGCTCCCTTCAAAGAAACCTGGTGTTAACTCTCTGTCTTTTCTGCCCTTCTGCTCCATTGAAAGGAAGCACACAGACATCTGTCTCCATTCACTCCTCCATCCAGGGCCAGGCAGATGGACCATCCACATGTGTACTGCACAGAGCCCCAACTGCGGCCCGCTCCCCTGCTCACACTTCCTGTGTGGCTGTAACACTTCCAGCAGCAAGGGCACACCGGGCACATGGCATGCCATGCCTGCACTCACCTGTTTAGTTAGGAAACAAACGTGGCTTACCACACACCAGGCACCAGTCTAAGTACATTATAAATATTAATGCATTTAATCCTCACCGTAATTCTTTGAGACAGGGACTATGATTAGCCCCATTTTACAAATGAGGAAACTGAGGCATAGAGAGGTAAAGTAATTTGCCCAAATTTACTTAGAAGCCAAATCTTAACATGCTGTGAGTCCTCATGGATGATCGACCAAATTGAAATCTTACGGACTGTGCATGTAAAAGAGAGAACTCACATGTGGGGTGCACATAACTGCTTCCACATTACTACAAGCAGAGCTAAGGTTGTGCATAGAGCTTCTCATGGTAGGCAATGCTCCAAGGGATTGCACGTCTTTCCGTGGGGTTTCGCCTGTCTAATGAGAGGTCGGTAAGCCTTGAGTAGGAGTTTGCTTAAGGCAAGAGGCAGGTCAAGTGACATCTTGAGGACTGTTTGAAAGGCTATTTATTGAAAATACTGTTTGTGCCAAGCACCCTAGTAAGCACTTTCCCTGCAGTACTTCATGTAAACCCCTCAACAACCCAGCGAGTCAAGTTTCTATTATGCTCATTTTAAAGCTGAGGAAACTGAGACTTGCAGGGGTCACATGACTTGTCCAGAGTCCCATCAACACGGTCCATCTGACTGTAGACTCCACGCTCCTAGCCCTTCGTGTTAGACGGTGAGATGGTGAAGGAGAGGGGTTTATTGCCCTTGTTGGCAAACATGAAATTCACTATCAAACTGGCCAAGATGAAAAATAATAACAATTCCCAATTGTTCGAAAGAGTTTGAAGAAATAGTGACTCAAATCCTTCTTGGGAGAGTAGAAAGTAGTGCATATTTTCTGGAGTGCAATTCAACATAAAAACCCTTTAAAAATGACTCCACTTTAATTCTGTAACCTCATTTCTAGGCATTTTGCCTAAGAATATAATTGGACAATTATACGAACATATGTGCCATTTGTTATAGATGTTATTTCAATGGCAAAAATCTAGGAAAAGCAACCAACAATAGGTGCTTGGTTAAACAATGTAAGGGGTGACAAAATGCTTACACAGCCATAGAAAATGGTGCTACAAACCAATTTACTGACAAGGAATGACACACACATTTTTTTTTCCACTGAAATGTGCAGGTTACAGGCCAAAAATAAGCTTTCTCATGAAAACAAAAACAAAAACAAAACCCTAGAAAACAAAGTACCCAAAATGCTAGTAATGATTTTTTCTGGTTAGCAACATTTTAAATAACATTTTTTTTCTCTTGCTTGGCTATATTTTTTGCTACAAAAATAATAATGGGCGGATCGCCTGACATCAGGAGTTCAAGACCAGCCTGGCCAACATGTTGAAACCCTGTCTCTACAAAAACACAAAAATTAGCCAGGCATGAGTGCAGTTGACCGTAGTCCCAGTTACTCAGGAGACTGAGGTGGGAAAATCGTTTGAACCCGGGAGGCCTCAGAGGTTGCAGGGAGCCGAGATCGCGTCATTACACTCCAGCCTGGGTGACAGGGCAAGACTCCATCTCAAAAAGAAAAAAAGCAAGAAAGAAAAATAATAATTGTGCAGTTTTCTAAAAAATAAAACGTATATTTTAAATGGGCCGTTGAGCATAGAAGGAGAAAATTGCTGACATAGTCTTGAGGAGCAAATAGCAGGGCTATATGGCCTGAAGAGCACCATGAAATCCCCTACCCCACACAAGCTAATTGCCAGCAAGACGCCTCCTGGCTTGCAAGTCAAGTTCTGTGGAAAATGGATAAGAAAGATGAAAGAAAAGAAAAGAAAAGAAAAGGAGAAAGAGAGAAAGAGAGAGAGAGAGAAAGAAAGAAAGAAAGAAAGAAAGAGAAAGAAAGAAAGAAAGAAAGAAAGAAAGAAAGAAAGAAAGAAAGAAAGAAAGAAAGAAAGAAAGAAAGAAAGAAAGAAGAAAGAAAGAAAGAAAGAAAGGAGGGAGGGAGGGAGGGAGGGAGGGAGGGAGGGAAGGAAGGAAGGAAGGAAGGAAGGAAGGAAGGAAGGAAGGAAGGAAGGAAGGAAGGAAGGAAGGAAGGAAAGAAAGAAAAGAAAGATTGATTTACCCAGGAATTGTGAAATTCTTGATATTTAACAAATCATGAAACCAAATGTAGCAAAAATAATTTGAAAGATCTGTTGGGAGGCCCAGCCAACAGGGAGGGGGATCAGAGACAATGTCACCTGCAGAGTCTCAGGTCAAAGAACCAGTGCCCGCCACGGGCAGACCAGTGGGAATCATCCGCCTTCACCAGTCAGCCTGGGTTCTTAGGTGGCAGCAGCACCTGTGAGTGACCAACAGCCCCACCCCATCCCCTTGGGAACTTTGGGCTCTCAGCAGCTGACAGTGCTCACCTGGGCCCCCTGGGGGCAGTTAGACTCCAAGAATGCCAAGATCCCAGGGAGCTTCCGGAGAAAGAGTTCATTTCATATCCTGCCAGCAGAAATGTGAATGGTGGCAGCTTTTTTGCAAAGCTATCTGCAAATATTTATCAAAATTAATGAATCTCTGTCTCCCAGCCCAGCCGTTTTACTCTTAGAATCCTTCCCATAGAAATAACAGCACCAGCCCAGGAATGTGCATCCCAGTGGGTTGGGTGCAACATTTAAAGTGTGTACAACAGCCATATTCCTAATTTCTAGATGTTTCAGGCCTTGGGATATCTGAAACAGTAAAAAAAAAAAAAAAAAAAAACTTGGAGGGATGGTCATTCCAAGTTAGAAGCTCGGTGAACTATGGGTTCAAGGAGCATGGTCCAAGCTAGGGAGAGGAGGGCTGGCGTTTTAAAATGCACCCGGATTTGTTTTAATCAGGTATGGTAAGACACAACATATGGAAATAGCTGTCATGCAAGGAGAAACGTGTGTGTTCACAGATCTCTAGACAAAAGAGGTCCAGCACAGCACACCACGCAGGGCCACATGAGAAGCACCAGCATTGGTCGGGGGCAGAGGGAGCAAGAGGAAAACACAAGCACAAGCCCATATTGTGGTTTGTATGAGAAGGGACAGGTGAGGCAGCGTCAACAGGCTGAGGATTGGTTAGCTTAAATCATTTGGGGAGGCTCTGGGTTATAAGGGCTGTCCCATGTCATCTAGTACCTGGCCCTGGAGTGATTAGTGGTCCAGAGTGTAAGAGCCTGATAGGTGTAAGAGCCTAATAGAGGAGGCATGGGATACGGTCTCTGGATCCATTGTTTTGCCTATGAAAGGTACACTTGCAGAAGAGTTCCTTACTTTCTCTAGGAACTGGCTAGTTGGGAGGGAAATCTCTCCAGCGTCAGCAATGCCCAGATGTCAAAACATCCAAATAAACAGACATGTTTTTTTTTTTTTTTTTTGAGACCAGGTCTCACTTTGTCACCCAGGCTGGAGTGCAGTGGCACAATCATGGCTCAGTGCAGCTTTGAACTCCCAGACTCAAGCTGTCCTCTCATCTCAGCTTCCAGGGTAGCTGGGACTACAGGTGTGTGCCACTACACCCAGCTAATTTATTTTAAGAGACTGGGGAGAGTGGGGGGGCGGGTCTCATTATGTTGCCCAGGCAGGTCTTGAACTCCTGGCCTCAAGTAATTCTTTCACCTTGGCCTCCCAAAGTGCTAGAATGACAGGTGTAAGCCACCACACCCTGCCTAAAAGATATACTTAATACAGTTGGCCAGGTCCCAGGCATTCAGTGGGTTCAGATGTCCCCAGCTAGGTCCAGAGAACCAGGTTGGCCAACCAATCAGCCTGCAGAGAATTAGGACAAGGTCCCATCCAACAGGGAAAGCCAACTCTGCAAGGGGAGAGGAAAGCAGGGGTGAGGCTAGCTGGCTTCTGAAGCATCGAATTGTGCATTGGAAACTCAGCAGCGCACAGAAGAGACTCAGACTGTCTGGGACCTTAACTTCAGGATTTGGGATTGTGAATTCATTCCAAGGCCCAACATGCGTAACACAGGCGCAGAGGGACATGATATCATTTTCTCTGAGGATGATATTTCTTTCTGGGTTTATCCTGCAAATAGAAACTGGAGTCTGATGAGTAACTGAGGCCTACATGGGAATAAAAGCAGCCAATAAGGGAGAGAGATACTTTTTCTTGCCCTTGTGCCAAAAGTAAATTCCAAGGACTTGGGTGGCCTCGGAGACTCAGGGGTGGGTCAGGAAACGAAGCATGCTCTGAAGTGGAAGCCTGACTCCCAATGACATATGCACATATGAGGAAGGACTGGATTATCACTTCCAGCCAAACTCCACTCACCTGCGCTGCCCCCACCACATCTAGATAGACCAGGCCTCCCTGGTGGGTAGAACTACCTCCATTGACTCCAATTATTCCCTCAACAGTGGAAATTAATATTGCTCAGATTTTAAAAGAAGGGAAACCAGACCAAGAGACACTCTACTCATGATGCTAGGTTGTGAACTTAATTGAGAGAAGGAATGTGTCTTCATCTCAGCCAAAAGCTAGATCTTCCTTAAAAGCACTTATAATACTTGCATAGAAACAGATATTGATCTGGTTCTGTTATGTAACTGACATTTGTGAGGGTCAGGAAAAGAATGGGAATGGCTCCTTTGGGACAATAGCCTATTTAATGTGCACAAAAATCTATCTTCAAGGGCCATACATCTGCACACTGTCTCCATCTGCCATCCAACCTGGCCACCCAAATTGCTCCACTTAGCAGGCAGAGTCCCTGGGGAGAGTCCCGGGGCACAGTCCAAGGCAACATCTGGGTCCTCTCAGCCATGGGTAAGTCCTTCATATCTCTGGATGTTTCCTGAAAAGGCTGGATGCTTCCAGTTCAGAATCCCCACCCCTACTCCCATGTAAGGAGATGTCATGTAATTTCAGGTAAGCTGCTGCTGCCCAAATGTGTCTGTGCTGAGACTTCACTGCCTTCCTGCCCCTTCCTGCCACCTCTCCCTGCAGGACACTCCATGCCCACCGCTTGCTCATCAGAAGAGCTATTTTCTCCATATGTCCGCAGTCCACACCTCTTGCCATAAAATGGCACAAATACGTAGCCTCATTATTGCCCAGAGGAAAGCGCTAATCCCCACCAACCAGACCCTCCCTCCTCAAAGGGAACAAAGGAACAGAGACACAGTCCCCGATGAGCAGGAATAATGTGCCCACCTAGAAGACAGAGCCCAGTTCTGTGTTTCTCCCCTCTCCTCCCCCAGGTATTGAGAAAGCTGCTGGAGCAGAAAGCAGTTGGTGCTCAGACTCTATAGAACTCACAAATCCCCTGGGGGATTGTGTTAAAAATGCGTGCTCTGATGCAGTGGGTCTGGAGTGAGGCCCAAAATGATGCAAGTCCAACAAGCTCCCCAACATTGCGGATGCTGCCAGTCCAGGGACCACACTTTGAGTAGCAAGGGCATAGAGAACACACCGTTCTTGGCTTCAAATGCACACACACACTCACACACACAGACATGCACACACAAACAACAGCAGCTTAAAATGGGACATTGTAAAAATGGCCTGTTTGTCTGTTTCCAAATTGGACTGCTTTGAAGATTAAGTTCTCCACATGGCATCAAGCTGCACACTGCTGTCATTTTGATAACATTTGTAAACACACGTTTAAAAAAAAAAAAAATCTTATCCTCATATTCAATTCAAAACACCTTTGACAGGGAGCAATGGAAACACCTGAGGGAAGAAGCATTCACTTCGGGCCACTAGGGAACTCCCCGGTGATTCAAGGCCTCGGGTGAAAGCGCTGATTTATGGATGTGGAATTGAACCTGAAAGGGCTCCAGGAATAAGGGCAGGTGGCTGACATCACCCGGCACCTCCGGAAAGCCTCACGTCGGGGTGACAGCAGGCCCTGCCTTGTGCCCGTGCAGCCGACTGCCCCCAGCAAGCTCGCAAGGAGGGTGAAGGTAAAGGAGACCACCTGGATTTTGTTGCCAATGGTTTGGGAGGATATATGTTAGAGAAATTTACCAGAAAAAAAAGACTGATGTGGAGTTGGGTGCTTGTTTTTTCTTTTTACCCCAGTTTTGCCTTAGGAAGAGAACCACTTGGAGGTAGTACTTGTTCACTGTCCTGTGGCTTTTGTAGGCCCTGGACATCCTACTCTTCTTATAGATGAAATACTTAGCTGATATATGCACGATGACATCGCTGGGGAGATGTCACAGAGAAGTCCATGTCCTTACAAAGGCAGATCGTTTCGTAGCTTCTTTCAAACTATTCAGCAATCAATCTTTCCATTTTCAGAAGACAGCCTCACCTCTCACATCCCAAGTTATCTGGATCCTCAGAGGGCTACACGTCTCAGCCTGCCTGCACCACCCAGAGGTCCCCAGTGGATGGAGAGTGCCTAACCTCCTGCGGTGCCCGGATCTCGGCTAAGACTTCTCCCATCTGTCCTGCAACCTGAACGGTGTGTGGTTTCTCCAATCCCCTCCGAGTCTGCGCACCCCTCGCCGGAACCGATTCTCAGCTATCTGGTGCCATCTGCTGGACAACTGCAATCACGGCCAAAGAGCAGTTTCCCAGAGTCCCAGGGAAGCAGAGCGAACACCTCCCCGGATTATTTTAATTCTCTGCAACTTCACCCTACCCCCTATTTGTACTAAAAGGATTCCAGGATGTTACGGGCATGTGGTGAGAAGAATTCAGGACTATGAACTAGCTCTAATTCAATTAATCCCCCCAAGCTTTGTGTCCTAGGCAAATTACTCACGCTGTTTCCTCAGTTGTAAAAGAGCAATGGCCAACTGCCTTGAAAGTTGGTTACCTGGATTAAATATGTTAATAGGTGTAGAGCTCCTAAATGTAGCCGACCCCAAAGATGGGAGACAATTTTATCTCTATGACTCTGTCATTCATGATGTTATTAAATTCAGTGTAAAATCTGGCTATCCTGATGACTGCACCACCTCAAAAAATATTGCTGTCACATGTGGTTCCATTTCTTCTTTCTGCCCTAGAATTGTGTCTGTGCGATACAAAGGACTTTGTTCCACCCATATTCCAACCCCAATCTGCCTGTAGTAAAGATAAATGGCAGCTCAATGATCTCTAGAATGATCACTCCTATGTTGCATTTGCCCAGAGGATGGGTGGTAAGAAACACCCCTTGGACAGTTTCCATCCTAGTCTGCCCCTCTAGAGGTGTGAATGTCCACCAGCCACTTAGAGGTCATATGGTTCTAGAAAGAACCTTTAGTGGTCCACAGCCGTCCAGCCAGATGTTCAATGAGCTGTCAAATTATTGGAGCTTGAGCTCTCAGATGAAGTATAAGAGTAGAAAGGTCATGAAGGGTCCAAAGATGCTGTGTCTATCTTATGCTACTATCTGCCTGTATGGCTTGGCCTCTGAGCCTTCCAAGTATTCCTCAATCTACACCTTGTAGGCGGTCTGCCTATGCCTGCCACAGCCCTCCCCCACCTCCAAGCGTTAACAGAGCGACTCTATAAGCTGGAAACAGTAAACTAAAGCTCAGAGATGTGTGGCAGACTCACATGTCCCTCTAGACACAACAGTAAACATCCCTTTCCCAAAAATGTAACTCATTTTCTCAACCACCTTTGCAGCTAGGGGTGAATATGTGATATGAATCTGGCTAATGAGAAGCAAGAGGAACGTAATAGGTGAGAATGCTGGGCAAGTTCCATAAAAGGAAGCTAAGCCAGTATATTCCTTTCAGCCCTGGCCCATTCCCTTCCTCCTGCTAGAAATGTGAATGAGAGGGTTGGAGGTTGACAGCCATCTCATGCCCATGAGACAAGCATGCACTGATGATCCTGGAAGACAGCAGATAGAAGTAGCCTGCATCTCTGATGACATTGTGAAGCTGCTCTCCTAGTCCCAGACTGACTACATCCAGACTTCGCGTTACACCAGAAAAATAAAAGCTTTCATCAGAATAAGTCACTATTTTCTTAGCATCTAGTACTTAGAGTTGAACATAAGTTCTAAGTGATACAGGATAGTTATCATTGAATAATCAACTACCCAGTAAGTGATGGAGGACGGAAGGACTTTTTTTCTCATTTCTTAATCAGTGCTGTTCTAGGTTCTGAATAGGAATATCTGGTACTTACTCGGCATTCAGTATTTACCTACCAATTCTAAGCACAAAGAAGACAACATAAATTGTCTGCGTAATATCTAAATTGTATTTCCTGGATCCAAGTTCACCTTTGTACTTTCCATGACAATTTGAGTCATGACAACTGAGTGAGATAAAATCTGTAAAAAGCTTCGCACAATGTGCGGCACATTTAACGTG
Source organism: Chlorocebus sabaeus (assembly GCF_047675955.1). NCBI lineage: Eukaryota > Metazoa > Chordata > Mammalia > Primates > Cercopithecidae > Chlorocebus > Chlorocebus sabaeus. The sequence continues at coordinate 19,438,053 of NC_132913.1, forward strand.
TTCCTCATTTAATGTGGAAATGCATTCTGTGAACTTGGGATCGAGCCAAATCTGTGCAGGAAAGAGACCTTATCTGATTAGACCTCATAGAGATATGTTCCTGAAATCCCAACTTATTACAGTTTACTAAGAAGTATGAGTTTACTTAAACTATAGTGTAAATAAACTTGGATTAATAGAAATATTATATAAAAGGCATACTAATTTTAAAAGTTAAATTTGAAAAGTTACATGCTTATCTGGGAACTGATGGCCTCAACATAACCGATGTGGCCCCATGGGGGCAAGTATTGGTTGTCATTTACTGATAGATAATCACAAGGCATAACTTAGACTCCACCGAAGCGTGGCCCCCAGCAAGGGTGGGAAACTGTCCTCGGGGACTTTACAACTAATGCATGGTTCTGCCAATAAAGGGCTTGGTGGCACATACTTCCAATAAAAAGCAGGTTACCCACAATGCAGAGAAACTGGGAGGGTGGATGCCAGGCTCAGGAGTCGCTGGAGCACTGGGGTGTCCAAACACAGCCCTTTGGTCAGCACCGCTGTCTGTCTCCCCTTTCACACTGCGAAATTGCTGCAGTGCGTCAGTCTGTCAAAACAGCCAGTGCCGGCTCCAGAGAGACACTTTTGTTCATGGGCCTTTTGTTTGTGTGTTTGTTCTTGGAGGTGAAGAGTTCCTCTGATTTCTCTCAGATAACGAGCAGCTGACACTGCTTTACAGCTGCACCGATTAAGTACCAAATACTCTTATTCAGAACCTAGAACAACACTGATTAAGAAATGAGGAAAAAAGTCCTTCCTTCCTCCATCATTTACTGGGTAGTTGATTATTCAATAATAACTATCCTGTATCACTTAGAACTTAACGTTCAACTCTACCAGATGTTAGATGACACTGCTTTACAGCTGAGCTGGGTCTAGAGAACGATGTTGCGTGCCTTTTACCATCCAGCTTGATCCTCTCTGCTGTGTTTCTTTGAGACAGACTCGGGCCCTTAACTTACACAGTTTTGTTTGGTTTTTTCTCGCCAGTTATCATGGGCTAAAGTGATTTTCTAGAACATGAAATAAAGGCAAAAAGAGAGGCAACAGAAGAATTAACAACCTTCTTAGTGGAATACATTCAACTCAAGAGAGTTGAGGGTACTCATTGGCAGAGAGTTTGCGTCGTACAGTGCCGGCTGTCATTGTCTAAGAGTGTGCAGAACAATTTCTACTCTCATTGTTTTTGAGTAAAAGTATACAACGGCACTTGAAACACGGAGATAAAATTATAACAGTAAATTGCGATGGATTTTTCATACACGCACACACACATACATAAATCCTCTTAGGGAAAAAGTTCAGAAACCACGTAATAAATTAGTATAGTGCAGATTTCATTTAATCTTCATATCAACCATACAGGGTAGGTATTATCTTGATGCCCATTTTGCAGACAAGAACACTGAGTCACAAAGAGGTTACGTAATTGCCTGCAGCCACCAGTGTCGTAAATGAAAGAGCTGCTATTCACACCTTGGCAGTCAGGCTCCAGAGTCTTAACCACGGTGCTACACTACTGTCAGGTAAGGGTAGCATTTATGTTTTATTCCTTTTTAATTTCCAGTTTCTAACAAAAGGCCTGGCACAAGACAAAACCTTAACAAATGTTTTTGAAAGAAAGAACATAGTATTTATTTGTTACAAAGGGAGAAGAATGAATAACTTTTTGGAGTCAGTACATACATATTCCGTGTAATGACATCTGCACTGTACTAATTTATGATGTATAATTATTATGTATAAACATGTATTCTGGAAACCCAAAGAGGGAAGAGACCAGCCCCTAACAGGGAGATCCGGAAGGGCTTCTTAGAGAAGATGAGCGACATGGTCCTAAAACTGCATCTTGCCGGATAAGCAGGAGTCCCCCAGAGGGACAGAGAAAGAAGCAGAGACCCTGGAATATCCAGGCACCTAATTTGGTTTGGGGTTTTGTTTTAGTTTTTTGTTTGTTTTGTTTTGTTGGTTTTGGGGGTTTTTTGGTTTGTTTTTTGGGGTTTGTTGTTGTGGTTGTTTTTGCTTGTCTGGGGACTGACTCCACCTTCTTCCAGGTCCTTGCAGGACCTGTGGGAAGAGACAAGCCCCAATACAGCAAGAGTCCCTTACTGGAGTAGAGCAGGAGTGCAGGCAGTCTCCCTTTTGAAACCTTGACCCTGACTCCTCAGTCCTTAGACAATCGGCCAGGCTCCCAGCTGTCATCACATCTCACACATGATTGGTATGACTGAGCCAATTTCAACCAGAAATCTGCTGCAGTGGGATTCCCCATGGAGGCATCAGAACAGCTGTGCTTCCTCTAAGTCTGGAGGGCCCCAAATGTACAGAAGAAGAGAGCAGCTCCCAGGGAGGGCTGGGGATGGTGGGGTGGAGAAAGAAGGGCTCACAGTAAATTCCAGCCTTCTGTCTCAGCTGTCTCTGAGATTCCCCCCAAAAAACCCAAGCCCAGCCTCAAAGAGAACCAGGTCTGGCCAGGCGTGGTGACTCACGACTGTAATCCCAGCACTTTGGGAGGCCAAGGCAAGTGGATCACGAGGTCAGGAGATTGAGACCATCCTGGCTAACACAGTGAAACCCCGTCTCTACTAAAAATACAAAAAAAAATTAGCCAAGCATGGTGGTGGACGCCTGTAGTCCCAGCCACTCAGGAGGCTGAGGCAGGAGAATGACTTGAACCCGGGAGGAGGAGTTGCAGTGAGCCGAGATAGCACCACTGCACTCCAGCCTGGGCAACGGAGTGAGACTCCGTCTCAAAGAAATAAAAATAAAAAGAGAGAGAGAACCAGGTCGGATTTGTATAGAAGAGTAAGGATCAGCAAAACCTCTCCTTTCACTCCATCCTCCTAGCTGTATGTGAGTGTGTGAAGAGACTTTTCAGGAGCTCAACAAAAGCAGGATCTCACTCATGAAATTCACAACCTGAAGCCTCACAGGTAGGAAGACTCCAACCTTCTTCCTTTAGAGTTGAGTTTAAATGTAAGAACTCTTGCAGGCAGCAGCCCTGGACTCACTCTCTCACCTACCATCTTTCCCTTTTAGCCAAGTGGATTCCGTAACAATCCTGGCGCCAATTAGCTAATGTCCCAGAGGGGATATGAGGGAGGAGAGGCAGGGAAGGGGGTTACAGAGGTAGGTCAGTAAAAAACAAAACAAAAGCGTGTACACCATTGCTTGATTTCATCCTCCAAAGACCAGCTCCCAGTAGTTGACACCCATCAGAAAGAAGCAATGCTGGATGATTAACAACATGTTATTCAACACCTGGAACTCGGGAATTATATAGCTGCAAGTTGGTACCTGCTAACTGTACTTAAGGAGCATTTTGCCTTGGGAGCTGCAGATTTATAGGATTCCCACAACTAGAGGGGCTGTTTTCCAGCCAACCTTATTCATGGAGTTCCCCAAATATGTGTGCAACATGAACTCAACAACCATGGCACTAATACCATGGTTCTGTGTAACCCTGGGAATCATGTGCCAACCCCAATAAACTCTTCTTATTCATACCTTGTCAGAGAGCACTTGGGTGAGGAGAACCTCAGAGGAGATCGTAACCATCAGTGAAGGCAAAGTTATTAAGTTCACACTAAAATCAAAATAGCGATACTGGCCCCACTCTGTGACCAATAACAGTTTTGAAAATATCTAATTTTTTTTTTAGGTTTTATATGCTTATTCGGAGGTGATTCAACTATAGAATAAAGCCCTTTTAGCATCACAAAATCCAATGATTTTGATTTTTTTTTTTTTTTGCTCAGCAATACAGTTGCATTTTACTTTTATAATCCTGAAGAGATTCTCTTATTTGGAGTTTTTCATGCATTCAGGTATTTAGCATGATGTCTGATGTGGTCAGTAATAAAGGTTGCAATGAAGTAGTAGCTATGATCATAACCCTCTTGTAATCGAAAAGCAATGGGGATTTTCTTTTCTGTACAGGCAGCTATGAAGTTATCAGGGAGTAACTGTCCATTTAAAAGAAACTGGTCATCTTTTCCTTGATCAATTAGTATGTCCAGCTGAGATCCTGGATAGGATTTCAGAAGACGGGTAGCATCATAATCCTTCCATTTACTTTGATCTGTTCCCAAATATCCACTAAAGGCTTTTTTGCCCCAGGGACAGAGTACAGGGCTGCAAATTGGAGCAAATGCTGACACAGATTTGTATTTTCCAGGATTTTTCAAAGCACAGATCAGAGCTCCATGGTCTCCCATGGAGTGGCCAAAAATAGACATCCTTTGGGGATCCACTGGAAAACTGGCATTTATGAGTTGGGGAAGTTCCTCCATGACATAAGAGTACATTCTGTAGTTGGTTTTCCAAGGATCTTCAGTGATATCAACATAAAATCCAGCACCAGTGCCAAAGTCTCAGCTCTCATCTTCTCCTTTAATATTGCAGCCACGAGGGCTGGTATCTGGAGCAATGACAACAAGACCATGTTCTGAAGCAGCTTGATGATAACCAGATTTTGATGTAAAATTTTGTTCTGTGCAAGTTAAACCTGAGAGCCAATACAGTGCAGGGCACTCTTCCGTTTCTGCCTTTGGTGGTAAGTAGACAGCAAATTTCATTTTGCAGTTCAGTTCAACACTGTCATGTTCAAAAACTTTCTGCAATTTCCCAAAGCACTTGCTGGAAATCTGCGTCAGTGCCATTCTTCTCCTGTCCAATTGCTGATTGCTTTTTGCTTGTACCAGATGGTAGATGATTCTCCTGCGGCAGAGTGACCAGAAGAAACGGCCTGAAGTAAAAGTGAAAATATCTAATTTTTAGGTGTTTTGTTTGTTTTGTTTGATTTTTGTTTTTTAGCAACAGGGTTTTGCCATATTGACCAGTCTGGTCTCAAACTCCTGTACTCAAATGATCCTCCTGCCTTGGTCTCCCAAATCACTGGGATTACAGGCGTGAGCCACAGTGCCCAGCCCCAGATTTTCAGTCTGTACTGCCTCCTTTCTTCCCCTCTCCTGGTAACAAAAGGTGTGTTCCTAAAATACTCTGGTCAATGCTAGCAAAGGGATTGATCTTATGGGGGAGAAGCCAGGAAAGCCTTCTTCCCAGGAGATTTCAGACTAGATTTGGGAGAAGAAAGCTCTTTTCTTCTCTGACTGTGAAGACCCAAGCGTAGGAACTAAAGGCTTATGGAGTGGACGGCAGCCATATTCCTCCACCAGGTAGAAATGCTGAGCTGAAAAGATGAGAAACTCTTCTACTATAGAGAGAACCAGAGGCAAGAGATGAAGCAGCAAGGACCCCAGCAAGCCCTTACCTTGACTCTCCTCTTGCCTTAGATGAACATCAGCCCTAGAGTTTGATTGTTATAAACAATAAATTCAAACTTTAAAAATTTAATTTTTTTTAACTTTAGTTTGAGTTAGATTGGATTTCTGTCATTGGGTTTCTGTAGTTACAAGAGTCTTGACTACTATGATTACTCCACAATGGATATGATTAGATTTCATAGAGGTATGTTCCTGAAACCCTAACTTACTACATATTACTAAGAATTATGGGTTTAATTATTTAAACTATAATGTAAATAAACTTGGATTAATAGAAATATATTATAAAAAGTATACTAATTAAAAAAATTAAATTTGGAAAGTTATATCTTATTTGGGAACTCCAAATAAGAGTTTGGCTCCAACATAACTCTTATGTTATGTTGGAGGGAAGGGAATTCTAGGCCAGAAATATAATTATCAAGAAAATTATAAACTGTTTAGTCTCAACCACTATACTAAAAACATGGGTTTTTAATGCCATATATAACCTACTGATGATGGGAAAAGTGTAAAAAAACTTGTAGTGTCTTCTCATTGATTTGTATATTAGAACAAGCCAGGTTATCTTACAATAACAACCCCAAATTCAGTGGCTTAATGCAACAGAGGACTTTTGAGCAAGCCAGGGGCTTCCTCAAGGCATCTTTCCCCCATGTTGTGGCTCAGGGCTCCCAGTTGCTTTAATCTTGCAGCTCTGTCCCTGTACCAAAGCGGCCTCCATGATCACATGCCCAAGGAAAGACACAGAGAGGGGTGTGGGCTTTGTATGGCCTCTGCTCACAGATGACCAGAACCGGGCACATGGACCTGTCCACGTGCAAAGGGGTCCCGTCTTACGTAGGCATGGAATGGGAAAAGAACTGGATATGATACTCATAATGTGGGAACTTGTAATGTCTACCACATCGTGCAGTGTATCTTTCCATAACACAAAAGGGAGCTTAGCCAATACAAAAGCCAAGTACAGCTTAGAGGAGGACTGAACAAGGAGTGTTTTTTAATAGCTTGGATGTATCATGCGCACATAATAAACAACAATCTCATCCCCATTCCCAAACATTTATTAACACAGATCCATGATGTCATGGTTTTCAGCACAGGCCTTTTCAAGTTTTACTGTGATTGCCTCTGCCCTTACCAAGACTAAGATCAGCTGATGGATGCAGACAAAAGGGGTATGTGTGAAAGATGACAGACTGTGAATTCACACATTAATAAAAACCAGAAATGGAAACAAAGACCAAACAGGCAGTGAAACATCCCTATGTCTGCCTTCTGATCTCATTCCACTCTCTCCAGCTCCATCTTCTACCCTCAAGAGTCTCTTGCTTTATCCCACTTCGATATTGCAGGCTAAAAGATAACATTGCTCAAAACCCTGAAAGATAAGGGCCCCAGGACTCCTCTTTCTGTGCCTCAGGTCTGAGGACTCCAGAGTCAGACTATGTTATCTATTGTGCTGCACTGCCTTCCTAATTGATATGGTTTGGCTGTGTCCCCACCCAAAGCTCGCCTTGAATTGTAACTCAACAATTCCCATGTGTCCTGGGAGGAACCTGGTGGGAAATGATTGAATTACGGGGGTGGGTCTTTCCTGCACTGTTCTCATGATAGTGAATGAGTCTCATGAGATCTGATGGTTTTAAAACTGGGAGTTTCCCTGCACAAGCTCTTTTCTCTTGTTTGCCACCATGAGATGTGCCTTTCACCTTCCACCATGATTGTGAGGCCTCCCCAGTCATGTGGAACTGGGAGTCCAATAAGCCTCTTTCTTTTGTAAATTGCTCAGTCTTGGTATGTCTTTATCAGCAGCATGAGAACAGACTACTACAGTAAATTGGTACCAGTAGAGTAGGGCGCTGCTGAGAAGATAACTGAAAATGTGGAAGCAACTTTGGAACTGGGTAACAGGCAGAGGTTGGAACAGTTTAGAGGGCTCAGAAGACAGGAAAATGTGGGAAAGTTTGGAATTCCCTAGGGACTTGTTGAATGGCTTTGATCAAAATGCTGATGATATGGACAATGAAATGCAGGCTGAGGTGGTCTCAGATGGAGATGAGGAACTTGTTGGGAACTGCAGCAAAGGTGACTCTTGTCATGTTTTAGCAAAGAGACTGGCAGCATTTTGCCCCTGTCCTAGAGGTTTGTGGCACTTTGAACTTGAGAGAAATGATTTAGGTATCTGGCAGAAGAAATTTCTAAGCAGCAAAGCTTTCAAGAAGTGACTTTGGTGCTGTTAAAGGTATTCAGTTTTAAAAGGGATACAGAGCATAAAAGTTTGGAAATTTGCAGCCTGGCTATGCAATAGAAAAGAAAAATCCGTTTTCTGAGGAGAAATTCAAGTTGGCTGCAGAAATTTGCATAGTAACAAGGAGCTGAATGTTAATCCCCAAAACAATGGGGAAAATGTCTCCAGGGCATGTCAGAGGTCTTCACAGAAGCCCCTCCCATCACAGGCCTGGAGGTCTAGGAGGAAAAAGTGGTTTCATGGGCTGGGCCCAGGGTCCCTGTGCTGTGTGCAGCCTAGGGTCTGGTGCCCTGCATCCCAGTTGCTCCAGTCGTGTCTGAAAGGGGCCAATGTAGCACTCAGGCCACTGCTTCAGAGAGTGCAAGCACCAAGTCTTGGCAACTTGCATGTGGTGTTGAGTGGTTTGAAATGCAGATTCTCAGGCTCCACTCCAGACCTACTGAAGCAGAGACTCAGTATCGGTATTTAATCTATGGAGGAATTCTACTCTAGAAATGCTATTTCTCTCCCCCAAAGAAGAATGGGACCTTGAAGAACCTACTGGGGCTAGTCATTCAACCTTGGTGTAGGCTTACTCCTCCTGCCCACTTCTCTGGGACCAGCCTGGGCCACCTCCTGAGAACCAAGACATGCCATGACTTCAGGAACCCCATCACATGCTGTCCGAGGAGCAAGGAAGAGGGGTTGAGTGTGCTGACACACAGAGTAACAGGCTGTTTAGGAGAGACGGTGGAAGAAGGTGAATGTTCATTAGATACTGAAAAGAGAGGGAGATAAGGGGTCCCCCCTGGAGCAGAGACTAGAAAGCCACTCATGAGTGATGCCAGGAGAGCACAACTAGGCTCTGGGCAGGAGACAGAAAATTCAGGAATGCCCTACAACAGAGGAGTTAGACAACATAGGACTTAGTTTAGCATACTATTTCTTGAGAACCTACTGTGGGCTAGGCCCACAGGAAAGCAGAGACAAGGTTGAGATGTGGTAAGAATGTGGACCCTGCAGCCCAACTGCCTGGGCTCGGATCCCTACCTCAGGTGGGCTCAGCCAGCAGTACCTGCAGAGCCAAGCCAGCTGTGTTCACAGGCAGCATCTGCTCTGACTGGTCACAGCATTACCTCTGTTGGCTGGTGCCTGGATCATCCTGGTTGTTATGTCACTAGTGTTATATCAACATCACCCCTGTTTTCACTTACTGGTAGAATGAACTTAAGTTTTTTTAGCCTCTCCACACCTCCACTTCCTTATCTGTAAAATAGGAATCGTAACAGTACCTACCTCAAGGGTTTTGAGAATTAAGCGAGTTACATAAGGACTGTGCTTAGAACAGTGCCTGGGAGCCTAACGTGTTCTCAGTAAATATTAGCCACGATTATTCTTTTTATCTCAAAGTGTTAACCATGCTTGAGAAAAAGCCAGCTTCCCAGAGTTCAGATAGACAGAGCAGCCTGAGTTGCTAGAGGCAGAAGCTGGATTCCCATAGCGATTTAATTTCTGGGCTCGGCCCCCACCAAGTGCTCAGAGCAGCAGGAGGCAGCTGAATGGCTATAGTCAGTGGGGTGGGGACCAGGGACCCACTGGCCATCTCTAGCCAGGACAAAGCCATTACACAAATAGACGAGCTTGGTCTCCTCCGGAACACGCAGGTGTTCTGGCCCCAGTGCTGGAACAGGCCGTTGGAGCTCATTCAAATGTGGAGAAATATTTAGATCCAATCAAAACCACTCCAGATTGTTGGCTCTTATTTTAGACAAATAGGATAAGCAAACTTGGCCTAAATGAGAACTGGTAATAAATACCCTTTTCCTGTCTAATTATTCAAAGCCAAATGCTCTGAGTTTAAATGTCTCATGGGAAATGTCTGAAGGGTTTCTGGAGTGTTTGGTTAACAACAAAAATTCTTCATATTGCACAGACGTCTCACATATGTGTGATGCTCATGATATGGCAGAGAGGAAAATGGGATGACTGGCCACAACCTCATACTAGACAGTTGGGAACCAAGGCCTGTGAGTGCTGGTGACTCCCAAATATTTCTGGAGAAAAGGGCACGAAATCTCAGTCTAGAAATGGACTCCCCCTCCTGTTCACTGACCAGGTGGAGCCTGCCTTCAGCACACTGCTCCCCAACTCAGCCTACACAGACTTTCTTAAAGATGCTCACATGCACACCCAACCACACACATTAACCACTACTGTCTGGCTTCTCACAGCAAAGGTGGGACACCCCTGCTCAGTCCTCTGCCATTGCCACCTCCCTTCAGCACAAACCATTGTTAAGTTGGTTCTATGCATGTTTTCATATCTTCTGGACACCAGAGAGATTTAGGTACATGTCTCCTACATCCTAAAACGGGCATTTGGGGTTGAGACAGAATGGAAATTTTAAAATAAATATTTAAAAGAACCACATGCGTCTCACTAGCAAGACAGTCAACTTCATATACACACAGGATAATATACATGCATTAAAATGAGAAACAAATTGATATGGTAACTTGCCATTTTTCGAGAAAGGAAGAAGGAAGAGATCACTTGCAACCATGAAGAAAGAACTGTATAAAATATCCTGTATCAGGCAGTAGCTGCAAACGTGCCATACAGTCAATGTATTGTGGGGCTCTAGAATATCAAAATAAGCTCTATATCCTTACTGGAAAAGAAAGAGGGAAAAGAAAGAGGGGAAGGGCAAGGCAGGGCAGGGCAGGGCAGGGCAGGGCAGGGCAAGGAAGGGAAGGGAAGGGAAGGGAAGGGAGAGAGAAAGGAAAAGAAACAAACTTTCCATCTTGAACAGACATGAAATCAGTTGAAGGACACTAAACAGACATGAAATCAGCTAAAGGACACTAAACAGACATGAAATCAGCTGAAGGGCACTAAAGCACTTTAATCCTGTAACATTCTTTTATATTCAGGCCCAATAGACACTGCCGCACTCTGCAAGTGCCTTAGACCATGGGTCCCCAACCCCAGGCTGTGGACCGGTGCTGGTCCATTGCTGTTAGAAACGGGGCTGCACAGCAGGAGGTGAGCAGCAGAGGAGCAAGCATCACCGCCTGAGCTCTACCTCGTGTCAGACGAGCGACAGCATCAGATTCATATAGAAGCTCAAACCTTTGGGTATATCTAGTTCTAGATGCTTGAGGAATCGCCATACTGTTTTCCATAATGGTTGAACTAGTTTACAATCCCACCAACAGTGTAAAAGTGTTCCTATTTCTCCACATCCTCTCCAGCACCTGTTGTTTCCTGACTTTTTAATGATCGCCATTCTAACTGGTGTGAGATGGTATCTCATTGTGCTTTTGATTTGCATTTCTCTGATGGCCAGTGATGATGAGCATTTTTTCATGTGTCTGTTGGCTGTATGAATGTCTTTTTTTGAGAAATGTCTGTTCATATCCTTTGCCCACTTTTTGATGGGGTTGTTTGTTTTTTTCTTGTAAATTTGTTTGAGTTCTTTGTAGGTTCTGGATATTAGCCCTTTGTCAGATGAGTAGATTGCAAAAATTTTCTCCCATTCTGTAGGTTGCCTGTTCACTCTGATGGTAGTTTCTTTTGCTGTGCAGAAGCTCTTTAGTTTAATGAGATCCCATTTGTCAATTTTGGCTTTTGCTGCCGTTGCTTTTGGTGTTTTAGACATGAAGTCTTTGCCCATGCCTATGTCCTGAATGGTACTACCTAGGTTTTCCTCTAGGATTTTTATGGTATTAGGTCTAACATTTAAGTCTCTAATCCATCTTGAATTAATTTTCGTATAAGGAGTAAGGAAAGGATCCAGTTTCAGCTTTCTACTTATGGCTAGCCAATTTTCCCAGCACCATTTATTAAATAGGGAATCCTTTCCCCATTTCTTGTTTCTCTCAGGTTTGTCAAAGATCAGATGGCTGTAGATGTGTGGTATTATTTCTGAGGACTCTGTTCTGTTCCATTGGTCTATATCTCTGCTTTGGTACCAGTACCATGCTGTTTTGGTTACTGTAGCCTTGTAGTATAGTTTGAATTCAGGTAGCGTGATGCCTTGGACTCGGGAAGGGGAACATCACACACCGGGGCCTATCATGGGGAGGGGGGAGGGGGGAGGGATTGCATTGGGAGTTATACCTGATGTAAATGACGAGTTGATGGGTGCAGCACACCAACATGGCACAAGTATACATATGTAGCAAACCTGCACGTTGTGCACATGTACCCTACAACTTGAAGTTTAATAATAATAAATAAATTTAAAAAAAAAAAAAAAAAAAAAAAAGAAGCTCAAACCCTATCACGAACTGCATGTGAGAGGGATCTAGGCTGCATGCTCCTTATAAGAATCTAATGCCTGATCATCTGAAGTGGAACAGTTTTATCCTGAAACTATCCCCGCCCCTCACCTGCCATCTGTGGAAAAATTGTCTCCCACAAAGCCAGTCCCTGGTGCCAAAATGGTTGGGGACCGCTGACTTAGACAATGATTTCATGAGTGGCACCTACTGTGTGTATCTTTATATTGGTGTTTTGTGGAGAGGGAAGGGCCAAACAGTGACATGGCACATGTGTCACCATGAGCAGTCCAACCAGGCATCCCACCATAGCCCACGGTGATAGCCTGAGAACAAGGAATGTGGCCAAGGACTGTCAGATCATCCTTCCAAACAAGTGTAAGTTTCTTGGTCTTCTGATGCTGCTCTTAACACTAATGTAGGCCCTCCATCATCCCTCCCTTCTGTCTCCAGCTTCCAGCCTTTCCTTCTTCTGTTCCTTTGAATAGAACTTGGCCAGATTAATTTTCCTATCCCCCTAGAAAAGATATGTGCAAACCAGTGGTGGCAGCCAAGCTTCTCAGCCACAAGGAATCACCTGCTACCTTCACCCCCACCATCCATCTCCCCCTAGAATCCTCTCTACAGCCAGAATAGCTTGACTTGATGCTGCTACCTAATCCTCCCAGGAATTCCCTTCCCCTCCTCCCCACCTTTTCCAAGTTCTTCAAAATTTAACTCAAATTCCTTCACTTCCATAAAGTCTTCCCTGACTCTTCTAGTCTGAAGGGTTCTTCTTTCCCAACAGAATTTGCCATGGCTCTATTTGCCATGACATGGAGAAATACAGTGCAATTGAGTAAGGCCACTGTAGAGAGAGAAGCTAAGATAGGAGGCATGGTTTTATGTCTAAGAACTTTTCAATCTTTTCTGAAGTAGACTTATTTTTCTAAATCAATGTTTATAAGATTCACCAGCCAGAATGGCTAAATTTGTTTTTTAATTTAAAAAAATAACAAAACCAACGTTGGCAAGAATGTACAGCAACTAGAACTCTTTACTGCTCCTCTAGAGTACACTCTATACGCACATACTACTAGCACAAGGGTGAATTGGGGGTGGGGGCAGGCGGGGGCAGGGGTGGGGAGGGGGAGAGAGAGAGAGGCTCCCAACTGGAGAGTAAGTACAGAATAAAAAATACAAAGACCGTAAGCAATATCCTTAAGCACAGAGTGGGCTGGCTTCATGGCACACAAGCTGTGCAGTGACATAGGACCCCATATTTATAGGGTCCTGACCTCTGTTCAATGTTCTTAACAATTTTTGAACCTGGGACCTTCATTTTCCTTTTACCCTGGGCCATGCAAATTATGAAGCCAATCCTGAATACCAGTTTATTGCCAATTTCCTAGTATCCAGAATCCAAAATTCGTCCAATAGATCTCAGAGCAGGTCACTGAATTGAATAGTCTCAACCTCCAAAACACTCTTGGATGCCTTTTTCTGTAAACTAGAATAGCAGCTGCCTTTCTTGCCCTAAAGTCCTAGAGAAGCCAGTTGATTTCAAAGCTCACAGTAGGTTACCTCTGGGTGGGGCATGGGAGGAGTCGGGGGAGCTGCTACCCACTGGGTCCTCTGAGTGTAGTTCCTGAATGAATCAGGAAAAGCACTTGGTTCAGCTGGATACTAGAGGAGAGTATTGTTTTCCCCACTCCGCTGGCTATCACATTTCTGGCCTCTTTTCCTGTCCAGGGGCAGATTGATAAATGTGAGAACAATTGGCCTGTTTATCTCAGCTTCTCCTTCTGCTCTCTAGGGAATGAGCTGCCCTAGGAGAGGCTGACTTCTGCTGCTCCTCCTGGGGCAGGGTCTGTCCAGCATGGGGAGGTTGGGCCTGCCTTTTCAAGCATCGTCAGTTGTCAGGGGCTGGGGGAAGGGATGACTGTGCCTAATTCTGGGCACACTCACAGACCTAAAGCCATGCCCTCCATACTGACTTCTATTGGTACTAAAGTGACATTTAGCTTCTATCTGCTTCTCCTTTGTCTTAGTCCCTAAACCATTCAGAATCTAGGTAGGGAAAGAGGAGCTGACCAGGTTTCTGATTTTCTGGAAAATTACTGTGCCTTGCCTTATCTTTAAAAAATGGCAGCAGACTCTTGAGTAAGGGCACCTACAAAGGGTTCCATGACTATCCCCGAATCATGAAAACCAGCCTGCAAGTTGGCTTCTGCATGCCTCAAGGCACAAGGCTCTGCCCCTCAGAGAAAACAATTACCTCCCACCAGACACTAATGAGCTTGCTTCTCCTCCCCTCTGTTCTCTCCTGCAGCTGGCTGCCTTTGGAGAGAGGGAACCAACCTGTCTTTGTTGGACAGCCAGGCCACCAAGGTTACTAACTCTCCTTCAGTCTTGGGAGTCCAACTGCGTGGGCTTTTCACCCAAAACATTATTTTCTGCTGAATTAAATCCAATTCCACTCCCTGCATTGAACAGCTGACCCATCGCCTCTATTTTCTGCCTGAATTTTGCTCACAGATAATCTGCTAAGGGCCCAGGAAATTTTCTGGGGTTATTTCACATGAAAGGAAGAGAGCTCTTATTTTCAAATGATGATAGAGAAAATTCCCAGGGGACACCTCAGTCAGCCAGCCACTCCTGCTGACTTCGGATACCCAGTCTAGTGACTGCATTCAATTTCAGTTAGCCCCAAGGAAACCTTCTCTTCTCATGTGACAGCAGCGATAATAACTTTTTTTCCTTCATATGCTATCGACCATCAGAGTTTCAAATATAAACCATGCATTTTTGTGGCTTGTTCATCTTTGGAGAACCTGTCCCTTGGTGACTGATTCTATCAAAGGGAACTTTCACCCGAGTGATTTCCTATCACCTTGTACTCATGCATTCGTTCCTTACTTGCTTATTCACACAACAAAGCACTAAGGAGACATTGGTTCCCCCTAACCCTACCTATTCCTCCACTATTTTTCTTTATGCTTTTCAATGCCTTGTTCATAGCGCATCTTCCAGAATGTCTTCCTTGATCAAATCCATCCTTCTCCGACCAGAGCCCCCTGATCTGATTGGTTCACTCAGGATTAACCGCTTAGTCTGAACCAAACCTTCTAGTCCTAACCCCCATGGCTCTCCACACACATATTTTAAGCCATAGTCGAGTCTAGTGATTTTCAAATGTGGAGGAGAAGTGGTGAATCACACTTTTTTTTTTTTTTTGGAGACAGAGTTTCGCTCTTGTTGCTCAGGCTGGAGTACAATGGCACAATCTCGGCTGACTGCAACCTCCGCCTCCCAGGTTCAAGCAATTCTCCTGCCTCAGCATCCCAAGTAGCTGGGATTACAGGCACCCACCACCATGCCCAGCTAATTTTTTGCATTTTTAGTGAGACAAAGTTTCACTATGCCAGGCTGGTCTCGAACTCCTGACCTCAGGCAATCCACCCACCTCAGCCTCCCAAAGTACTGGGATTACAGGCATGAATCACTGCACCCAGCCTGAATCACACCCTTAAGAGAGCCATTTACACTTTATAAAATACCTAATGTTATACTGTATTTCACATATTTGTATTGATTTTTGCAACTCAAATTATAGGAAGTATAGCTTAATAAGATATTCTTGAATTAGAGAGATACAACAAAAATGTAGTGATTCTCAATGGAGATGTGTTCCTGTGGGAGAATGATCAGCCCCTGAGCTGAAGGGTACAGTTTTTCTGTTAGCCTGCCTTAGAAGTATTCATCTTTGTCCCAGAACAAGGTCCAGATTTTCTTTTTAAAAATTTTTATCTATTGAATAGAGATGGGGTCACACTATATTGCAGGCTGGAGGGCAGTGATGATCATAGCTCACTGCAGCCTCCGTATCCTGTACTCAAAGGATCTTCCTGCCACAGGCTCCCAAGTAGCTGGGATTACAGGTGGACACCACCATGCCTGGCTAATTTTTCATGTTTTTTTGTAGAGATGGAGTCTTCCTATGTTTCCTAGGCTGGTCTCAAACTCCTGGACTCAAGCTACGCTCCTGCCTCAGCCTCCCAAGTCGCTGGGATTACAGGCAGAAACTACCACATCCAACCAAAGCCCTTGTTTCATAAGACTTTGTTCAAACTCTTTTCCCTACCTGGCATACACTCCCCTTGCCTGTATGAGATCCTACCTGTTTTTCTTCTTTTTGAGACTGGGCCTTGGAGTGCAGTGGCGTGATCTTGACTCATTGCAACTTCGGCCTCCCAGGTTCAAGCGATTCTCTTGCCTCAGCCTCCTGAGTAGCTAGGATTACAGGCACCCACCACCACGTCTAGCTAATTTTTGTATTTTTAGTAGAGATGGGGTTTCGCCATGTTGGCCAGGCTGGTCTCAAACTCCTGATCTCAGGTAATTCACCCATCTTGGCCTCCCAAAGTGCTGGGATTATAGGCGTGAGCCACTGCACTGAGCCCCTACCTTTTCTTAATGAGTGATTCCAACTGCCACCTCATCCTGTAAGACTTTCCTGGTTCTTCCAGCTGGAAGTGACTTTTTCTTCTGAATGCCCTGTGAGATGTCTCACATTACTATGGCACTAATGGTACTGTGGTAAATATTAACACATTTTTATCCGCTCATCCTCTTAAATTTCCTGAGGGTAAAAAACAAACACAACAGGTATGACTTTTACTCTTGAACTCTAAGATACAACAAAACACACTTCAATCTTTCTTTAAATTAAATTGGTTCTAAGTCCTACCACCCAACAGAAGAAACATTAAATTTCAGCCATTTGGGCTGCCTGCTCTTACCTCCCCTCTCTCCACCACCATGAGACTGCACAAGAATGCTGGTGTCAGGTTCAAGTCCAGGTTCCAGCCCATGCTGAGTTCTGAAGGGACTGGGTAGATGAATGGTAGACAGCTGAAAGAACACTCGGGGGGCGCAGGTAGGTGAAATATGGCTTTATTCCGCAGCTCTCTTACACTGCTCTGTCTCTGCTGCTTGAGCCGGCTGCTCCCACGCACAACTGTATGGCCAGCTCTCCCTTCAGGGGCAGCAGCTTAACCCTTTCTCTGGGCATGAGTGTGCCTATACAGTGTCAGCAGGGCAATTATATGTTTTACAGACTAGAGTGGCTTAGAGCCAAATGATGAGCCTTCCCACGTTATGGCTACATGGCTATGATAACAAGTGGAGTTATACACCTGGCTCTAAACTCAGAGTCACAAGGATGTTTACCTGGGCCTATACCTGCTTAGCCACAGCACAGCTATGTTCCTTACAACTGGGCTTATGTGGGACCAGAAAACATGGACAGGCTCTCTTCCTTTGAGTAGGGTGGGGTCAGCTCAGATGCTCACTGTCCAAGCCCATATGGTCAGGTTAAAGCACTGGGCTCCTTCTCTTCCTGCCTATTCCCAACGTCCAGTGCAAAGCCTGCTCTCAGTGAGGCCTTTCCAGCCCTTCCATTAGGACAGATGTTTGTTTCTGCTGAACCCCACCTCTTCACCACGCATTTGACATTGACTGTCCTTTAGCCTCTGTCTTGGCATCTATTTGGTACACACGTAGCCCTCGACATAGCCGTGCCCCAATCTTCACCGGAAAAAACCATCTTCATCACATTTGCATCTCCTACCAGTGGCTAATGTAGTACTTATGTATTAAGGTATTGAACGAATGGTTAAACATCTCCTGTCCTTTCTTCCTCAAGCCTGGAAGGACTTCCTGTAGAACTCAGCCTAAATATTTCTTTCTCAGGGAAGCTGCCCCCTATGGAAACTGGAGAGTTTCCTGACCCCCCACTGGCAGGATGTGCAAAAGGGGTATGGTTCGTCTGTTTGGCCACATTGTGCACTCAAACCCGTTACAGGAGTGGGAGCACGCACACTGGTGGTGCAGGAGCCGGGATGAGTGATCTTGGTTCCAGCCCCATGATAGCATCTAGGAGTGGGTGCCTACGACTCCCGAAGCCCCAGCAGGCATCCTACAGTGCTCTTTTAGTTCTGCCATCCACAGACGGATTAAGTGTTAACTAGCTCAGTGCCCTCTTGGTAACCAGGTTCTTGTCCGATGTCTAGGAAAACTGAGTCACACACAGACGTGAA
Source organism: Chlorocebus sabaeus (assembly GCF_047675955.1). NCBI lineage: Eukaryota > Metazoa > Chordata > Mammalia > Primates > Cercopithecidae > Chlorocebus > Chlorocebus sabaeus. Next base: position 19,455,976 of record NC_132913.1, read on the forward strand.
AGATGGTGAATGCAGGGGTTTTATTGAGTGATGGAGATGGCTTTGAGCATTATAGATGGAGAACTGGAAAGGGGATGGAGTGGGAAGATGACCTTATCCTGGAGTATGGCTGTCCAGCAGCAAATCTCCCCTCCAACCATCCCCAGCTGAACTCCTCTTGATGTTCACATGCTTCTTCTCTTTTCTCCTTCTCTGCCATGCTGTTCTGCCACTCTTCTGCTTTTCTGTTCATCTGTTCATAGAGCCTGGGGTTTGGAATTTATACGGGTACAGGATGGGGGGCGTGGCAGGCCAAATGTCAACTTTTGGATGCAAAAACAGGAATGCCTATTCCCGTTAAGGGCCATGGGTTTCCAGGCTTGAGGCTGGGGCTTTTGCTGGGAAAGCAACCTCTTCTACCCAGTATTTCCCTGTCTCCTGTTGGTATCATTATCAGACACTATCATACATCTCAGTAACTTTTCTTACCATTATCACAGCCATGTGTGTCATTATTTCCTCACATCTGCCTGTATCACCAGATGGCATGCTCCCTGAGGGCAACGGTGGACTTCCTTTTGGCTCACTCTTCATCTTTCCTGCCTAGAGACCTATTACTCAGTAGCGATTCTAATGAATTTGACTTAAGAAAAATCTTGCTCCCCTTACCATAGAGCTGTTTCTCTTCCAGCTATGCCTGTGTTTTTGAAGTGGTGAGGCATGTTGGAAGTCATGGGGTGGTCATTCTCCTCTAAGGTAAAAGCAGAGGCTCCTGCTTTGAGAAGCAACTAGTAAGAATCCTTGTCCACATTTCTCATCAACAAGGTCCTGAGCCACAGTCTGGGGACCCTACCTCACTTTCATGCCTCAGATCCTGTTAGAAAAATCCTTGTTGCCTTCCAATTTTCCTTCTTCACAAGAGAGAGATCCATACAAACCTGAGAATAAATTAAAATTCCCTCAAATATCCAACTAAAAGCGCTTTATGGGCCATTTTCATTTGAGTCCTTTTTTCAACATTTTTTTTTTAATTAGTGAGACAGGGTCTTACTCTGTCACCCATGCTGGAGTGCAGTGGCATGCTCATGGCTCACTGCAGCGTTGACCTCCTGGGCTCGGGTGATCCTCCCACTTCAGCCTCCAGAAAGCTGAGACTACAGATGCCACTATGCCTGGCTACTTTTTTAAATTTTTTGTAGAGATGGGATCTCACTATGTTGACCAGGCTAGTCTCAAACCCCTGGCCTCAGGCCATCCTCCCACCTCAGCCTTAAGTACAATTTCCTACCACTAAGGCATAGAGCAATAGGGGATTTTAACATGTTTGGCTGAAAATAGCAAAGAACTCAATTTAGTGTGTTGGACACTCAAGAGTTGACATCACATACTATAATTCTAAGTGAAAATGAGATTGATGACTTTTGTAAACTAACCTACAGGACTGCGAAGAATCTGGTACCTAATGCTGATGGAAGATATGATATTTTAGCTATTTAAATTAGAAATGGGCCTCATAAAGTATCTTCTAGTATCTGTCTAATACAGATCTGTCTAATCTGAACTGTCTAATACAATAGCTACTAGCTACCTGTGGCTATTTAAATTTAAATCCAATTTTTAAAATTAAGTTTCTCAGTATCACTCAGTATCACTAGTCACAATTAAAGTGCTACCATATTGGACATTGCTACATAACATTTCTATTAATACAGAAAGTTCTATGGAATAGCTCTACTCCAGGGGCCTTGTACACACACCAAGTTGAAAAATTGTCTCAGCAGGAGGACTTGTGCTTAAACAAGATCTATTCCATAAATAAGCACTCTTTGTACTAAGTGCCAGATTCTGTTGCACGTGCCTCACATCAAGTATCTCAGTAAATCCTCACAACTTGGAAGGTTGGTAGTACATTATGACCCCCTGTATTAGTCTGCTAGGGCTCTGAACAAAGTATCACAGACTGGGTGGTTGAAACAACATAAATGTATTTCCTTGCAGTTCTGGGGACTGAGGAAGTTCTGGGGAAGTTCAAGATCAATGTTTCTGCAGAGTTGGTTTCTTCTAAAGACTCTTTCCTTAGCTTGTTGGTGGCTGTCTTCTCCCTATGTCCTCACATGGTCCTTTTTCTGTGAGTGTCTCTGATCTCACTTCTTCTTATAAGGACATGAGTCATAACGGATTCAGGTCCTACCAAGCAACCAAACGCAGTCGCATTTTTTCTGAGCTACTGGGGTTTGGGACTTCAACATGAATTTTGAGGAGACTATTTATCCCATAACACTGTCATTTTTGTAGAAGAGAAAACAGACACAGAGAAATTAAACTTATCAGCAGTGCAACCCAAAAGATCTGAGTTACCTGCATGCAACATTAGAGTCTAATGATTCCTATTTATCACCTTATGACCAAGAACACCCATTTGAGAACTGGCTTCTAGAGAAGTAGATCCAAAGAAACTGACTTGCTCACTTAGGATAAAATCTGATCCATATCCCAGAGCACCAACTACACTCTAACCAGCTGAGTTAGCCACATACAGCCAGAGCTGGCAGTTCCCTGCCCTCCCTGACTTGACGCACCTGTGACAGTGCATATGCCTGCACCTTCCTAGAGTAAGCACACAACATTCATTGTCTGTCTTCCCAGCAACATTCATTGTCTGTCAATTACCTCATAGGTTTAAACTGGCCAGATCAGCAACTTTTTTCCAACATTTAGCTTCTAAGTATAAACACAAGGTAAGCATATACTGATAGTATGGCACATCATTCCTCATCATTTAGTCACTCCATTCCTCAGAGTCTCCAGACCCATTTATTCTACCTACCGCTGCTTTGTCCCTTGATGGGACCGATACTGCCAATGGGATTAGAGGAGGGTGGGCGTCAGGGCTACCTGACCATCACACCAGATTGCTTTCTTTCCCTAACACCAGCAGTCGTCCAGTGCTGATAGAAAACAGACCAATAAAACAAGTCAAATGACTGACTCCACTTACCCATATCCTTTTTCTCCCTCTTTGTCCACTTGACTCTTTTGGCATAAATGTCTCATGATGAGATGGGTTATAACTCCAAACCCAGAGAGATGGTGAGTTATAAATTCCTCCCAGAACTGTGCCTGAGAGAGCGGCTTCCTGGACTGGAAATGAGCAGCCATCTCATGGTTGTGTATGCTTGGATTAAAACAATGCGGGAATGCCACTGTCATCTAGTGGGATTTTTTTGCCTTGACATATGCTAATTACCGAACCAATATGATGAGCAAAATAAAGCACCAATACTCCTCTATAAAAATCAAAGTAATACCCAGTCAGTTCTGTTAACCATAGAAACTGGAGCAGGAAGAACATAGGCAATTGCAATTTACAGATAATTCCAAAGCTTTTCACTAGCAAGTGACAGCAAATGAGCTCATTTTCAGAGGCTTCAAGGCCAATTCTAATGTAATAAACAGAGATAGGAATTGTGTGAATGACTGACACACACACACACACACACACACACACACACTCCCAGTCTGACTTAGGAGGAACCAATGGAAAGCAGCCCAGATGCCCATTCAGGCTTGACATGCTGCCACCAAGCCCTTACACTTCATGTTCATAAACTCACTGCTCGTTCAAGACCTTCGGGCTTAATGCAAATTAATTAAACTGCCATGCAGCTCATTTGACTATTATTGAGGTTTTAAAATAATTAAAGAGTGAAGGCAACTGATTAAACCCTTTCCAAGCTACTGTGGTAGTTTATGAATTATATAAGTTCCATATTAATGTGACTCCATTGTAACTGCAGATTAGCTGGAGGATATTCATTAAAATGGAATAAAAAGGCAAGAGTAGCTGTAACAGCCTTTTGTTTCTTATTGCCCAACAGCTTTCCAGGGACCTCAATATGAAAGCATAAAAATAATATACTTTAATATCTATAGCATTTTACAAATAGGATAATATGTTTTTTTATCCCATTTGATCCTCCCACTAATCTGGTGAGCCTGGCAAGGCTGATGTTGTTCTCTTTGTCTTACAAGAAAAGAAACTAAAAGCCTAAATAAGTTAAGTGCCTCACACAGATAAGGGAGAGAATGTAGTCAAATACCCAGGCCTGCTGACTCCCAGTCCAGTGTCTTTCCCACACGCCATGGTTCCTCTCCTTAAGAATCATGTTTCCCCCAAAACAGTTCCTTCATTCTTCCATCTTGGATTTCTAAAATTTCCAAAGAAAAAGCTTCATTACTTTGGCTTAAAGCACAGGTTCCTGTATTGAAACAGAGAAGTATTTTCCCCAAGAGATAGAAGAGAAATATTTTTGCTGTACTGTCTTCTTACAACTCCATTAAAACCCATTAAAATGTTTTGCCCATTATACTGGTTTGGTACTTAGCATATTTCAATGCAAAACATACATACACAAAAAGATCAAGAAAAAGATACCATTTTCAACAAAGACACAAGCATGAGCCCAAAACATAAACTATGAAGCACACCTACCCAAAATTGTCAGATCTGAGACTAATTGAGGGAGCATGGTGAGAGCTAGACTTCATAGACTATGCATATTTTCCCAAAAGCAAGAATCACTAGGGAAGAAATAACGTCAGTCTTCCATAAACACTTCCAGAGATTTTTCAAAATAATGAGTACTTCCTAGCTCATTTTATAAGGTCAGCATAATGTTGATATCAAAACCTGATAAGGGACATCAGACATGAAAATTCTTTACTAAACTTACTCTTGAATCCTAAACATAATGCTAGAATTCAAAAACCCACAACAAAATATAATCAAAAAGAATTCAACAATATATGAGAAATATAATACATTATGACTAGTTAATTCCAGAAATGCAAGGGTAGTTTAACATTTGAAACTAAAATGATTTGTTATAGTTACCTAAAAGGAAAAAAATATTTTTTTCAACAGGTGCAGAAGAAAAGTTGCTAAAATTTAACAATTATTCATAACAAAATCTCAGCAAACTAGGAAGAAAGGTGAACTTCATAATATGATACAGGCTACAATAAGCCAAAAATTCATATTATGTTTAATGATGAAATGCTGAAAGCTTTCCCTGTGAAACTGGGAACGAAACAGGATTGGAACTTATTAACTGCTGTGCTAGACTAATATAATAAGCCCATTAGGTTTACATTGTACCTGATTAATCTAGTAAGTCCAGTCTAACAAGGCAAGAAAAAAAGATTAGAAAGAAGAAAAACTACCATTATTTGCAGGAGACATAATTGTGTATAGAGACATACAAAATAAACTATAGATAAATTATTAGATTAACACATGGACTTAGCAATTATGCTGGAAAAGTGGTCAACGTATGAGAAAATTGTATTTCTACGTGCTAGGAACAAAGAATATTTTAAATGTTTTAATTATACTATTTATAATGACATCGAAAAAATCAAATGCCTAGGAAATAAATCTGACAGAATTACATGCATGATCTCTACACAGTAAACTCTCAAAACATTGAGAGAAACTAAATAAAACTGAAATAAGTTGAAATACTATGTTCTTTAATTAGAAGTTTCAATATTATAAATGTGTCAGATTCTCCCCAAAGTGATCTATAGATTCAATCCCAATCAAAATCTCAACAAGACTTACGCGTGTGTGTGTGTGTGTATTTGACAAACTATTTCTAAAACTGATATGACAGTGTCAAGTACCAAGAATACCCACAACAAATTCAAACAAGAGCAAAAAAGAAATATTTACTTTTGAAAATGTCAAGACTTATAATAAAGTGATAGGAATTAAATCAGCATGGTACTCAGGCATGTTTACAGCAGCACAAATTCCAATTGGAAAAATATGGAGCCCACCCAATGCCCATCAATCAAGTGGATAAAGAAACTGTGATATATATATATGTGTGTATGTATACATACACACACACACACACACACACACACACACACCATGGAATACTACTCAGCCATAAAAAGGAACAAAATAATGGCATTCACAGCAACCTAGATGAAATTGCAGACCATTATTCTAAGTGAAGTAACTCAGGAATGGAAAACCAAACATCATATGTTCTCACCTATAAGTGTGAGCTAAGTTATGAGGGTGCAAAGGCATAAGAATGATACAATGGACTTCGGGGACTCAAGGGAAAGGGTGGGAGCAGGGTGAGGTATAAAAGACTACACATTGGGTGCAGTGTCCACTGCTCAGGTGATGGGTGCACCAAAATCTCAAAAATCACCACTGAAGAACTTTCCCATGTAACCAAACACCACCTATTCCCGAAAACCTATTGGAAAAAGAAAAAAATATGCAAAAGAAAAAAAACTACCTGGAAGCACAAATGGCATGATAAAAAGTTAAAAAATAAACTAAAAAACATCAGTGTGGTACTGGTGCAAGAAAATACAGATAAATAGAATGGAATAGGAAGTTCAGAAACAGACCCATGCAATATGGACACTTGATTTGTGACAAATGTGGCACTGAAAGTATGGGAAAAGATAGTCTTGTCAATGGGTATTGCTGATCAGTTAGATAGCCATATGTAAAGACATAAAATCTGATTCCTACCTCACACCATATGAAATAGTTAATTCCATACAGATTGCATATCTACATATGAAATATAAAATGATTACTCTTCTAAAAGATAATAAGTAGTAGAATATCTTTATGATCTTGGTGTAGGCAGAGATTTCTGAAAGGGACACAAAAATCTACTAACATAAAGGAAAAGGTGATAAATTAGACTAAATTAAAAATAAAAACTTGCATTCATCAAAAGATACTATTGGGAGTATGAAAAGACAGCCAAAGAATGGGAGATTTTTATAATATAAATAACTAGAAGGGACACATATCTAGACAACAAGAAAACTCCTACCAATAAATAAGAAAAAGACAACCTTATATAGAAATAGGCAAAACATTTGAATGGGCACTTCACATAAGTGAATAGCCAAATGATCAATCAACGTATGAAAATGTGGCCAGATTCATTAAAGGAAATGCATATTACAACTACAATAAGCAACCACTGGCATAACTTTTTTTTTTTTTTTTTTTTTTTTTTTGAGACAGAGTCTCGGTCTGTCACCCAGGTTGGAGTGCAATGGCACGATCTCAGCTCACTGCAACCTCCGCCTCTCAGGTTCAAGCCATTCTTCTGCCTCAGCCCCCTGAGTAGCTGGGACTACAGGCACATGCTACCACGCCTGGCTAATTTTTGTATTTTTAGTAGAGATGGGGTTTCACCATATTGGCCAGGTTGGTCTCAAACTCCTGACCTTGTGATCCGCACCCCCTTGGCCTCCCAAAGTGCTGAGACTGCAGGCGTGAGCCAGCACACCCAGCCTGGTATAATTTTTAACACGGTAGAATTAAAAAGCCAAACATAACCTATACAGAAATGTACACAAGAATGTAAAGCAATAGATGCAGGAGAAGCATTTGGCAAAATTAAACTCCCATTTATGATTTAAAAAATTTTCGACAAACTAGGAACTAGGAACTTTCTTAATCTGATAAAGGGCATCTATGAAAAATCCAACATCATGTTTAATATTTAAAGACTAAGATCATTCCTACAAGATACAGAACAAGACAAGGATGTCTACTGTCACCACTTATATTTGACATTGCATTATACGTTCTAACCAACGTAGTTAGGCAGACACACATTTTCAATTATTTTGGATATATCCTTAGGAGTGGAATTGCTGGATTATATGACAACGCTATGGGTAAGCTTTCGAGGAAAACTGCCAAACTGCTTTCCAAAGAGGCTGAACCATTTTACATTTCTACCAACAATATATGGGGGTTCTGATTTCTCCACGTTTTTGTCACCTTATAATCGTCTGTTCTTATTACAATAGTGTCTGTTCTTATTATTCTAGCCATCTTAGTGTGTGTAAAGTGGTAACTCATTATAATTTGATTTGCATTTCCCTAGTGACTAATGGTTGTAATTTTTCGTGTGTTTATTGGACATCTGCATATCCTCTTTAGAGGAATATCTATTCAAATCCTTTGCCTTTTTATTTGTGTGGGAGACCAGAGTTTTATTATTAGTCAAATCAATCTCCCAGAGCATTTAGAGATCAGACTTTTTAAGGATAATTTGGTGGGTAGGGGAAGGCCAGTGAGTCTGAAGTGCTGATTGGTTGGGTTAAAGATGAAATCACAGGGAACTGAAGCTGTCCTCTTGCACTGAGTCAGTTCCTGGGTGGGGGCCAAAAAATCTGATGAGCCAGTTTAATTGATCTGGGTAGTGCCAGCTGATCCATCAAGTGTAAGGTCTATAAGATATCTCAAGCACTGATCTGAGAAGCAGTTTAGGGAGGGTCAGAATCTCATAGTCTAATGGCTAATTTGTTAGTCCTACTAAGGCAGTCTAGTGCACAGGTAAGAAGGAGGGAGTTGTTTTGGAAGGGCTGTTATCGTCTTTTTCTTTTTTTTTTTTTTGTAGACAGAGGCTCGCTCTGTCACCGAGGCAGGAGTGCAGTGGCGTAATCTCAGTTCACTGCAGCTTCCGCCTCCTAGGTTCAAGCAATTCTCCTGCCTCAGCCCCCAAAGTAGCTGGATTACAGGTGCCCACCACAACACCCGGCTAATTTTTGAATTTTTAGTAGAGACAGGGTTTCACTGTGTCGGCCAGGCTGGTCTCAAACTCCTAACCTCAAATGATCCACCGGCCTCGGTCTCCCAAAGTGCTGGGATTACAGGTGTGACCACCATGCCTGGCCCCTTGTCTTTGTTTTAAACTATAATAAACTTAGAAACTAAGTTCCTCCCAAAATTAGTTCAGCCTATGCCCAGGAATGAACAAGGACAGTTTGGTGGCCTGGAGAGAAAAATAATGCTTCAAAAGAAGAGCTATAGTATACTTGTTGTTAGCTGTTCTTGAGGTTTTTTTGTTTGTTTGTTTGTTTGCTTTCAATTTGGACCAAATTCTAAATTCTTTGTGTGCTACAAGTCCCCAAACTAATGCTTTCAAATCTTTACTTTTAAAACTGGGAATTTCACTCCTTACCCTAATACTCATTATTTACCTTGTAATACGCTGTTCCCTTAAATGCAGTACCAAAACTATTGCAACTCCAGCCAGACTGCGCTTCCACCGTGCATTTCATTGCAAGGCAACCCGAAGGCAGTCAGCCCATTTTGTAAACAGCCCAATCCCCCATGGAAGTCTCATCTCTCGATGGGTATTGGGGATGTTTCCACACCTTCCAGATGGCCTACAGCATGCTTCTCTGAACCAAGCATGCAAAGAGCCAAGCATCCTTCCATAAGTGTCGTTAGCCATCCCTTAAAGTATATTTCCTATCTAGTTATTACGCACCAAGGCTAAAAGCTCTCCCATAATGCAAAACAATTTTGATACCCCTAAAAGTCAAAACCATCGCAATGCAAAATAGAATAGAGCCTTAGATTTTGAGAGGGATCTATTTTCTTTCAATTCCTGGGGTTCCATGAGGAAAATAGAGGTTTTCCCAGAATGGGGTCTGTGGTACCTCCACTGTTTTTCCCCAGGCGTCTCAGGCTGTTAGTAATTATCTTAGGTTCTCTCACGTGGGCATCAACAGTTGCAAGAAGACAAAAATGGAGAAAAACAATTCAGTCGACCAAGAAGAAAAACTTTTCAGAAAAACATGATTCCAGAAGAAGAAAAAGATAAGTCCCTTTTAAATACATATAGTTTGGATATCTGTTTTTAATTAAGCTGATTTTAATCACAGAGTTCCTTTGTTATAAAAAGAAATCTTTTCAAATTTCTTATTACCAAACTCTAGCCAGGACAGCCAATATTTCTGGGTTTTGAGTTCTATGACAGGTAACGTCCCACATGAAATTAGTAAGTTTTCACCAAAGTTATAATTTAACCATGGACATATAGGTGCCTCAAAGAGTTGGTAAGCAGTGTTTTTTTTTCTTGTTTGTTTTGTTTTTAATAAGATTTAGAATCTACCCAAGGGTAGTTCAGAGAAAGGAAAATTCAAGACAGGAAATCAGAAGTTCTCCATGGTGGGACAGGGGGATGGGTGGAACTCTCAATAAATGGCAGTTACACAAATAACAAACCAGAAAGGAATCATTCAGAAGCCGAGGATTGAGCCCAGCCTGCCATGGTCAAAAGGCAAAGCCTTAGCTACTGAAGTACACAGCATTGAGCAGCTCCTATTGCTTTCCCCACAAGTCTAAAGCAGCCAATTTCAACCTTGCAAACGCTTTTAACTGCTCAAGATAATTTTTAGGACTATGACATGAACCCCAAAATTCCTGTCCTCTGGATTGCAGAAACCAAGAGAAAGTCTCCCCACAAGATCACAAGGTTGAGCTCTTAAGGACACAAAATAAGACAGAGAAATTTCATCCAGTATTGGTTTCAGGGACCTGTAGCAACGTCTGTAACTGACCAACCTTCCTGGCTGGCTTAAAAAGCAGTTTTATAGGGGTCTTAAAGTCACATTTTATCCTGTGATATCCCCCTCTCCATTACATAACAACAAAGAAAGACAAATTCTTAGCACAAAGTACACCAGATTTGCTACAGCCTAAGACTAGTCTCACAAATCCTTTTTCCTATTAATCAAACCCTTGCAGAGGAGACAAATAGTGATATTTACCATTTACACACATACATACTGACCAGAAACTTAGCTGGTAAGAATTTCTTACACTTTTTGCTGGTATACTGGGTTTCTTGGTTCCCTTTCTCTGTACTTTCTAGAAGAAAGTGGCTTTTCATGACCCTGTTCATTGCTGTGGGGGTCAAGCCACTCTATAAATAAAATCACCCTTTTCTGTTTTATAGAACCATAGCAAGAGATTCTCAAGTCGGCAAGATGTTGCCCAATAGGTTGCATGGGGAACTGAATTAAGATTTTTCCATCTGAGTAAAATACACATAACACAGATACTAGTCACCTTGTTCAGCACCCAGTATAAACCTGGCAAAGCTCAAACTTTCTCCCTGTTGGTCTGTTGTTTTTGATCCACTCCAGGTGGGGAGGGTCACCTCTGAATAGCAATTCACAACTGGTGGTCTCTGGACAAGGCAAAGAGCAGATAGTCACCCCTAGACAGGCTTCTTGAGTTTTCTTCAGGGCTCACTGAATGTGATCAGACAAATAAGGAGGGTTCTCTGAGTTAGGCCTGCTGGACTTCTGTCAGCAATTCCTTCCGAGATCTCCTCCACATCTACACACACACACAAAGATGAGGAAGACAGAAGGCCTTCCAAATCAGATCCCTAACCAAGAACTCCAAGGGTGTCCTTTCCAAACTATCTTCCTATTCTCCATCTGAGAAATCTCTCCAAAATCTTCCTGATTGAGAAGTCTCTCAAACCAAGACTCTTCCTACTAGTTAGGAAGAGGCAACCAAGACTCCCTAGGAGCCAAACTGAGACAGATACACCATAGTGGAGCTACCAAAAGACACCCCACCATGGAGATACATAACCAGGCAGGAGAAGAAAGAAGGTATTCACAGTGCCTAGGATACTCACCAACCCAGACACCCCACAATGGGGCTATAGAAAGACACCACATGGATAGGGCTACAGTTATGGGACGTCACCCAGGACAATTTCTCTATTGCAATTAATCCATACACATTGGGTCAACAGTTAACCCACAAGTAAAGAGACTACCAGAGTTGGCCCCCAGTCTAAGAGAACTAGGTAGCTGCTTGGGCTGGCCTCTGGATCCATCGCTAGAAGGGGGCTACTGAAACCATGGGCAGCTAGCCACAAGGCCAATACCAAACAAGCCCCCAAATTTGTAACCTCCCAATGGGTTCACCTTGCCCGCAGCCTAGACAGAGCCAATTTACCAAGACAGAGGAATTGCAACAGAGAAAGAGTAATTCATGCAAAGCCAGCTGTATGGGAGACTAGAGTTTTATTGTTACTCCAAATCAGTCTCCCCTTTGCCCAATTTTTGTTGTTGAGTTGTAGGGGTGCTTCTTATAGTCTGAATATAAGTCCGTTGTCCAGATATATAATATGCGAGTATATCTCCCATTCTGTGGGTTGGTTTTCACTTTCTTGACAAGAGTTCTTTGAAACACAAAAGTTTGTAATTTTGATGGAATCTCATTCATCTACTTTTTCTTTTGTTGCTTGTGCTTTTTTGTCATTTCTAAGAAGCTATTGCTTGATACAAGGTCACAAAAGTTTATCCCTGTGTTTTCTTATAAGAGTTTTGTGGTTTTGACTATATTCAGCCTATGATCTGTTCTGAATTAATTTTTTATTTGGTGTAAGGTAATTTTTGTCCTTTATTCTATTAATACATTGATTAATTTTTGTATCCTAAACATATCTTGCATTCCTGGGATAAATCCCAGTTGGTCCCAATGTATAAATTTTTTTTCATATTGCTGGAATGATTTGCTAGTATTTTATAGGGGATTTTTGGTCTATATAAGGGATGGGTTTTTTTGGCATGTTATTTTCATCTTGTTTTATAATGAGTTGAGAAGTATTCCCTTTTCTTCTTTTTTTTTTTTTAAGACTTTGTGAAAGATAAGTGTTAGTTTTCCTTTAAATGGTTGGTAGAATTCACCAGTGAAACCATCCAGTCCCGAGCTTTTCTTTGGGGGAATATTTTTGATTACTAATTCAATCTCATTATTTGTTATAGATCTGTTCAGATGTTCCATTGTTTCTTGAGTCAAGTTTTGGTAGTTTTGTTTTTTCAGTGAATTTTTCTATTTTATCATAGTTTTCTAATTTGTAGAAAATTTTAATTTGCAATTAATTTGTAATAACATTTTAATTTTTGGAATTTTAATTTGCAAAATATTAATTTGCAGTCATAGCTTTATAATCCTTTTTATTTCCACAGTCAGTAGTAATGTCCTCCTTCATTCCCAATTTTAGTAATTTGAGTCATCTTTTTTTCTTCTTCTTTTGTCTAGCCAAATGTCTATTTTGTTGATCTTTTCAAAGAACCACTAGCATAAACAAGAAGGAAGATTTACTGACTCACATTGCAAGAATATCCAATGCAGAGAAGCTCTGGATGAGTTAATTCAGCAGCTGAGATGTCAAGGAGAATCCAGGTTACTTCTGTGTGTCTGCCTTGTGATTATCTTGTTGGCTTAGTCCTTCTTACCTCCTTCTCACAGCTGCCACAACTGCAAAAATCTATGTGGATGTGATAGTGTCCAGTAGAATAACAGTAAAAAAAAATTAAGACTCTCCGGCAGACCCTCCCTCACATTTTATTGCCGGAACTGAATTACTTGATGACTCTTAATCCAATCTCTAACTATGTGGATGAGACTATCATAATGGTCACAAATTCATTAGTACACATAGAGGAGGGAGACACCTGAACAAAATCGTAACAAGAACGCCAATAGACACAGCCTGAAGTTTAAACAGTTAAACAAACATAATTACTGTCATTCCTGGCAGTTCTTCATAATTTTCTTTATGAATTGGAAAAGGCTTTTCAAGACACCAATATTTCAATACCTCATGCTGGAAGAAACATTTAGCTAAAGTTCAGCAACTGAGATTCTTTTTCTTCATTCATATCAATAATGATACTTTTTAGTTTAACAATATGCAAACTATAATCTCAAGTTTTTAAAAAGAAATTCAAATGGTAGAAATTTTTACTAAAACATAAATAACATGAGAAGAAATTATATTATATAAATGTAAACTGCCTATTATTTATGTCATTACCTTTTACCATCAATACTTCTGCCTAAATTAGCCAAGTTAGTGTATCTATCACATTGTAAAACAAAAGAGCACAGTTTGGGAAGAAAGAAAAGTTCAGAAAGTTTGTAGAGCTGAAAGGGATGCAGTGGTTGGGAGGAGGCGCAGGGGATCCTGAGCAGCTCTTGGGTGGCAGGGCAATTCTTGGAGCCATGTGGGAGGGCCATGTGACAGCTGGGCAGATGATTTTCTGTATCCTCCCTACTAAATGCACAGAAAGGCTCTTGTAAAACACTCAAGGTCTGAACCAGAGTGTCTATTTAATATCGACGATATGGCCTTGGGCCCAAACTTGATGATACAAAGATGAATACGGCTCAGTCCCTGACCTCAAGCATTCAGTCTCATGGGAAAGATGAACTCATAAAAAGCAATTTCAAGTGCAACAACAGAGGTGCAATGGTATGAGCTACAGCGATTGCCCAAAGCGGGGAGTGATAATTCAGTGTGGAAAGTTAGAGACAACTGTAGAGAAAAAAAGTAAAATTCAAAGGATGTCTTCAAATTCACCAAGTATATGGCAGAGCAAAGGACTTTTCAGAAACTGAGAAGTTTGAAGTAGTGTGGCCTGCTTGGAGACCCAAAAGATGACTGATGCTAACAGTGTGGCAGTGGGGAAAGTAAAGCTGGAGGGGAAGCCAGGAACTAGACTTCAGAGGACCTTGCTTGACTCACAAGGGAGAATGAAGTTTATCCTGTGGATGATGAGAGCCACTAAAATTTAAGTAAAGAGATGTCCCAATTTGTGTTTTTAGAAATTGACCTTGAGGGTTTCATGTAGAACGCATTGTCAAGACGGAAGGCCACAGGCTTACTGGGGTATGATGCAGGTAATAGAGACCAGAGCCTGAACCACGAAAGTAACAAGAAGAAGAGATGAAAGTAGGAAAACAGTCATTGACTGTCTTTGAGAGTTGATGGAAAGAAAGCGGTAAAATTAATATGCAGGTCTCTAGATTGAGCAGCTGGGTAGGTAGGATCCAGGATGCGAGCTCAGTCCAAGGCAGCTGAACTTGAAGTGTCAGTGGAACACCTCAGTGAGGATGCAGGTTTGGCAGCTGAACATAGATCTCATCCAGAAATAAGGATTTAGGAGTCTTGAGGGGGCATCTCTTGAAGCTGTAGGAGAAGGTCTAATTGCCTGGGGAATGGGAAACAAATATGAAGGGAAAATAGAGGGGCCTCACAATTCAGGAACGAAGGAGTCAGTCCACAGAGGAGGCTGAGCTGGGACAGTTAGAGAGGTAGGAAGAGAGACAAGAAAAATCAGTGCATCCAAATCCAGAGGGTAAAATAATCTTAGAAGGGAATAATCACCTCTGGAAAAAAAAATTAAATGCAAATCAAAACCGCAATGTGATACCATCTCACGCCAGTTAGAATGGCGATCATTAAAAAGTCAGGAAACAACACATGCTGGAGAGGATGTGGAGAAATAGGAACACTTTTACACTGTTGGTGGGAGTGTAAATTAGTTCAACCATTGCAGAAGACAGTGTGGCAATTCTTCAAGGATCTAGAACCATCTAATATAATACCATTTGACCCAGCAATCCCATTACTGGGTATATACCCAAAGGATTATAAATAATTCTACTATAAAGACACATGCACATGTATATTTACTGCAGCACTGTTCACAAGAGCAAGGACTTAGAACCAACCCAAATGCCCATCAATGACAGACTAGATAAAGAAAATGTGGTACATATATACCATGGAGTACTATGTAGCCATTAAAAAGGATGAGTTCATGTCCTTTGCAGGGACATGGATGAAGCTGGAAACCTTCTCAGCAAACTAACACAGGAACAGAAAACTAAACACCACATGTTCTCACTCATAAGTGGGAGTTGCACAATGAGAACACATGGACACAGGGAGGGGAACATCACACACTGGGGCCTGTCAGGGGGTGGGGGGTTAGGGGAGGGATAGCATTAGGAGAAATACCTAATGTAGATGATGGGTTGATGGGTGCAGCAAACCACCATGGCATGTGTATACCTGTGTAACAAACCTGCACATTCTGCACATGTATCCCAGAACTTAAAGTATAACAATTAAAAAAAAAAAAAGAATTAAATAAGAGGAAGAAGGAGAAGAGGTGGAAAAAGAATAACAGGAGAAGGAGGAGCAGGAGGAAAATAAGAGGAGTAAGAAGAAAGAGAAGAGAAGGAAGAATAGAAAGAGGAGGAGAGGATGGGAAGGAAGAAGGAGAGGAAAATGTATTCATGCCACATCAGTGAAGAATGATCTGCACCTGTCTGGGAACACTGCTGCTGGTTTCCCTGCCTTTTTTCCAAAGAAGGATGGGAAGCAGTCAGACGAGGTCCATGAATCCAGAGTGCTGGAGAGGCAGGCAGCAGAGGCCTGTGCCACTTCCAGTGACCCTTCCTCCCTCATCTACCTGGCCTAGAACAGAGGCACTTTCCCAGTTAGCTTTGTGCACAGTCCAATCCCAAAAGGAAATTTCTGATGACTAAATATTAGCAACTTATAACTCGCTAATGTTTCTGCCTTGTAAGTAGTTATTTTTCTTTGCTCAGAGATTTTGGGAGGAAGAAACCTTGGGCCCTCTGAGAGGCAACTTGGAGAGAAACCCAAGCAATTGCATTCACTGTGGTTTCACCCAGCCTTGGGCTGGAGACCAGAGATGGCCAGACCCCTACAGCCTGAAACCCAGCCTCTTACCCTGCTCCCTTAAAGTCTGAAGATGAACAATTCTGTTTCCAGATCTACACACAGCACATTTACAATGAGGATACAATCCTGATCACCTCCTCAGGAAACAGAAAACACGAAATTTTACCGAAAGCCAATTCAGTGCAGGGCGCCGAGCTGCGGTGATGCACCTGTTAGCTCATCACGTAGCCCCGTGAGGTACATTGTTTCACACTTATCCATGAAACTCAGATTTGCATCTTCCCTAATACTACTTGACTATTCATAAATGACAGAGACAGGGTTTGATATCCCGTCTGCATGCTCCAATGTCTGGGATTTTTCCCTCTCTGAAGAAAGAGGCAGTTTCTATACTTTTTTATTTTAATGGTTTCCTGTACTTCAGATTCCAATATGCAGATAAGCTTTAGATATGAAAGACATGTGTCCACGTAATGTTGTATACAAACTGAGTTTCTGTCATCAGATCATATTTCCAGTCTATTAAATTTTATGACAAATCCTTTTTCTACTTCAAAGAACCCTTTGACGGAGCACAGAGCCAGTCCCTAATTTGTCTCCAGTTTCCTGTGTAGAGTTTCCTTAAAGTGGAGCTGGCTTCTGCCACCAAGGAAACTGAACACCCTGAAAAAACACCAAGTCCAAAGTTTCACTTTGCTTTCAGTGAGAGCCAAAAGGCAAGCTGGGGAACCCCCAGAGCAGCCCTGGAGGGACCCCAGAGCTCACATCTAGAGTCCGCAGGCACGTTCTTCACCCATGAGCCAGAAAGACCCTAATCCCTTCTCCTGGGCCCACTCTGTCTGAGCATAGCAGATTTTGCTCCCATGCATTCTTGGAGCTTCTTGGGGAGGCCGTAGAGGTTGGGTTGGCACAAAGTTACCCCTTCTCCCTGGTTACCTGAAACTCTCCAGCAGAGAAAGGTTCAGAGGAAGCTGAGGCACATCCCTTGGATATGGCCATGAAACTCCTCTGCCTATTCTGAACCTAACTTAAGCCTGTGGGTCGGCTTCTCCTTCCCTCATCCCACCCTGCTTCCCAGGAATCAAATAGGTGCATTTAAGGACAAGCACAGACACCCACCCCCTCCCCGTCTGCATCTCTCCTAAATTTATGAAGCTGGTACAAATTCCTGCATCCTGAAATGGACTAAGCCCAGGGTTACCTGAACAGAGATGCTGTCCTCCTGAGTTGAGTTTAAACTCTACAGCAGGTTCATCTTTGAGCTGGTCATCTGTGTCATCTACCAAATATTGCCAGGTCTTCTTCTGGGCACAGGTATGATTGCACTTCTCTAGCCCCTTTAAAGATAGGAATGGCTGTGTAGCTTGCTTTGATCAATAAAATGTGAGCAGAAAGCGGAGCATGGTGGCATCATGCCTGTAATCCCAGCTACTCAGGAGCCTGAGGCAGGAGGATTGCTTGAGCCTAGAAGTTTGAGGCCACCCCAAGCAACATAGCTAGACTCTCCCTTCTTTAAATTTTTTTTTTTAATTAGCCAGTGTGTATCTGTAATCCCAGCTACTCGAGAGGCTGAGGTGGGAGGATAGCTTGAGCCCAGCCTGGACAACATAGAAAGACCCCCATCTCATTCATAAATGAATAAGTAAATCGTGAGAAGTGATGTGTGTCATTTCTAGGTGGAGGCTTTAGGTGTCAGTATTGTGCTAGAAACAAATATTAAAATAAACCTCCCATCAGCCTGGGTCCTGAAGGCATAAGGTTGAACAGAGCTGCCAGAAAGTCCTCAGTGGACATGTAGCCAAAGTAGCAGCCATGGGGGTCCCTAGGAGGGGGACCTAGCAGAACTCCTAGAGAAGGGGAAGCTGGTCTGGGAGGATTCCCAGAAGAGGCGGTGCTGGTGATGAGTGGGAGTGAAGGATGAGTGGGTGATGAGGACACATGGGGTGGGTGGTATGGAGTGGGAAGGAGGTGGTCTAGGAAACGGAAGGAGAAAAGGAGGGAAGACAGTAGAGTCCCCAGCATGGGCCACATAGCACCAAAGGCCTGGCAAACCCAAGAGTTCCTTTCCTGGAAAACCTGCTACCACCTCAACTCTCACCAGAGAAAAGGAAAGAGCCTGGTGGTGGTGGGGGGAGAAACTATAGTCTAGGAGAATGAGAAAAACAGATAGTGGGTTTAAGGAAGAGTAGAAAAAAAAAAAAAAAAAAAAAAAAAAACAGAAAATCTAGTAAATTCAGACTAGAGGAAAAAATAAGAAATAAGATGCACTACATACTGGCCCCCCAAAACATCAAGCCCTCATCCCTGGAACGTGTAGAGGTGACCTTATTTGGAGAAAGGATCTTTGCAGATGTGATGAAATCAACGATTCATGATGAGACCATTATCCTGTGAGCCCTACATCACTGCGTAGGAGTGATGAGGAAGCCATATGATTTCAGAGGCAGAGGTTGGAACCACATGGACGCAAGCCCAAGAACACCCAGTACTACCAGAAGCTGGAAGAGGCAAGACTAGATTCTCAGTAGAGAGTCTGGTGGAACAGGGCCCTGCCAGTGGCTTGGTTTTGGACTTTTGGCTCAAGAACTGTGAAAGAAGACACTTCTATTGTCCTAAGCCACCCAGTTTGCTTCATTTGTTACAGTAGCCCCAGGAAACTAACCCACAAGATGACAAGGAAAGACTCAACATTCTATTTAACAGTCACTCCCTAATCTCCCCTGCATAGACTCTGCCTTCCCCTCCCATCCTCCTTAGTCTCCTACCTCAGGTGGTCTTGCCACTACACACCCCTTTCCTTTCCTTCCTCCCAGCCAGGCCCCGCCCCAGTGCTCCAGGGCTCAGCTAGCTGGCTGGAAAGAGAGCTCGGGAGGTAAAGCTCCTTCTTTACCCCCGTCCCCAGCCTCCTCCATCTTCCTCCTCCGTGCCTCTGGCCTCTGTGCCAGACAGAACTACTATTTGTTGGCCGTGTTTCTCCACTTGAATGAATTCCAAGTCCTTGGAGGCAAAAACCTATTACTACCCCCAAGTCTTTTGTTCTACGCCAGGCTCAAAACAAAGATTTGAATGCGTAAAAGGTAACTGATAAATATTGGCTAATTGATTAATAATTTTTAATTGGCTATTATTATCATAACAACCATTGATAGAGGATGTGCCAGCCACTATACTAGAAACACCAAAGAATCAGAATGATAGTAATGACCATTGTAACTAATGAGCAGTTATCATGTGCCAGGTACTGTGCTAAGCACTGGAAGTGTATCATTTAATCTTCACCATCATATAATTATTATTACCTCCTTTTTATAAACGAATAAGCCAGGCTAAGAGAGATTATGGAACTGGCTTAGCGTCATCCAGCTAGCAAGCCCCTGAGCAAGAGTTCAAGTCCAAATCAGACAGGCTTGCCAAGCTGTGCTCTAAGTAGGGTATTTTTTGGGGGGGGGGGAACCTCTTCTAGATGGTAATTTCCTTGGCCACTGTCTTAAAGCACCTCAGTTTCTCAAACTTTCAGGGCCTTCCTTAAACAATGAGTCCAGGTTTACCAGTTAGATGTCTGAGAGTCACAATTCCAAGACCTGAAATCAACCTAATTGGCCACCGGGTGGCACCAAAAAAGTGTATTTGAGACACAAAAGCGAGCACGGCAGGGCTGTTTGCAGCTCTGCGAGGTTCCTAAAGGTGAGCTGTGTGCAAAGGAGGAAGCACAACCGCCCAGAAGGAATCAAGCCAAGGTTCAAAGAAATGGATTAGAGAACATGTTCCCTAGGGTGTCTGATGCCGATAGAAAAAGATAGCAAATCCGCATGCCTGTATGTTCAGGTAGAAGTCATAATCCTGAGGAATGCAGAATATTTAAATACATCTGTTTACCAGGAGCACAGAAATCCCTGCGGGTACCCCAAGGAAGGAAAAATTACAGGCGCAACTGCCAGCAGTGAGGATGTCCAAACACTTTAACAAGTCCTTGTTGAAACGACAGTTCTTAAATGATTCAACGGCCTCTTAGCCAAAACGCATAGCAACAGCCATAAATAACACTATAATTAACATCACACGCAGAGCAAGGGAGACTTTCAAAATATTTCCTTTAACATCTCAAAGGAATCATAGATATTCTGCCCTGTGAATGAGGACATTGTCAAATTATTTATCTTGAGCCAGCTGCGAATTCTCCACGTTGTAAAACATCTGCAGATTGCTATGTGCTTAGGAAGAAGGATAGCTGACGGGGCAGCCGCATTCGTGGGGCTGGAGATCTGGCTATGGTGCAAGTTGCCACATCCTGCACCACCGCTACTCCCAGTGTGGGGCCAGCCAGTGCTACGCATTGCAAACTGTGTGCTGCCACTCCACAAGTAGACAAGTGTGGAATGTGAAGATGATCATTAGAAACATGTACAGCAATTCGACATTGCCGTGATATCCAGGGCTGGGATCTGTTCAACAGAGCTGGACCCATCGGGATGTTGCCAGTTTGCTGGTGATTCATTTATGACAAGAGCTGTGAACTAGTCCTGCCGGGTAAGCACTTACCAGTCTGAAACAGATTAGAAATTCAGTCAAACGGGCCCTCCGTCATGGGAGTTTGAGAAACACAACCCTAGGAACGGAAGGCAGATGACTCCCACCTTGTCCATCCAGTTCCACAGCCTTCGACAAGGAATCTAGGAGCTTTGGGTGTGGGCTTAGCACACGGGTAGAAGGAGATCCAATCTCCTCTATTCATTACCAGCAGTGTGGACTTAGGCATGTTACCTGAACTTCCAGGTCTGTTCAAACATGTGGTTAACAGTACGTACTTCATAGAAAGGCTGTGAGAATAGGAAACAAGATGGGTGTGGTAAGACAGTGCTCAGATGGTTTCATACCTCTTTCTCAATCTCTCCTTCAATCTCTCTCTATATACATCTTGAGAGGGTTTTTAAAATAAGCCTTCCTTACCCCCAAGGAAATAGTGTTCTCAATACCATCATGGGGTTCTTCATGCACAAGGCATAAAGAATATCAAGTTCGCCTAGGAAGGGAGGAGAGAATTCTAGAATAATAAAAGAGAAAAGAGGTGGAGGGGAAGAGGCGAGGCAGAGAGTAAAAATGGAAGGAAGGATTATTGTTGAACAAAAGGACAAAAAGAAGTCTTGAGCCCAGCATGGTGGCTCATGCCTGTAATCCCAACACTTTGGGAGGCCAAGGTGGGCAGATTGCTTGAGCCCAGGAGTTCAAGACCAACCTGGGCAACCTAGCAAGACCCCGTCTCAAAAAGCCAACCAGCCAATGAACAAACAAAAAATCTTGAGACCTGACAGAAGCGGCAAAGGACAAGTGAAGGGCATGGAGGGCAGAGGGACAAGAGCTGGATGCCCATTCTAGAAGAAGCTTCTAGTAGAAGATAGCCCATCGTCCGGGAAGAACAGGAAGAGTACACAGGCCTGGAGCTCCCAGGAGCAGTCTGGTGGAGTGCTCAGAGCCCCAGGCACCCACCTCTCCTTGCTTTCCCAGGGCTGTGCCAATATTCCCTCTCTCTGTTCGTGGGGAGACCTTGATTTTGGCAGCAGTGATGCCCTGCACAGATGAGGTGTTGTCCAGACACAGCACCTGCTGTCTCCATCTGATGCTGTCATTCAATAAATGATTGATAGCTAAATACCAACTATGTGTCAGGCACTGTTCTAACACTGGTGATCCAGCAGGCAACACAACGTAATCGCTGCTGCCCTGAAGTTCATCGTCTAGAGGCAGTGGGGTAGAAAATGCCAAATAAATGACAATTCCCCCTACCGGGAATAGTGGCATACTGTACCTTGCTTCAGCATAGACACTGTGCTGTATGAATATTTAACATTACACTCCAGGGCAGGGCTTCTTATGCTGAGACCTGCAGACAGCATTCAGGGGAGTTCATGAACTTGGAGGGGAGAAAGAATTATGTATTTATTTTTACTCGCCTCTAACTAAAGTTTAGCATTTCCTTCAAATATGAATGCAGAAAACCACAGAAGTTCCTGTGACTTTAAGAACTAGAAATTACAGATTTTGCATATCACATTACAACTGTTGCAGATTCGTTGAAATATTTATGCTCATGACTACTCCAAATTTATGGTAGTTCTGAGACCTGCCACCAGACCTTAATATTTAATGCATTAATAAAGAAACACATGTATTATTACATCGCATGTATTTGCTTTCCAAAATTTCAATGGCTACTGTATATTTCAATATAATTGGTTTCCTCTTATGTATTTTTAATTCCTTTATAAACAGTATTCTGGGAAGGCATCTGTGGGTTTTACTAGCAGTCTAAAGGGGTCCAGGCACAGAAAAGATTAAGAACCTCCATTCTAGGGCCTGCTGTTGGTTAACATTGGAAGGGTTTAATCAGAAATTCACCCTCCCAGAACTGTTAGCACATGAAAGACTCCAGTTAGGCACTCCCACCCCGGAGCACTGGCAGCTCTTCCAATCTGACTATCCTGATCAGTGCTAGAGGGCTGAACAGTTAGCAGCAGGGATAATAAAAGCCTTTTTTCATTACTGACATGAGTGGTGTTCAATATGTGTAGAAAGGATGGAAATATTATATAGGCGTACATACCCTTACGTGAACAGGAATACAAGAAATTAGTAAGCCCCGCAGCTAAACCCTCTTGAGAGAGAGAAACACTAGGCCTGGCACTCTGATTTGACCCTGTGTTCTAATACTTGTAGCAGGATTCCAAGAGGACAGTTCAGCTATCTTGCCACTCTTGTCTACAATGGCACTTCATCTATTTCCAGTTGAAGCTTTCGTGTAAGATATTATGGAAGCTCTTGAGAAACTGAGGCTGGAGCTTCCATAAACCAACAGAACAAGTGGTCTGACCATTTCTGTGTGCTTTGCCACTCAGTACTTGTGTTGTGTGGCAGAATTCCTCCTGAGACCTGCTTTCCTTGCAGCATACTAGCTAGTAACCAGGTGGTGGGGAGGAGATTGTGAAACTCAGCAGAGAACGCCCAAATGAGAACATGCAGAGACTATTTATTCGGACCTTGCTAGAGCAAAGGAGGCAGTTTCCATCGCTTGTGTTTGGCGGAGACTCCAAGGTAGGCAGGGCAGTAGGAAAGCTTCACAGTAGAAAAAAGCCAAGCTTCAGGGGTGCCCTGATTACGGGGAAGCCGGTGACAGTCTTGCTAGAAATGGGGCTTCCTATGGGGTGGGTTTGAGGAGCGTATTTGAGTCTCAACAGGGGCAAAAAATAGAGAAGTTAGCAGTCATTGAACAAGCCCTGAGCACTCTGGGCCGATTGCTACAGAGGTGTTGGTTTGGCTCCCAGGACTGATTGCTGCAGAGGTTGTAGGTCAGAGTCATATTGTCATATATGGCTTGGTCATTGTCTGTATACTCAGTCTGTCAGGACCTACAGATCTCAGCTACGTCTTGCAGTGAGATGTTAAGGATGTCTACCAAAAACAACCTCAGAAAGGCCCAGATGGCAAAGATCCATTCACAAAAGGCATGCTGGCATGTAGGTGTCTCAAGCTTAATAAAGGTCTTGGGTACCCTGTAGGGTGGTGGTGTGCCGGCTCCTCATACTTGTACATGGAGCAGCTGTAGTGAATACTCTTACTCCCCTGAGGTAATGCTGTGGTTGATGATAGCTCCTCTCAGAGCTAACACTGGACACATGCCTTTTGTGAATGGATCTTTGCCATCTGGACCTTTCTGAGGTTGTTTTATTTATTTATTTATGAAGAGGTAGAATTTTGCCAAGGAAATAGGACCTATGTCAGTGCTTCTCAACCAGAAACAATTCTGTCCTCCAGAGAACATTTGACAAAGACTAGAGACAATTTTTGGGTTGTCACCACTGGGGCCCACGATGCTACTACATCTAGTGGGTAGAGACCAGGGATGCTGCCAAACTTCCGTCAATACACATCTTACAAAGTCCCCACAACTTTGTAAGAATCATCTAGTCCCAAATGTCAATCATGCCCAGCTTGCCTATCCATGGAGACGAATGGAGGAGGAAATGGATAACAGGATTCTCTGGTGTCAGGACAGCATAGCAATCCAGAGAGTAAATCTGGATTAAGGGCAGGACTTGGACCCTGGCTCTGCCACTTCCTGATGAGCAGGACCAAGTTATTAATACTTAACTCCTCTAACAGCAGTACACCATTCGTAGGATCTATTATGAACTGACCTAAGTCAGTTTCATGACACACATTTCTCAGGTTCCTTCGGGTAGATCGGGTAACCTCAGAAGGTCAAGGTGGGTGAGAGTTGGGAACCCTTTCTCTACAGGTTAAAAAGGAAGGAAATTTCAAAATTCTGCCATGTACATAGACATGTATTAGTAAGCAAACCCAAAAGGAATCACAGTACCTGTTCTGTAAGCTCCACAATGTCCCAGCTCTCTGCCCCTTGACTGCCTGAAGCCTCGTGTGCATGGGAGACTCCTGGGAGGGAGACAACACTGACAGCAAGGCAGGATTCTGCTAATGTTACAACTGGCATCCCACACCAGATCCTCTTGCTTACTTACCCATGGCTGGACACCAGGCAGGTAAAGGAGTTCGCCTCCTGAATTATTTCCATGAACTCAGGCCATAGGTGTCTCTGGATCTTTATACCCAACTCATGTAAGGGTAGAGAGTATTTCTAAAATATTTTATCCAGACCAAATAAATAACTGGAAGATCTTTATCTTACCTTTGAAAACCCATTTCTAATGTTTGCCGTGCTATTTAACAAGACACTGATTTCACCAATCTAGAAATATTTCTGACATTCTCTAAGCTAATTGGCAATGTATCTGATGTTAATAGAAATGCAGATAACAGATGCCTATTTTCGCCTTCAGGAGGTTTCTTGATTAGAATGCTAGCAGGCCACTCCTGCCTGTTCCACCCACATTAGACTACCAGCTGCACCTGGGCTGTGGCTTCACTGAAATCACACACACCAAGGAACACATTGTCTGGTTCAAAGACTCAAAGTAAATCACAGATGCCATAACAGAGTTGTGAAAAAAACTCAGAAATCCCATGTGCAGAGCCCTTAGCACTGTTCCTGGCACGCTAGTAAATATAGAATAAATGCTCGCTATTACCGTAATTGCTTTTTTTTAGAAGCCCTTCTCCATCTCCTTGAAGAAAGGAAGAAAAATTTTAATATCTAAGGGTAGTATGGAAAAGGAAGGTTATAGCATTTGTTGAGCAACTCCTGGGTGCCAGGCATTTCATGTGCTTTGTAGCATTTAACTGACACAAACCCCTGGCAGGGGGATTTGGTTATCACTGACTCTCATATGAGAAAGCCGAGCTCAGATGGCATAAGGCCCACAGCCGATGATGCCAGAGCCAAGACTGAAACTCCTACATGGGAAAGTCTGACGTGGCAGCCCAGCCGCCTCTCTGGCATTGTGCTTTGCACTCTGAACAATCGGTAGATAGTAAAATTCGGAGGTGTCAGGAAGATCCAAGTCTCAGCAGAAGGCAGGTGGGCAGTACAAGGCACAGAGTCATGGCTGTAGACATAGCCAGCTTGCCTCGGCAGGCACAGGGATGTGGTCTGACCAGAGAAGACTGACTGGGTATTATCCCTTCAGGATTATCACAGGGTCAGTTCTCCCAGAATGAGACTCCAAGTGGAGCAAAATAAATGGGATGGGGAGTAAGTGACTATTTTACACACCCACACAGTCGGGCATGGGCTGTGACACCATAAGTTTAAGGTAGTCCTGAAACTTCAGGCTATTTGGACCCTTGAAGTTCTCCCTGGGGTAAAGGGGCCCCAGTGCCCTCCAGCTGTCCTCTGCAGGCTCCCAGAGTTGGTCAAA
Organism: Chlorocebus sabaeus; assembly: GCF_047675955.1. Taxonomy (NCBI): domain Eukaryota; kingdom Metazoa; phylum Chordata; class Mammalia; order Primates; family Cercopithecidae; genus Chlorocebus; species Chlorocebus sabaeus. The sequence goes on from NC_132913.1 coordinate 19,482,164, forward strand.
GAAGCCAAGAGGCTCTGGGGAGGGCTCCAGGGGTGTGCTCCACACTAGTCACTGCCATCATCCAAAGGGGTTCATTTTCTGAAATCCAGTAAAACCCAGTCCTTCCCTGACCCCATTGAAGGCTCCCGACTGCCCCTGCCAGCCTGAATAACTCAGGTCTCCACCCTGCCTCCCCTGTTCTGCTTCAGCACCTCTGGCCTCCAGAATCCCCACACACACTCCAGCCTCAGGCCTGTACAATCGCTGGTCTCTGTTTCCTGGAGATTTCCTCCCTCCATCCAGACCTCACCCCAGATGTGACCTTCTCTGAGATACTTGGATTGCCTTTTTAAGAGTAGCACCTCTCATGCCTGTAATCCCAACACTTTGGGAGGCCAAGGCAGGAGGATTGTTTGAATCACAGAGGGTGAGGCTGCAATGAGCCACAATCCATATCACTGCCCTCAGCCCGGGTGAGTGACAAAGAGCAAGACCCTCTCTCTCAAAGAGAAAAGAGAGAACACTTCAGCCCCTCTTCCCTTCACCTCACCTCCCTTTTCCTCATCACTGCCCAACACCACATTGCACATATTCTTTGTGAATCCGTTCATTGTCCGCCTAAGATGGAAATGTAAGCTCCATGAAGAGAGGGACTTCCATCTGTTTTGATCACTGCTTTGTCTTCAGCACCCAGTACAGAGTAGAGGTGAATAAATGCTTGCTGAATGAAGGAAGTGAGTTCATCAGTCAATCCACCAGCCAGTTCAGAATATACTCCCTAAGGCATTACCAGAAGTAAATCCAAGGACCACTTGGGTCAGAATTCCTTAGAGGACTTATACATGCAGATTCCTGGCTAGGAAGGAAATGGCATTTTCATGGTTCTGTTAAGGGAGGAGACCACCCCTCATATTGTCTTATGCCCAATTTCTGCCTCCAAAGGAAAAAGAAGTAAAAACTAACAGGCAGAAATGAAATCCACAAACAGAGAGCCCAGTGCCATGCCCTAGGCCTGGTAGTTAAAAATCAACCCCTGACTTAACTGCTTGTGTTATCTATAGATTCCAGACATTGTATGGAGAAGTATCATGAAAATCCCTGTCCTGTTCTGTTCCATTCCAATTACTGTTGCATGCAGCCCCCAGTGATGTACCCCCTGCTTGTTTAAACGATCATGACCCTCTCACGGAGAATCCCTTAGAGTTGTGAGCCCTGAAAAGGGACAGGAATTGCTCACTAGGGGAGCTCAGTTTTTTGAGACCTAAGTCTGCCATTGCTCCCGGCCGAATAAAGCCCTTTCCTTCCTCAACTCAGTGTCTGAGGGGTTTCATCTGCAGCTCATCCTGCTACATTTCTTGGATCCCTGACCAGGAAGCGAGGTGATTGGCAGACAGTCAAGGCAGCCCCTTAGGTGGCTTAGGCCTGCCCTGTGGAGCATCCTTGTGGGGGTCACCGGCCAGCTTTAGTTACACAAATCCTGAGAGCGCTCCTGGGTAGGCAATTGCACCAGTGGAATGCCTCACCAGAACAGTGCACAGTAAGCCCCCACGGAGGATTAACACAGCAGCTGAACACCAGAAAGGAATCGGCACTTGGAGTCCAGACATCTGGAACACGGTAAGACCAATCTTGGAACTTGCCCATTCCATCTGAGTGGAAACGCGGCCTGACCACTGACCATGCATCTTAATTGGCACCTTGGTTTTTGTTTTGATTTTGACTAGATTTACACCATTTTGGTTTAGATTTCAGTATTGACTTTTGGATTTGAACTGTTTTGGCTTTGATTTCTGTTCTAACTTGGCTCAAATTGCTTGATGAATGAGTAACTCTTTATCCATACTTTGGTTTTAGTGTCAACTGCTTGGTGACTGAGTGACTTTTTGCCCCCTTTCCCCTCTCTCTTTGTAGTAAGAATGTTGTTTTGTCTCCTGAGAGAGGAAAATGAGTAAAATACAAAGTAAGCCTACCCCATTAGGAACTATGTTAAAGAATTTCAAGAAAGGATTCAATGGGAACTATGGAATCACTATGACACCTGGAAACCTAAAGCCTTTGTGCGAGATAGATTGGCCAGCATTAGAGGTGGGATGGCCATCAGAAGGAAGCCCAGACAGGTCCCTATTTTCAAAGGTATGGCACAAAGTAACTGGTAAATCAGGACGCCCAGATCAGTTTCCATACATAGATACTAGGTTGCAGCTGGTTTTAGACCCCACACAGTGGTTAGGAGGACAGGAAGCAGTAGTGCTAGTGGCAAAGGGACAGACAGCCAAGGAAGAAAGAGTAGCTCCACTCCCACCAGTCCCTTCCCTAGGGGAAGAGGAAGGAAAGAGGAGAACAGCAGCTGGCAGAGGCAAGGAAAGATCAGCAGAGAGAAAAAGAGAGAGAGACAGAGAGGAGAGAAAGAGAGGGGAAAGAGAGAGAATGAGAAAAGAGAGACAGAGGAAAAGAGGCCAAGAGAGAGACAAAGAGGGAGTCAAAGATAGAGAAAGAAAGGCAGAGAGAGGAAGAGAGAGACACAAAAAGAAAGTCAAAGAGACAGAGAAAGAGATATACAAGTAGTTAAGAAAAATACAGTGTACCCTATTCCTTTAAAAGCCAAGGTAAATTTAGAACCTATAATTGATAATTAAAGGTCTTCTCTAGGACCATATAACACTCCAATACCACTTTGTTGTCAGTGTAAACAACAGTGTAGCCCACAAGCACTGAGGTCACTGACAACCTGTAGCCTTCCTATCAAAATTCATTAACCCAGTAACCTGCGGATGTCCCAAATACATTCAATCTGTAGCGGCAACAGTTTTGCTAACAGAGAAAAGTAGAAAAACCACCTTTAAAGGAAACCTCATTGTGAGCATACCTCACCAGTTCAGAACTATCCTAAGTTTAAAAAAAAAAAAGAGAGAGAGAGAAAAAGGGGGGGGAGGAGAATTTATGTAAAGAATGTTATACAGTAAATTCTCATCGTAAAATAAATTAACTGGTTGTTTAAAAAAGGGATGTTTGCAATAAGTCAGAAAGTTGAGACATGTCGAAAAATTGTCTGTGAAAGTCGTGAAAGAAAAAATATTTGTGTTATAGAAAAGGAATTTATGCAAGAAATATTGTATAATTTAAAAGTAATTAGGCCTCCTGATTGTAAAACTATTGAAGACTCGGTTTATATATACAAGGTGTATAAGAAAAGTAAAATATACTTTTAGTAAACAGGATTATAAGGAGGCATAAAAATGTGGATTTTTACCTACATTAAAAAGTTAAAAAAATTTGTTTTGAAGGTTTAAGCAAGTTTTAAAATGTTAATTGTAAAGGAAATTCTGTGTGTAAACATATTGGCTAAAGTTAAAGGGGTATCATCCAGTTTTTCTGTGAGCTGGACATTAAAGTAAAAACACGATGGGTTTTCCTTAAAGCACTAACCTGCTCTTTAACAAAAAATATTAAAGGTTAAAAAGAGTCTATAAAAATCTTACCTTATGGTCAGACATTAAAAATTGAATAAATATGTCTACAAAGTTTTATTAAAACTAAATTTAACATTAATAACACACTAATATAAAGGTGAAATTTAGCTTATCTGGTATAAAAATCATACAGAAAGCGTCGTCAAATATAAAATGGTGTTTGGCTTTCTTTGGTACAAAAACTAATAAAAATAGGTGCTAAGGGAAATTTCTCAGTAAGAAGGCACCAGGGACTATAAAGTCCACTGATGTCCCCACATTTAAAACAAAAGTCTATTTTTTAGAAATTATATACTTGGTTTATCTTCCACTTTCCTTTCCCTCAAAACTAAAAGTCTTTTAGCACATGTACCACCCCTAGAATTTCTGACAAACCAGCACCAGCCTGAAGACTATGTTCTCATCAAAGGGTGGAAAGAAGAAAAACTTGAGCCAGCCTGGGAAGGACCCTACCTTGTGCTGCTGACCACCAAGACTGCTGTTCATACAGTGAAAAAGGGATGGACTCATCATGCCTGAGTCAAGAAAGCACCACCCCCTCCAGAGTCCTGGGCCATAGTCCCAGGGGAAAACCATACCAAACTAAAGCTAAGAAAAAGTTAACTCTTTCGTCTATTACTCTTTCTTCTTTCCTCGCTCTATTGCTGACCATCTAGCTATTAACATAACCAAGTCAATTTCACCTCCAACTATTGCATTTAATGCTTGCCTTGTTATACCCTGTGGGGACTTGCCAAGTCAAAGACAGCTCTCTACTTCAGAAAAGTATCTCTATCCCTCCTGACTCTCCTCAGACTGGGCATTAATGAATTGGGACCATTTAATCTGGGGAGATTTTGATAAAGACCCCAGTGTCAACCAGAAGTCTTGCCCCCTGATGTAGAGCTTTCATGTCATAGTTGGTCCAATGTTCTGTGGACCACTAAAGAGCAAGGATGGACGGCCCCAACTGGTTTTCATAACTTCTTAAAACCATACATTCATTTTACTAGAGGATCATAGAAGTTAAAGACTTAAAACAAACTTTGGCAATTAAGACAGGATACCAATATGCAAATGCCTGGTTGGAATGGATCAAATATTCCCTCTGCACGTTAAACAAAAGCAATTGTTATGCTTGTGTGCATGGCAGGCCAGAGGCCCAGATTGTCCCTTTTCCACTAAGGTGGTCCTCCAGTCAACCAGACTTGGGCTGCATGGTAATTCTTTTCTGGGATTCTACAGCCTGGAGTAATAAGTCGTGCCAAGCTTTCTCTCTGCTATATCCTGAAGTTCAGCACCCTGCGGGTCAGCCCCCGAGGGCCATCCAACTTCCATCTCCCAACACTAAGTTCACTTCGTGTCTCTCATGACAAGGAGTAAACTTAGCATTCCTTGGAGACCTGAAGGTATGCAGTGAGCTTAAGAACTGTCAAGAGCTTACCAATAAGTCAGCTCTTGTTCATCCCCGAGCAGATGTGTGGTGGTATTATGGGTGGACCTTTACTGGACACTCTGCTGAATAACTCGAGTGGCACTTGTGCTTTAGTCCAATTGGCTATCCCTTTCACCCTGGCATGTCATCAACCAGAGGGAGGGCAGGTAATAGAAAAAGGATGGATCCGGTTATCAAATGGAAGAATAGCCGTGCCACAACTGCTAGGAGCCGCAGTCGTACTGGCTGTGCATGAGACCACCCACCTAGGCCAAGAGTCACTTAAAAAGTTGTTAGCCTGGTATTTCTACATCTCACATCTGTCAGCCCTTGCCAAAACAGTGGTGCAGCAGTGTGTCACCCTCCGGCAGCACAGTGCTAGGCAAGGTCCAACCATCCCGCCCGGCATACAGGCTTATGGAGCAGCCCCCTTTGAAGATCCTCAAGTAGACTTCACTGAGATGCCCAAATGCAGAGATCTCATCCCTAGGTTTGGACTGCCCTTACGAATCGGCTCAGTCAATGGACCACTGTTTGTGGCTGACTTGGTACAGAAGACAGCAAAGGCAGTTGGGTATGGATCAAGGATTGGAACATAGCCCCCTTGTGGCCATGGTGGAAGGGATCCCAACCCGTCATCTTGACCACTCCCAAGTGAAAGTAGAAGGAATCCCAGCCTGGATCCACCACAGCCATGTGAAACCTGAGACCTGAGACCTGGGAGGTGAGATCAAGCCCGGACAATCCCTGCAAAGTAACTCTGAAGACGACAACAAGCCCTGCTCCAGTCACACCCGGAAGCTGACTGGTCCACACATGGCTGAAGTATGAGGAAACTCACTGTGGGACTTATTCTCCTTAAATTTTGGACTCATACAGTAAGGACTTCAACTGACCTTCCTCAAATCAGGGACTGTTTCCAGTGTATACATTATGTCACTTAGATAGGGCAAAAAGTTAAAACTGTCTTTTTGTTCTATAGTTATTATAAATGTGCCAGAACTCTAAAAGGGACTTGCTTGTATAATGCCACCCAGTACAAGGTATGTAGCCCAGGAAATGACCAGCCTGATGTGTGTTATAACCTATCTGAGCCCCCTATGGTCACAGTTTTTGAAATAAAATTAAGAACAGTCACTTGATGGGGTCTAAACCATACTAAGAAGAATCCAGTTAGTAAGTTTCCTAAGTTGCAAACTGTTTGGGCCCATTCAGAGCCTCACCGGGACTGGACGGCCCAGATGGACAATACTGGATATGCGGGCATAGAGGCTACAACAAGCTACCTGACCAATGGGCAGGTAGTTGTGTCATTAGTACCATTAAGCCATCCTTTTTCCTACTGCCCAGAAAAACAGGTGAACTCCTAGGCTTCCCTGTCTATGCTTCCTGAGAAAAGAGAAGCATAGCCATAGGCGACTGGAAAAATGATAAGTGGCTCCCTGAAAGAGTCATACAGTACTACAGGCCTGCTACATGGGCACAAGACAGCTCATAGGGTTACCGAACCCCCATCTATATGCTCAACTGGATTATACGGTTACAAGCTCTTAGAAATAATCACTAATGAAACTGGCAGAGCTTTGACTGTTTTAGCCCAGAAAGAAACCCTGATGAGAAATGCCATTTATCAGAATAGATTAGCCCTAGACTACTTGCTAGCAGCTGAAAGACGAGTTTTGGGAAATTTAACCTAACCAATTGCTGTCTACACATAGATGATCAAGGGCAAGTAGTTGAAGACATAATTAGAGATACGACAAAAATGGCACATGTGCCTGTGCAAGTGTGGCATGGATTTGATCCTGGGGCCATCTTTTAGAAAATGGTTCCCAGCACTAAGATTTAAAACTCTTATAATAGGAATTACAATAGTAATAGGAACCTGCTTACTACTTCCTTGTTTGCTACCTGTACTCCTTCAAATGATAAAAAGCTTCATTGCTACCTTAGTTCACCAAAATGCTTCAGCACAAGTATACTATACGAATCACTATCGATCTGTCTTACAAGAAGACATAGGTAGTGAGGATGAAAGTGAGAACACCCACTAATGAGTAAAGTTCTCAAAGGGGGGTGATAAGGGAAGAGACCACCCCTCATATTGTCTTATGCCCAATTTCTGCCTCCAAAGAAAGTACAAACTAACAGGCAGAAATGAAATCCACAGACAGTCCGGTGCTGCACCCTGGGCCTGGTAGTTAAAAATCAACCCCTGACTTAACTGCTTGTGTTATCTATAGATTCCAGACATTGTATGAAGAAGTATCATGAAAATCCCGGTCCTGTTCTGTTCCATTCTGATTACCAGGGCATGCAGCCCCCAGTCATGTACCCCCTGCTTGCTCAATCGATCACGACCCTCTCACGTGGACCCCCTTAGAGATGTGAGCCCTTAAAAGGGACAGCAATTGCTCTCTCGGGGAGCTCGGTTTTTTGAGATGTAAGTCTGCTGACACTCCTGGCTGAATAAAGCCTTTTCCTTCCTCAACTCGGTGTCTGAGGGGTTTTGTCTACAGCTCGTCCGTCTATACTGTCAGCAGCATCCACCCCCAACCACCCTACCCCCGCCCCTCTCCCTCTCCCCTCCCCCACCAGTGCCGCCCCATGTAGAGGCCTCCAGAGGAAGGCAAGAGGCAAGGTGAAGGGAATGGCTGCTTGGCCACCCAGGAGGATAGGTACTTGGCATAGGGTTCCCAGCCCTCCCCATCACCCCAGTCCATCCAGGTTCCCAGGCACCAAGCATGGCTAAGAAGCAGCAGAGCTGTCAGCCTTGCAGGGATACCTGTGCGCTCAGTATATGTGGCTCTCAGTAGCAAGTGTGGCAGACAGGATATTTGAGGACCCTCCCCAGTTTTCAGACACAGTCTAGCTCTTCTTTGATCTGCGACCCCTGGGAATGAGGGGTCTCTAGTACTGGCTGAGATTGAGGCTTAGAATCAGATTATTTTTAATAAGAAATAAACATTTGATTTTTAAAATTGTTTTTGCCACTAGTCATAAATTATATCAACATCATTTTAACCTTTTTATAATATGCATTCTTTAGTTTCTCAGTAGTTTTAATATCTAATATTTATTCAGTATTAAATTCAAATGATATTCAAGAACTATTATGTCATACTTTGAAACTCAATAAATCATATTTAAATGAAAATTGAAGTCAGACTGTTTCTGTCTCTGGAAACAGATTTAATTTGATTTAGAGAAAACAGATTGATAGAGAAGTCTCTTTAAATGCAGATACCTGGGACCCATCCCAGGTCCACGGAATCAATCTGATGGTACAGACTTGGTATTTGCATTCTTGCCAGGCTCCACTCAGAATTCTCAGTTCTTTCCCCCTTGATCCTGTGAGGTTTGAGATGACATGCAATGCCTGCCCTCAGGAAAGTGGGAATGTTAGAAGACCCAGAGTGGGAGGGTAAGCACTAGGCCCCCAGCCTCACCATGCTCCAAGGTACTTGGTAAGGGACAGTGTACAGGACCTTGTCTCCAGAGACCTGCGGAGGTGGGCTAACAGCCAAACAAACCAAGTGGAGGCAAAGAGGCTCGAATTCTTGAGGGAAAAAGAGATGGAGAAGAAGCAAGAGGAAAAATATAGGGTTAACAAATAATGAAGGTTAATATTAGCTAAGAATGACGTCCAGGCTTCTTTAACACATTGTGGAAAGAGGAAAGAAAAGAGAGAAGGTTCTTTTGAAATCAGGCAGCCCAAGAACTGGATACAGTGAGCACTTCTGTGGATTCAAGGAAAGAACACATGTCCATAATGGAGATGACTTGGGCCTGAACCTTGGCTTCTCTTCTCTACATTCTCTTTGTTTCTCTGGGATGGTCACTGATCTGTGCCTAGGATTCCTCATCTGTAAGAGGCATATACCATTATCTGTGCTTTCCCCTTGACATTCTGGAGGGGAGGCTGGTCAAGTCCATAATTGACAGAAAATTCCAACCAGGAACAATTCTTGCCCACACCGGCACTCCAAAGGATGGAGCAGAAACAGCTCTAACCCAGGTCTGCTTCTTGTTGGTTGCCCATACCAAGTGCATGACCACTAAGACTTTGAATTTGCTCTAACCCTACCTGGATCCATCTTTCTCTTCACCTCCACGATGAATTTGCTTTCCTTTGTTTGCCTGGAACATTCTCCACACGGTACCTTCTCATCATTCTGGTCTAGGCTTGACTCTCACCACTATAGAGAGACCTTCCCAGGCCTCGTTATCCAATATTGCCTCCTCCCCTCCCCATTCTATCACATCATCCTCTTTTTTCTTTGTCGTAGTACTTATCACTCTGAAATTATCTAATTTGTTGACAAATGTGTTGCCCACACCTGAGCTGTCATGGGAGTTCTTGGAGGGCAGAAGCCTTCTTTTCCTGTGAGCACATTCCCTGAAATACAGGAGACATTCATAAACATCCAAGAATGAGTGAATTAATGAACTTCCTTGAGTTGCCTCTTGGTCCACCTGCTGTCTATCCTACTCTCAGTTCTTCTCCCCTTCATTCTTTTGGTCTTTTTATCTGTGCCCTTCCCCATTTTGTCCTCCAGTTGCCTGAGTCTGACTGTGTTTCCCCAACACAATGCTGGAGTGGAAGTTTTAGGCCCTTCCATTTCTTCTAGAGGATATTGGCTTGAAATAATCCAGCCTGGGCAGAAATCATTGAAGACTACTGAGCATTCTCTAATAAAAGACCTAGTGCTGACGCATTATTAAGTAGACATCTCCTCATGAAAGAGGGCCTTCTGGCCACCCAGTTTGAGAAGGCAGGGAAGAGGGCATGGAAGGTAAAACCCCCTCCTGCTATAAGCATTGGGATGATAGATGAGATAACCAAAAAGCATTGGGATGATAGATGAGAGCCCAGAGTGAAATGCCCTCTGGGGAACTGAAAAAGAAGGAAAATAAGATTGCTCTTAGGTAAACAGGAAACTGAACCACCTTGGATTAGTGGTGCAAGCTTGGCCAAATCTCAGGTGGAGGCTCAATCATATCTAAAGGAAGGATCTCTCCTTCAAAGGAGTGGGTTGGCCCTGGAATTACATAAATGTTTAGCCTCATTACTTGCCAAACATCTTGCCAAGGGATCTCCTTGCATTACCTCCTGTAATCCTCCCAACAGCCCTTTTCTTCGCTACTGTTGTTCTTATAAAAATGAGATTCCTAAACCCATGGGAATAGGAACTATGTCTTTTCTCGTTATTCTCGCTTAATATTTTGTCCAGACATCACAGCATAGAACTGTTCTGGGAGGATGAGCCATTGTTTAATTCCTCCACCCTGAGATTTTCCTCCCTTCTGAAAATATTCTCCTTTATTAGCTTCTATATCTGCAGCAACTACATAGCCCATTCCTTTCTCTATCTCAGAATATTCTGTTCTGTGAGGAACACATTTGTTACATTTCTTTGATGGCCATTACTTATGTCAAAGCAATAGAGCCTGGTGGCTGGGCAAATGAACTTTTGAAAATAAGAGACCTGCAGGGCACGGTGGTTCACACCCGTAATTCAGCACTTTGGGAGGCTGAGGCAGGAAGATTTGAACCCATGAGTTCAAGATAAGCCTGGGTAACATAGTGAGACCCTGTCTTTACAAATAAAAAGAAAAAAAGTCAGCTGAGCGTGGTAGTCCATATGGTACCAGCTACTTGGGAGGGTGAAGTGGGAGGACCGTTTGAGCCCAGGAGGTCAAGGCTACAGGAAGCTGTGACTGCACCACTGCACTCCAGCCTGGGAGACAGAGCAAGACATTGTTTCCAAAAAAACAAAAACAAAAACAAATCACAACAACAAAAAACCATATTTCAATTCAGGTGCTGCCACCAAATAGATACATGACATTGGGCAAGTTAACCTCTTTGTGCTGATTTCTGTCAGTGAAATGGGCTTAAAACTAGTTAACCTTAGGATTATTGTGAAATTTTTCATTAAGAGTTACAGCGTAAAGAGTAAATTATTATGAAGTGTTAAAATGTAATTAAAGCACACAGCACAATATCTGGAAGGGGAAGTCAAACTGGAGAGAATATTTGGGAAAGAAGATGGTAAGTGCTGAGCAAATGATAGCTGGTAAGGTTTTTTGACTGCAAGTAAAAGAAATTGCATTTGGCTAATCAAAGCAAAAAAAAAATGAAGTTCATCATAAAGATACTGGGTCACTAATTGGCTCAAGGTAATCAGATCAATCAATCTGGGGAGGGATGGGCCTACAGGGAACCAAGACTTCATGCAGAACCTTATCCTGAGTGTTGTCGCTGGGGTGACCCAGTTGCAATGGCCTTCCATTCTGATTCTGGTCTCAGAAAATCTGGGTCATGTTTTTCCTTTGGGGGAAAGGAGAGTCGGCCTTGTGATGGATCGTTCCTCCAAGATTATATTGAATGGACAGGAATTGAAATCTATTAATTTCATATTGCTGCTATGACAAATTACCACACACTTTAAACAACACCAATGTATTGTTTTACAGTTGTGGCAGTCAGAAGTCCACAATCAATCTCAGTGGGTTAACATCAAGGCTGCATTCCTACAGGCTGCTATGACAGCCTTACCTAACTTATGGTAATCACAGAGTGTTATCATATCACCTCTGCCAATATAGGGTAACCTAATCAATGGCGTGATATCCCATTGTATTCACAGGGCCTAGCCACACTCAACAGAAGAGGACTGTACACACCAGTTGTGTGTCTAAGATACGCCTTTTAGCAAGGAGGACAGACAGGTAATCAGATAGTGGGACAGTGTGGGAGGTGCTGTCACAAAGGCATGTGAGAGACCTTCTGGGCAATTATGAGTCAAAGTGCCTGGGAAAGAGGAAGGAAATGGGGTCCTGGGCAGAGCATAGGGGCATTCAGAAAGATGAATTCAGGGCTGTATTTTGAAGAATGAAGATAAGTCTCTGATGGGAACCATGCGTGTAAACCAAGGGAAAACTAAATTTAGGTTTCTAGTTAAACGGTTAATGCTTTAATTTAGACCACAGCTGAAACCCAGAAAAGCCAGAAATTAAATCCAGGCAGAATTAATCATTTAATCAGCCAGTCAGGCTACCTTGATTTGCTTTGGCAATTCAAGAGAGCTTAGTAGATAGTGCATATGAACCCCATTTCTAAAGCTTGCTCCGTCTTGAAATTCTTAGCTGAGGATTTGTAGTGAATTCTCAGAGTCTGTTGGCTTAAAAAAAAAAAAAAAAAGTTATAAAGAAGCATATATGGAGTTGCTGGAAGGAAAAATGGTCATAATATTGTCGAGATAGCATGGTGGTTGAATTCACCAATCAGTCAGTTGCCCTGGGCTTATTAGTTTCTTTTTAATCTTACACTGCAATATAGAACTGCAGGATGGCGTGAAATGCGAAAAAGAAAAGAAGCAGGGGAGGGAGGAAAAGTGATTAAAGCACACACAAAATAGAAAGGGAGCAAGTGGAAAGTGAAACCTGAAGTTCCAGCTGGCTAGTGGTGATTGATCACAGCTCCATTTGCTGTTAGATTTGGGGAGGTGGTGGGGTGGGGGCCCTGATTCTCTTGATATTCCTTTTTTCACCAGTGCTAGGGTTGGCTCACCCTAAATAAGCCTAGAAATTTGGAATATTCAAAGATTTTATTTTTGTTTACACTTTTATCCAAGTAACTCATGCATTTCTTTAAAATCAGGTTTTACAGAGGGATTTCTAGTGAAAGACAGCAATTTCAGTTCAGTGGTTCCTGCCCTATCTACAAATAATGTGTTTGTGTCTCTCAAATACATTAGTGTGGATTTGCACATCAAAACTTCGTAATCATGTATTTGTGTCTCTCTCACTTTGTGTACTGAGAGATCTCCTGACTTCCTTTAGTAGATCAGTTTCACTCACCTAAATTATCACACCAACCCCTAACTCCAGTATAGTTTTATTACTATTTGTATCACAATTATTCAGTAATATACTATTATTTAGTGATCACTATTAGGTAGTGACTGTTATTTTGTCACTTTAGATGATATGCTATAACCTTTATTTTCTGTTCCATTGTCCATAAACACTTGTGCCTCTTTTTCTGCCTTTCATTGAAGGGATTTAAAAAAAAAAAAAAAAACTGGGATGTTGGCAGGTGAAAATAGTTACACCAGATGTTCGTAAATGGTTTGTAACAAAAGTGTTTCAAGTGTAAATACATTTAAGACATCCTAGATAAATGAAATAGAACAAATTTCTCTATAATGGAGCAATTCAGAAGCTTTGAAGTGCAAATCCACAGTGTGAAACTTCTGAAGGATGTGTAATGTACAGTGTTTCACAAACTCTTGATCATAGAAACATGTTTGGCTGGTTTCTTTCCCCCACAGAACATCTATTCACATTTTAGGGAAATGCTTCTAAAATAGGAGGGGAGGCAGTGTCCCATCTTTTGTGATGTCAGGAGTACCAAAAACCTCCTTTTACTAAAATGGTGTACCCTTTTTGAGCACTTGCAATGTGCCTGTGCAGTACTGAGTGCTGGCACGTAGCACCCTGTGAGCAATGTACTAATAGTATCTTCACTTTACAAATATGAAGATCAAGACATAGAAATGGCAAATCGTTTTGTCCAGCATCCCACAATTAGCTAAGTGATCAGGTCAAGATTCTAATCACTATAGGGCTCCCTAAATATACTATACTACTTCTCCCACTGGTTGTGACACTGCCCAGAATGAAAGCATTACAAGGGCACTTGTTAAAGTAGTTAGATATTTTAAGCAGGCCTAGTCATTTCTATAATCATTACGCTGTCTCTATCTCTATACTATAATGCATGACACACCAACAACATGTGCAACCATTATCTCAGTTGAGCCTTGTCAGACAGTAGAGCTGACAATGATACAGAGGGTAAGCGTCCTAAATCAAGCTAATTCATATATGCACTACCTCATATTTATCTTGTTGGGGGTAGAATACCATCTTAGTACATTTTGTGCTGCTCTCTCTCTGAATACCTGTGACCGGGTAATTTATAAACAAAAGGAACTTACATTCTCATAGTTCTGGAGACTCGGAAGTCTGAGATGGAGGTGCCGGCAGGTTCCCCTGTCTGATGAGGGCTGCTTTCCAAGATGGCACCTCGATGCTCCGTCCTCCAGAGGGGAGAAATGCGAGGCCCCCACGTGGTGGAAGGTGGAAGGGCAAGGGAGCTGAACTCTGTATGAAGTCTCTTTTATAAAGACCTTAATTCCATCAGAAGGGAGAAGCCCTCATGGCCTAATTGCCTTCTAAAGGCCCCACCTGTTAACACTATCACATTGGCAACACCTGAATTTTGTAGGGAACACATTCAAAGTATGGCAAACACTTAAAATCTACTTTCTCAGTAATTTCTAAGTATATAATATAGTGTTATTAACTATAGTTACCATGTCGTATAATAGATCTCTTGACCTTATTCCTCCGAACTGAAATTTTATTTTCTTTCATCAATATCTCCCCAATTTTCTCAACATTAGCCTCTGGTAACCACCATTCTAGTCTCTGCTTCTATGAGTTCAACTTTTTTAGATTCCACATATGAGAGAGATCATGTGGTACTAGTCACTCTGGGTCTGGCTTGTTTCATTTAACACAATGTCCTCCAGGTGTATCCATGTTGTCACAAATGACAGGATTTCCTTTTTTTAAACGGTTGAATAGTATTCTATTGTGTGTGTGTGTGTATATATACGTGTGTGTATATATATTGTGTGTGTGTGTATATGTGTGTGTATATATATTGTGTGTGTGTATATATATATATACACCATATATATATACACACCACGTTTTCTTTATCCATCCATCAGTTAATGGACATTTAGGCTGATTCTATAATTTGGCTATTGAAAAAATGCTGCAATTAATATGGAAATATACCTATTTCTTCAACATACCAATTTCATTTCCTTTGTAACTCCAAATTTCTATTTCTCTTATATCTGTTAATTGTTTCTTTGTAGCTGATGGTGCTTTCACGAGCAACCCAGTTAACTTCCTGGTGAATGCTCTATACATTAGAGTTTCAGTGTTATTTTCAAATACTTGTTATACGAAAGATGGCTTGCATTTGAATTCTGTTTGTCTTGTTACAAAATAAAATTTAACGTAGCATTTGTCAATAAAAAATAGCTATTAAAGTTTTTTAATATAACTAACTCTTACAAATGTTTGAATGATTGTAAAAAATGGTTTTAAACATTTTATCATCTCTGTGGGAAACCGTTTTCAATGATGATGATCAAGAATTTGAGGAGAACACATTAAAAAGTCAATTAGAATTGGCTTGTACCCATTTCAACATAAAACCCAACATACAAAGCTCTGTTGAATTCCACTTCCACTAGAGATGAGAAAGTCAAAAGAGAACATTGCACCCACCCTAAAAAGAATAAACCAGATAATCTACAAAATCATAATTTTTTTTTTTGAAACGGAGTCTTGCTCTGTCGCCCAGGCTGGAGAGCAGTGGCATGATCTCGGCTCACTGCAAGCTCCGCCTCCCGGGTTCACGCTATTCTCCTGCCTCAGCCTTCTGAGCAGCTGGGACTACAGGCGTGTGCCACTGCGCCCAGCTAATTTTTTGTATTTTTAGTAGAGATGGGGTTTCACCGTGTTAGCCAAGATGGTCTCGATCTCCTGACCTTGTGATCCGTCTGCTTCAGGCTCCCAAAGTGCTGGGATTACAGGCGTTAGCCACTGCACCTGGCCTCTACAAAATCTTAATTTTTAAAAGCCTGTAGGAGAGCTCAGGCTGTAAAGAAACCTAATGAACCAAAATTGAAAAAAATGACAGAAACCTCCCGAGAGAGGAGACCCCATAACTGCTTTTATCTTTGGCTGCAGAGTGAATGGAAGAAGCTGCTGCAATGGATACAGATAAGAGAAAAACAGCTGAACTTTTAGTGCAATTGTGAAGGGAGAGTATAACCTGCAGGATCGTTTAGAATCCCCAGGAAGCTCAGACACCAGGGGAGTCTCCACTTACCCACCAACTCTTTTCTACAGGTTTTCACTGAGTGCTCACAGAAAGATCAGGGGAGCAAGAGAGAAACCCCAAGACACAGATGTTCAGAGCTTCTGAAGTCTGAGCAGGCGAACTGAAGGAAATCCCACAGGCACTTTGGTCATGGTGATTATAAGGCAGCAACTCTCTACCACTGGGGGAGGAACAGGTGAGCTGAGTGCGCAGTGAGGCATAGTGCATGGGGTCTGCTGAAGTCCAAAGGCTGAAGGGAGAACTGAGAAACTCCACTGGCCCTCTAGACATGACATTGCACACTAGACAATGGCCATCGGCTACTGGGAAGATGCTGGATCGCTGAGAGAAACATCCCCTCTTCTCCAGGTACAAGTATGCCAAGCCTGTTGGAGTCTAAGAAGAACTACAGGAAACCCCACAGACACTATGGTCCTTACCTAATGAGGTGAAGACTAGCTACCCATTGGCGGAGCGGCCAGAGAGTTAAGAAAGACATCTCACTCCAAACCCAAGTGCACAGGTATTGCTGAAATCCAGAGGCAGAACAAGAATATGAAGAGAAACCCCCAGATACTCCATGCCTTGCACTGAGTATGTGACAGCTCTCCTAACAGCTGAGACAGGCATGAAGCAAAGGCAAACAGGGCTGGCTAAAGTACTAGGGCAGGAAAGAAGGACTGCTCAACTCCCTCAGGCACTCATACCGCAAGTCCTGCTAAAAGGAAGGTTCTGATTTCTCTACTGAACAATGTGAAGCCTGTGGTGAATTGAATCTAACTAAATCAACAACAATTTCAGACCTAGATCAACTAGACTAAATTATCTCAAAAATTCTAGTGTAAAAATAAGCTTATGGCCTGCCAGAATAAAAATGCCTGCCCTTTTCTGGATATGATTATTATTTTCTTCTGATTCTACTGTTCATTTATAATTCATCAAAAATTATAAGGCACATGAACAAGTTAAGAAAATGACCCTCCTCGAGAGAGAAAACAGCAAATAGAACCAGAGCCACAGAATTATTGTAATTATCAGATGGGGACTGTAAAATAATAACAGTATATAAAAGGATTGAGTGGAAAAGTGAGCAACATCTTTGGACAGATGGACAATTTCACGGTGAAATGAAGATGCTAGAAATGAAAAATATTTCATTTTATACACAAAGATTTTCAAGCATTGTTAGCACACTAGACATAGAAAAGGAAAGAACAGTGAAAGTAAAGACATACAATTTGTGTCTGAACACTCTACTTGCATTCAAGATATCTGATATATTTAAAACAGCCAAAAGAACACATACTTTGAGTTCTAGGAAAAATTTAAATGACATAGAATTTTCTAAAATATATGAAAGACATTAACCCTACATGGAATAAGCTCTGCAAACCCAAAGAAGAATTAATTCAAAGAAATACCAGTAAAAGCACACATAGACACATCAGAATCAAAAAGATGAATCCCAAACATAAAGGGAAAATCTGGAAAATTGACAGAGAAAACAAGAGAGGTTACATACAGGAGAGCAACAATAGAAATTACAGCTTCTCACTGGAAACAGTGGAGACCAAGAGACAGTGAAATGACATTTTAAAGTGTTGAAAGGAAAAAAAAATCAATCTAGAATTCTATGCCAGTGAAATCTTTTCCAAAAATGAAACCGGCCAAAATAAACATATTTTCAAGAAAACAAAAGTGAAGGAAATTGCCTCGAGCAGACCTCTACTAGCAGGAAATACTCAAATAAGTTGTTTAGGCCAAAAGGAAATAATATTAGACACCCAGTTCTTTAGGAAAGAATGAGAACTCTGGAAAGAAAAAGCACGTTAGTAAATATAAAAGACATTAAAACACAAACACCTGCACACAAATATTTTAAAGACTATTGGTTTCTAAAAGTAAAACTAAAAACAATGTAGTTATTTTACATTATTCTGACATATTTAGAAGTAAGCTGTATGACAAGAGTATAGAGGGTAGGAGAATGGCAATTAAAATATATTATTTTAAGAGTTTTATATTGTTTGTGAAGTAGTAAAATAATTTTTGTTGTCAATGTGATAAATTAGAGATGTATATAGTAATATCTATATAAAAATGACAGAGACATAAAAGCAACTAATGATAACCAACAGAAAATAACAAAAATTAATATCTAAAAATATTTAATTCACACAAAAAAGAGGCAGGAAAGGAGGAACAAAAAAACAAAGAGCAGGTGGAATAAAACACAAATATATCAGTAAGTATGTATTGGTTGAAAAGCAAGACCAAAGTGTTTGTTGTTGGGAAGGAATACATTTTAAACATAAAAACACAGAAAAGTTGAAAGTAAAAGGATGGAAAATAGAAAAACATATACCACCCAAACACTAATTTTAAGAAATCTGCCACAACTATGTTATATAACAGAAAGGAGACTTCAGCACAGAGAGTATTTCATACTGAGATAAAGACAGGTATTTCATAATGATAAATGAATTACATGATGAAGACAACATAACCATTTTAAATGTGACAGAACAAAAGAAAAATATAGATAAGTCCATCATTATTTTGGGTTTAATTTGCTCTGCCTTTTCTTCTTAAAGTACAAGCTTTGAGCATTGATTTTACAACCAACGTAAAATCATTATTTCGAAGAATTGAATACCACTCTCTCAGCAGTTGATAGGATTAAAAAAATTTAAACAAAGATAGAGAAGATATAACTCGACTTAACTGAAAATACTAGAGCATGATGCCGAACAACAGAAAAGGATTGAGTAATCTTCTGAAGTGCACACAAAACATTCACCAAGGTGGACTATTTCTGGATCATAAAACAGTCTCCAAACATCTCAAAGATCATAAATCATACAGAATATACTCTCTTACCACAGCAGTATTAAATTAGACATCAATAACAATACAATATTTTAATACGATTTTCTGTAATGATGGAAATATCTGTGCTGCCAAAGGTGGTAGTCTGGTAGTCAAATCCACATATGACTATTGAGGACTTGAAATTTAGCTAGATCATCTTAGCAACTGAGTTTTTAATTTTAATTCATTGTAATTTTAATTTTAATGTCCACATATAGCCAGTGGCTACTGTATGAAACAGCACAAATCTAGACAATCTCTAGATAATCAGAAATTAAACAGCACATTTCTAATAACTCATTACATATGTGTGTGTATGTATATATATAAACAGAACAAATCTAGACAATCTCTAGATATTTGGAAATTAAACAGCACATTTCTAGTAACTCATTACTTGTGTGTGTATATATATCACAAGGGAATATATATATTATAAATATTATAAACAACACAAGTCTAGATAATCTCTAGATGTTTGGAAATTAAACAGCACATTTCTAATAACTCACTACATATATGTGTGTGTCTACATATACATATACATACATATATACATATACATACATACACATCACAAGGGAAATTAGAAAATATGAACAGAATGATAAGAAAACACATCATTTCACAATTCATGTGATACAGATAAAGCAGTACTTAGAGGAAACTTCATAGTTATAAATGTCTATATTTAAGAGGAGGAAGGTTGTAAAATCAATCCTCAAAGCTTGTACTTTAAGAAGCAAGTAAAGGCAGAGCAAACTAAACCCAAAATAAGAAAAAGAAACACAATAAAATTAGAGTGAAGTCAGGGAAACAAAACAATAGAGAAAATCAACAAACCAAAATCCTTGAAAAGATCAATAAGGATGCTGAACCTCTAGCATCAAGAAAAAAGGAGAAAACATGAATTGCTATCATTAGCAATGTAAGAAGGGACAAAATTACAGATTCTGTAGACATTCAAATGACAATAAGGAAATACTATGAACAGTATTTTTCGCAATGCTAATCCCAATTGCCAAGCTGCTCTGCAGCCTATCAGAGGAAAAGCACATTTGGTTGATTACATCAAGGCCTGTGATGATATCAGAGGTAATCTGCATAAAGCTACCTTGTTGGCACAGGTAATGGCAGGACTGAGAGTGGATAAAGAAAATACTCCATTTCCTGGAGCTTGTTTTAACTGTGGGAAGCATGGTCACACTAAAAAAAAAAAAAAAAAAAAATGTAGAAAAAATCAGCAAGTCAGGCCGCCAGATAGTGGAAAAGAGAAAACTGCTGAGCCTGAAATATGGCCCAATGCAAAAAAGGAAAACATTGGGCTAGTCAGTGTCACTCTAAGTTTGATGAAGATGGGAACCCAATTTCGGGAAACGCCATGAGGGGCCCATCCCAGACCCCATTCTAAACTGGGGCATTTCCAGCTCAGGCCATTCCCTCACCCCTATACGATGTCTGTCCCCTGCCACAACCGGTAGTGCTGCAGTAGATTTATGCTGCACAAAAGCTGTGAGCCTTCTGCCTGGGGAACCCCTTCAAAAGGTCCCAACAGGAGTCTGTGAACTCTTGCCAGCAGAGATGACAGAATTACTTTTAGGAAGGTCTAGTTTAGGTTTAAACGGGGTACAAATACATACAGGAGTCATTGATTCAGATTACAAGGGGGAAATTTAAATTGTTATATTTACTTCTGTTCCCTGGAAAGTAGAGCCAGGAGAGCGCATAGCACAGCTCCTGATTGTGCCGTATGTGGGAATGGGAAAAAGTGAAATTAAATGAACAGGAGGATTTGGAAGCACAAATAAACAAGGCAAAGCAGCTTATTGGGTGAAATAAATTACTGATAAACATCCTACCTGTGAAATAACTATTCAGGGAAAGAAATTTAAAGGTTTGGTAGCTACAGGAGCTGACACTTCAATCATTTCTCTACAGCACTGGCCATCCACATGGCCAATTCCACCCGCTCAATTTCACACAGTTGGAGTTGGAAAAGCCCCTGAAGTATATCAAAGTAGTTATATTTTGCATTGTGAAGGGCCCGATGGACAACCTGGGACTAGTCAACCAATTATAACTTCTGTACCTATAAATTTATGGGGGAGAGATTTATTACAACAATGGGGAGCACAAGTTCTAATTCCAGAACAATTATATAGCCCTCAAAGTCAACATATGATGCATGAAATGGGGTATGTCCCTGGTATGGGACTAGAAAAAAATTTGCAAGGTTTGAAAAAACCGCTTCCAGTGGGAAAACAAAGTTCCCGCCAAAGATTAGGAAATAATTTTTGATGGTGGCCATTGTTAAGCCTCCAGAACCATTTTAAAGGTGTACCTATTTTGAAAAATAGGTACACCTTTAAAATGGTTCACAGATAAGCCAATTTGGATAGAACAATGGTCACTAAATAAAGAGAAACTGGAGGCTTTAGAGACATTAGTTACTGAACAATTGAAAAATGGGCACATAGCTCCAACATTTTCCCCTTGGAATTATCCAGTTTTCATAATTAAGAAAAAATCAGGTAAATGGAGAATGTTAACTGACTTAAGAGTCATCAATGCAGTTATACAACCTATGGGAGCATTACAGCCAGGATTGCCTCCTCCTGCTATAATTCCAAACAATTGGCCTTTAATAGTCATGGATTTAAAAGAGTATTTCTTTACTATCCCTTTAGCTGAGCAAGACCGTAAACAGTTTGCATTTACAATTCCTCTGGTAAACAAACTGCAGCCTGCTAAGCGTTGTCATTGTTTTACAGATGGGTCTACTAATGGTAAAGCTTCTTATTCTGGATCAAAAGGTAAAGTTTTCCAGACGCCCTACACTTCAGCTCAAAAAGCGGAGCTTGTAGCTGTCATTGAGGTATTGACTGCTTTTGATATGCTCATTAATGTGATTTCCGATTCTTCATACGTGGTTCATTACACACAGTTAATTGAAAATGCTCAGTTACAATTTCATACAGATGAACAACTGATGACTTTATTTACCCAATTGCAAACAGCAGTTAGGAGTAGAATGCATCCTTTTTACATCACACACATTAGAGCTCATACACCTCTTCCAGGACCTTTGACTGAAGGGAATCAAATGGCTGGCTGATCACCTAGTTGCTAACGCAATATCTAATGCTAAACACTTTCACAATTTAACCCATGTTAATGCCCCTGGTCTCAAACGCAGATACAACATTACCTGGAAAGAAGCTAGAACAAAAAGCTGGGAAATAGGTAAAATAATAATTTGGGGTAGAGGTTATGCTTGAGTTTCTCCAGGCCAAAATCAACAGCCGATTTGGATACTATCAAGACACCTGAAACCTTATCATGAGCCAGATGCCGAGGAAGAGATTCCGGGAGGGTCCCAAGGACCCCTCCGTTGCAGCCATGTCGAGACTGATGCTGAGGAAGACCCCAACTGTCATGAGCAACACGCATCGAACACAGCCACCCACCTGGGGACAGATCAAGAAGCTGTCACAGATGGTGGAAGAAAACCTGAGGAAAGGGGGACAACCAGTCACAACGAATAATTTAATGGTAGCTATAATAGCGATTATCACCACTGCCATGAGTATTCCTTCAATAACGGCTGACACAGTGAACAATTATACTTATTGAGCATATTTATCAATCTTGTTTGGTAATAATGCCTGGATGCAATCACTCTATGACACAGTTACACATGCTTTCTGATCTCAGTATTTACCATAATAAATCTACCCCTATAATTGAGGTGTACCACCCTCAAAAAACTATTTGTAAACAGGATTGGATCCAGTTAAAAAAATGAACATACTTGTTTAGAAAGATTGCATTGCAGAACAGGTAGAGGTGTTGCACAATGATTCCCATGGAATCATTATTAATTGGTCCCCTAAGGGGATGTTTAGCTTAAATTGCACCTTTCAGTCTGTGTGCCATGGTCACACTACATTCAGTTGGTCTGAACAAAACGGTCAGACAGTAGAAATGATAAAAAGTATGGCAAAAGTTCCTATTATCTGGAACCATGGCAGTATAGTGGCACCTCAACCTCAGATGATATGGCCCACTCTAGGAGCTTAACATAAGGATTTAAAATTAAAAGAACAAATATTTAAAGCATCCCAGGCACACCTGACCTTAATGCCAGGAACTGGAGTGCTTAAAAGAGCTACAGACTAATTAGTAGCTAGTAACCCATTAGAATGGATAAAAACATTTGAAAGCTCTGTAATTTCAATGATGATTATGCTTTTAATCCATGTTGTTTGTCTTTGTGTAGTCTGCAGATGTGGATCCTGACTCTTGCAAGAAGTAGCTCACCATGACAAAGTTGCCCTTGCTTTTATCGATTTGCAAATCAAAGAAGGGGGACAAGTTGGGAGCAGGTCCCTGAAAATCTAGCCATAAACTGGCCCCAAAACGGGCCATAAACAAAATCTCTGCAGCACTGTGACATGCTCGTGATGACCTTGACACCCACACTGGAAGGCTGTGGATTTACCAGAATGAGGGCAAGGAACACCTGGCCCACACAGGGTGGAAAACAGCTTAAAGGCATTCTTAAGCCACAAACAATAGCATAAGTGATCTGTGCCTTAAGGACATGCTCCTGCTGCAGTTAACTAGCCCAACCTATTCCTTTAATTCGGCCCATCCCTTCATTTCCCATAAGGGATACTTTTAGTTAATTTAATATCTATAGAAACAATGCTAATGACTGGTTTGCTGTTAATAAATATGTGGGTAAATCTCTGTTTGGGGCTTTCAGCTCTGAAGGCTGTGAGACCCCTGATTTCCCACTTCACACCTCTATATTTCTGTGTGTGTGTCTTTAATTCCTCTGGTGCTGCTGGGTTAGGGTCTCCCCAACCAAGCCGGTCTCGGCAGTGCTCAATAAATATTATTCCCTCTCTCTAGAGCACCATTATTTGAGGGAAGTGGGGGTTTTGTCTTTCTGTATGGAAACCTGTGTTGTTTCTTCCATACTTTTATTTTCTATAAAGGACACTTGGAATAGTCAAGAGATCCAGTGTTGGTTGCTCTTCAGAAATGAGCTAATTTATAAAAAAGAATATTCTGAGTCTTCATAGTGATGTCCTTAAAGTGTATGCAAATAAGGAATTCAGCACTTATTAATTGATCTTTCTGCAATTATGTAAGTTGTGAAAGAGGCAGTATTCCTACAAAACAAAATACTTTGTCATAATTCAGATGACAGTAGGGAGCTTTTTGGAACTATAAAAGGACTTTCTTCTAGACAATAGCCAAATAATTAAAATACTAATGTTAGAAATTCATTTGCTTTCTGAGATACCGCGTTTTCAAGAAGATTAAATTTTTTTCTTCCAAACAATCCTTAAGACTTTGCCTCTCAAAAGAATTTAGGAAGTGTATGTCAATGTTTGATAAAAAATGCCTTGCAAGGCTGTTTTAAGCCACTGAAACCAAAATAAAAGGTTATTTTTAAATGGTACTACTGTTTTAGACTTGGGTAATTATCAAAATAATTCTCTGTATGTTATTTCATACTTTGAACAGGAGGCTTGGAAAGCTTTTTCTTTTTTGGTGATAATGTATTCTGTATTTCTCCAACATTTAACTTTTAAATTATTTTTTAATGTTTGAAGACATTTATGGAGCATGACAATACATCATGTCAAGCACATTCCCACATTTCATTTTCACAGCACTCCTAATCCCCATTTTACAGATGGTGGCATCATGGGGTAACAGCATGGTTGGTTTATTTACACACAGGGCCCACACCTGACAGAAAACTGAGCTGAGATTGCATACAGCAGTCTGCTGCAAAGCCACAACATGCCTGCCATTTAATTCCATGATCAAGGGTGTTCTGGCATGACTTCTATTTCAACTAGGTTAAATCATTTTTCTTAAAACTTGTCTAATGTCTCGGCTAACTTAGGAATTAATGGTTAAGACGATTCTCAAGAAAAGCAATCAACAGAGACCAAAAGATTTTTGCATTTCAACCTTGGAGTTAAAGACATTTTGGACTTTCCTCCACTTAGTCCTGGGCAAAGCTCATCTCTATCCTAACCCATAGCTTTACATGTAATCCTGATGTTGATTTTACAAAATGGAAAATGGAGATTTGGAAACAACTTCCCACAGAGAACAACATTATTGCCATTAAGACTACTTATCGATACTATCTGAATAGCTTTTCCTTTTGCAGGGTGTCATATACAGACGGTCCCCAACTTACAATGGTTTGGCTTACTGTTTTTCAACTTTACCACTGTGTGAAAGTGATATGCATTCAGTAGAATCTGTACTTCAAATTGTGAATTCTGATCTTTTCTTGAGCTGGCAATACATGATAGGAGACTCTCTGTTGCTGCTCTTGCCATACTAGAAAACAGCAGTGAGCAGTAGCTCCCAGTCAGCCACGCAGTCACGAGGGTAAACAACTGATGCTCTACAATGTACTGTCTTGTCAGCGTTTTTTGGGTATTGTGTCTTGTGATTTCCCATCCCATCATGTCTAACAAAAACACCCATCTTTGACTTCGGATATTTTCAATTTACAATGGGTCTACTGGGAAGTAGCCCTATAGTAAGTAGAGGAGCATCTGTAGTTGGCATCACACAGTATGTAGCCTTTTCAGATTGGCTTTTTTCACTTAGTAATATGCATTTAAATTTCCTCCATGTCTTTTCATGGCTTGACAGCTTATTTCTTTTTAGCACTGAATAATTTTCTATTGTCTGGATGCGCCAGAGTTTATTTACCCATTCACCTGCCAAAGGACATCTTGGTTGCTGTTGAGTTTGAGCAACTATGAATAAAGCTGCTATAAACATCCATGTTCAGGTTTTTGTGTGGACATAAGTTTTCAACTCTTTTGTGTAAACACCAAGTAGTGTGATTGCTGGATCATATGGTAAGAGCATGTTTAGTTTTGTAAGAAATTGCCAAACTGTCTTCCAAAGTGACGTACCATTTTGTATTTCCACCAGCAATGAATGAGAGTTCCTGTTGTTCCACATCCTTGCCAGCATTTGGTTTTATCAGCATTCTGGATTTTGGCCATCCTAATACGTGCATAGTGATATCTCTTTGTCATTTTAATTTTCAGTTCCATGATAACATACAATGTAGACCACCTTTTCATATGCTTATTCTCCATCTGAATACATCTTTTGGTGGGTGTCTGTTAAGGTCTTTTATCTACTATTTAACCAAATTGTCTGTATTCTTATTGTTTAGTTTTAAGAGTTTTTTGTATATTTTGTATAATAGTTCTTTATCAGATATGTCTTTTGCAGATATTTTCTCCCAGTCTGTGGTTTGTCTTCTCGTTTGCTTGACGCCACAAACTTTTTAATTCTTAAAGCAGTGAAGGTCATAGCTCAGCCTAAACACTATCTCCACTACGCCTGAGGCTAGGAGACTACAAGAAAAATATCGCTAACATTGATGACTCCCATTAATGTTCTCCAAATACCAAATGTGTTGATCAAAACAATTACCTGAAATTTAGGTACTATGCCAATAGCTAGCCAGCAGTAATAATACATACAGTTAACCTTGGCCATCTTATCTCAAATTGCTTCTGTAAGAGCTTTGGGAGCAACATGTGAGCAGCTGACTGGAGTGAAGAATCTTGCTATGTAATTACCATTACATAGTAACAGGAGTTTTATCTGAGCCCTAGGCCAGATCCTAGGATTACACATTAGGAAACTCTGAAGATCAATTCTGCTTGGCAAATAAGCATTCATATTCTTTGATTATAATATTTATCAGGTGACCATCATGTATATGATACAATATGAGTTATGAAGACATATAAATTTCTCAAGCTAATTAAAATCTTATCAGAACTATATGACATGTATATAATACAAATTGCCTCTCAGCTGAGACAGACAATAAATCTTGAGAATCACTGTGGTTTAATGTATCTTTAATATATTAAGGAGAGACCTTAAAGTTTATTGCATCTAATCATCCTCCCAAAGCAAAGATCAGAAAAGCCTAGAATAGAATTCTGGTTCCAATTTATTTGTCTTTGTGATCGTAGACAAATTACTTGTCAGGCTTAGGACTTTGTCTTCTATAAAATAAGTATCTTAGACTTCTGGTTAGACATGGCTGATGGAACACACATGTATGTCTCTACTTTCTCCTGAAACCTTTCTAAAACTATAGCAATTAATTTTTTATCCATAAGAAACAAGAGAATTAGAAAGAAAAAAATTGTAGGCAAGAAATGCTATTAGGTAGAAAACTTCTTTCAGTGGCCAAGCTTGGAAACTAATTCACAGGCTAGAACCCTAAAGAGGCTTAAAATTGGGAGGACATGGCACTCCTAAAGATGGGGAAATAGAATGGGACAGAAAAGAGAAGAGTTGGTCAAGAAGGAGATAAACCCCAAGGTTTCCTCCTCAGCCAGATACAGTTAGACTGTGGTCTTCCTTTGCAATAGCAGAAGACAGGAAGAGAAATGGAATCAAGGGAGTCCAAACACCAGTAGCAAAAGATGGGCTGCCGTCTTAAAAACAAAGAAATTATGCAAAAGTCTGCTTTTTGGATGGTGAAACCCCCCAAATCACCCCATAATGGGCAGAATAAGTGTTTCCCCCAAATGTTCACATTCTAATCCTCAGAACCTGTGAACACAGGGCTACAAGTATTTACATAGCAAAGAGGAATTAAGGGACCAGGTGGAAATGAGGTTGTTAATCCATTTACCTTGTAATAGGAAGATTGTGCTGATCTATCCAGTGACCCAATGTAATCACGAAGGCCCTCAAAAGTTGAAGAGGGAGGCAGAGTCAGTCAGAGGATGTGACCACAAAAGAAAAGCACAGTGATGCAATGATGATGGCTTTTAAGATAGACGAAGGAGACCATGAGTCAAGGAATGTGGGTGGCCTCTAGAAGCTAGAAAAGACAAGGAAATGGGATCTGCCCTGGAGTATCCAGGAAAGAACACAACAGATACCTTGATTTTAGCCCAGTGCAACCCATGTGGGACTTCTACTCTCTAGAACCATAAGATGATAAGTCTGCACTGTTTAAGCTGTCAAATTTGTAGTAATTGATTATAGAAGTGACAGAAAACTAATACAACCCCTTACAAAGCAATAATATACAGCAAGTGTATGATTCCAATGCATTGACTATATAGTTATTCATTTGCTATACGTATTTTAAATATTGTCTAAAACATTTTTAAGGGGCTACTTCCTCATGAACCTCTATTGTACACTTAAAAAGTAACTTGTAAGGAATAAATGTAAGTGATGGCAATGTCGTCTTGCTTAGTTAATGGTAAAGTTAACATCCTGCCCTCATTTGATGGCTTTCTAAGACAGTGGCCACTTTGAAAACAGAAGTACTGAATGGCATGCACACACATATGCTTCACATGTATGTGAACACGTATCACAAACACATATTACAGCACATCTGTGTTAACTCACTTCACTTGTGTTAATAAAACATCCTGGAATACTCCTAAGGTCGTTAGTTTCTGTATAAGATCAAAGTCCATGGCCAGCTTTTTTACTGTAGCTAGTTATAAAGGCACTAACTTAAATTTGAGCTATAAGATCTTTCAAAACAAGAAATACAATGTATTTTAAAAGAAATTCTATTTCTACTTTAACCCATATTAGGAAACATTGATTATCTTAATTATTGCCACTCTTTAGGGAGTTGGAAACAGACTTAATATTATGCTTTCTCTAAAGCATAATTAAAGGATTTTTTTCTCTAGCTGATGTTATAAATACTAGCATTTGTCCTGAGAATTACTTCTGAAAAGAAATTTTACAAATTGCAATAACATTTTCCTTCTGTATAGATGTAAATGAATATTTAACTCAATTTCATTTTTACTTGATTTCAAACCCTTCTTGCAAGCTTTCATTAAATAACTAAATTTTATCCAAATGAGAACTGGTATCTCCAATTCTATCTTTGTATCTCATGAACACGTGTTCTTTTGTTAGGTCAACTGAACCACCTGGTGCTGAATATTTAAATTGAAGAGAATCTCTGGCATCTGGCATTCACTGTCAGGCTCTCTGCATCTGGCTTAGCCATGATCTCTGTATATTTACGTTTAGTCTCTTCACTGGCATTTTATAGAGTTAAAAAACATGGGACAAACTAGGAAACAAGGATGAACAAAGTAAGGCAACAATGATGTGATGTGGCAGAATTTTTACAGTAGCTGGTAAAAAAAAATGCAGAATTAAATAGAAAGTTTTAGAAAGCATTTTAAAGCTCAAGAATATATATTTTAGATTTCAGTATGATACATAAGAATTCCTTATTTTATAAAGAATATCATAGGTCAGACTAGATATCAAATTCTGGTTAACTTTTCAAAGAAATTATTTACTCAGTCTGATGTTAAGCAAACTCTTGAGTGTTGGTTTTGGAACTTTTATGGAGCAAATAATATTAAGGATTTTGGGATGGTGATCAACAGTAAAATAGAAAATATTACTCCTGTTCTTACCCACCTATGAAAGATAAAATAGTTGAACTTCACAGCTACAGAATAGGGCAACGAAAGTTGGTTTTCCTGCTATATAAGAAACAAAAGGACATTATCAACTATACCCAGAAAAATATATGGGAAGCAATTGGGTAAATACAACTGAAATAATCATAATGGAAATGAAAATGTGGTAGCTTATATTATTTTAACATCTGGAAGGGCCACTATATCCTATAGAACTGAGTCAAAATTGGGAATTATTCATTAATTTAAAATAACAATCAGTCAATGAATGGATAATGAAAATATGGCAAAAATACACAGTGGAATACTATTCAGCCATAAAAAAATGAAATCCTGTCATTTGTAGCAACATGGATGGAACTGGAGGTCATTATGTTAAATGAAGTAAGCCAGGCACAGAAAGACACATATGGCATGTTCTCGGTCATATATGAGAACTAAAAAAGTTGATCTCATGGAGGTAGAGAGTAGAATGATAGTTACCAGAGGCTGAGAAGTGAGTGTGTGTGTGTGTGTGTGTGTGTGTGTGTGTGTGTGTGTGTTGGTGGGGTGTTGCTGGGGGATGAAAAGAGGTGGGTTGGTGAGAACTAACATACAGTTAAAGAAAAGGAATAAGTTCTAATATTTAATAGCAGAGTAGGGTGATTATAGTTAACAACAATGTATTGCATATTTCAAAATAGCCAGAAGAGAGGATTTAAAATGTTTCCAACACAATGAAATGATAAGTCCTCGAGGTGATGAATACCCTAAACCCTGATTTCAGCATTACACATTCTACGCATGTAATAAAATATCACACATACTCCATAAATATGCATAAAATTATGTATCAGTTAAAGAGTTTAAAACTTAAAAGTAGCAAAAATGCCACGAAGTGGTAAAATTACAAATACTACAAAGACTGAAATTAATTGTAGCATAATTCCACAATCGAAGCATAACAAATTATCTTTTCAATTTTACATTTAAAATTACCAAAATATTGTACTTATACATAATATTTGATAACTAGTATTAAACATATAAGATATATCTATTCATATGATTATTATGAAGATGAGTAAATTTATATAAAGCATATGTCAAGCACAGTGTTTGACACATAGAAAGCCTTTGATCAACGATAGCTATTAGTAGCCATCTATTCATCAAACTCCCAAATAAACGTATATCTAAGTTCTGACCCAACCTTCCACTGAAAGATACCTTGATCCTTCACTAGGTCATCCATTCCTTTATTTGATAATTCTAATACTTACAAACACAATTTTCATATTCAGTCAAAATCTGCATTCCAACTTTTGACTATTGGTATCAGTTTTGTCCGTTGGAGCAACATAGAACATCTACTTTGACATATACATGGCAACCCTTTAAACATTTCTAAACAGCTACCTGCTCTTCCTCAGAGACTTGTTTCTTGACCATCATCTTCAGAAAGTTGAGCCTGGAAATGACCACGCTGACCACATTTGTGTGGCCAAGGCAAAGTTTAGACATGGCCACCTGGAGATTCAGTATTATGATTACTCCACCCTTATTCAGGGCACTATATCTGGAGCTTCAGTCATGTGTTATGACTTGGAACATTTTGCTTTGCAAAAAACAGAAACTTAATTAGCTTGAGTTGAAAGGGAAGATATAAGGATCTATTAGGTTATTAAAATACAGTAATACTGAAGGAAGAGAAAGGCAATGGAGCCACAGGAACAACTGACCGGAGGAATCCAAATATAGACAGGAGTCTCTCCATCTCTCACGTCCACTCCTCTCTCCAAAGACTAGATTCCTCTGCTGACCCAGTGATAGGGGACATGGCTGCCCATAAATCCAGAGCTTTACTTCTTAGAGTCCAGGCTTTCGAAGACAGGCCAGCTTACCATTCTTGGTTCTGATTTTAAAATAAACAGAACAGATCCTTATTCTTAAGTTGAATATCAATTTCTGGACCTATCAACTGTGGCCAGGAACCAGGTCATGTTGTGACTTCAGTGCTTTTTTGCAACCATCTGGACAAGGAAAAGGGGCAACTTCTAGAAAAGGTGAACTGGGAGCACAGGGCTGCAAGTGTTTACTACAGAATACATTGTTTTAGTTTTTAGTTTTTGACTAGCAGTTAATTGAACTTCAGTGTAATCTCATGTATTCTGTTCACACTTGTCTCAGTGTCTATCTGAACCTATGACATCATTAATACCTAGTGAATTTTAGCACACTTTTGCAGCCTATTAAAATTTTGTGTCACAATTTCTCATCCAATATACATTACTAATACCCTCTAATTGTCTGTCTGAAGTCTGGCTTTCACATCTTCATGAATATGGAGACGTTTACAGGCAGAACATTATTGCGGTCCACAAGAAACTTCTTTTAGGATTGACATGGATCCATTATTAAACACCTGGGGGATACAATCATTCAATCAGCCATGATTTCTTAGAAATGAGTCTTTCCAGAAGCACATGGATCTAAGTGTCAGCAACACTGAGGTAAGAAAATTCATCATCTCCACATCCCATGGGCAGAACCTATTTGGGGAGTAGTGTTCCTGCAAGATCAAAAAAGAGAAATTCTTAGAGAGCGACCTGAAACACTATTTCTCCCTTCAAATAGGAGGTAGTGCCTGAAATACTCTGTCGCATCATGTAGATCATTATCCCAACAAATTATTTTTCTTGTGAAAACAGAGCTTATAGAGAAGTTTCCCAAAAGCACCAGTCTGACAGCAAGGACAAAGGCTCAAAAGTCCCAAATGGAAGGAGTTGGGCAGGCACTCTCTGGACAATCTGCAGGTGCTGGCCCCAGGATAGGCAGTCATCTAAGCCTTCACCCTGTGCCTTCAGATACCTTTAGGACTCAAAAGCAGTCACACTTAGAACACTCGGATGTTCCTGAATATTTTCTCAATTGGCTTAGCTGGTACCATCTCGTTTTCTAGGTACTTCTCAGGTTTTTAACTAGTGTGTCAAATTAAACCTAATTGTGTTATCAGTGGACTGAATGAACTATGCCATCCATAAACTGTTACGTTGCTAAAAAGTGCACAAATTTTGATGCTAACCAATCGGTTTATTCATTTATCCTTTCATTCGTTCAACAGGTATTAATCGAGCATTTAATTTGTGTTGAGCATTGGGGATAACTCAATTCACAAAACAGTCTTTGACTTCTTGGAACTTAAAAAACCCTCTACTTCAGCCAAACAAGGCTGCTCACTGACCAATGAGCCCTCCAACACTTTCTTGATCTTCTCCATTCCCCCAAAACTCAGAGTTCTTTCCACATCTTGGTCTCCTATTTAATCCCATCTCATTTCACATTTCTACAGAACTACCATTTGACCTGCAACCCATTATTGGGTATATATCCAAAAGAAAACAAATCTTTCTACCAAAAAGACACATGCACTCACATGTGCATTGCAGCACTTTCACAATAGCAAACACATGGAGTCAACCCATCAGTGGTGGACTGGGTAAAGAAAATGTGGTACATATACATTATGGATTACTTTGCAGCAACATGGATGTAGCTGGAGGCCATTATCCTAAGTGAATTAATGCAGAAACAGAAAACCAAGTACTGCACATTCTCACTTAGAAACGGGAGCTAAACATTGGGTACTCATGGGTATAAAGATGGCAACAATAGAAACTGGGGACTCTTAGAGGAGGGAGAGAATAAGGGGGTCAAGGGTTGAAAAACTAACTACTGGGTGCTATGCTCAGTACCTGGGTGATGGAATCATTTGTATTCCCAAACCTAAGCATCATGCGATATACCAAGGTAACAAATCTGTGCATGTACTCCCTGAATAGAAAAAAAAAGTTGAGAAAAAAAATAATTAATTAATTAATTAATTAATCTGTCTCAAAGGGTACCTTCACCTCCACAAAGGCTCCCTGACCCACCCTACAGTGATCTTTCTGCTGTCTGAGTTCTTGCAGCTGAATCGTTTATACCACACATAAGCAGCTAGCAGCCACATTTGAGAGAAAGAGATGAGCTTTAGAGGAAGACAGATACATGTTCAGATACTGCCTTGGCCACTTACTAGATTGTATGTTCATAGGTTATTTGGTATTCCGGAACCACATCTGCAAACTGAAGATGATAACGCCAACTTTGTAGAAAATTTGTGAGGAATAATTAATTCCACATAGCATATAGCATATTCTGTTTTAGTCCATTCCTGCTATCACAATGAAATACTTTAGACTGGGAAATGTATAAATAATAGAAATTGATTTCTCACAGTTTTGGGGCCTGGGAAGTCCAAGACCAAGGTGCTAGCAGATTTGGTGCCTGGTAAGGGTCTACTCTCTGTTTCCAAGATGGTACCATGTTGCTGCATCTTCTGGAAGGGACAAATGCTGTGTCCTCACATGGTAGAAGGGATAAAGGGTCAGGCAGCTCCCCAAAGCCTCTTTTATAAAGACACTAATCCCATCTATGAGGGTGGAGCCCACATGACTTAGTCACTTCCCAAAAGGCTTCACCTCCTAAAACTACCACAGGCCGGGCACAGTGGCTCGCACCTGTAATCCCCACACTTTGGGAGGCCGAGGTGGGTGGATCACTAGGTCAGGAGTTCAAGACCAGCCTGACCAACACAGTGAAACCCCATCTCTACTAAAAATACAAAATTTAGCCAGGCATTGTGATGCATTCCTGTAATCCCAGCTACTCAGGAAGCTGAGGCATGAGAATCACTTGAACCTGGGAGTTGGAGGTTGCAGTGAGCCAAGATCGCACCACTGCACTCCAGCTTGGGCAACAGAGTGACACTTCATCTCAAAAAAAAAAAACAACAACAACAAAAAAACAACAAAAACAACAACAACAGCAACAACAAAAACCAGCACAATGGAGATTAAGTTTCAACATGAATTTTGGAGGGACACAAACCTTCAGAGCACAGCATGTTCTTCCATCCAAATGTCTAGTTTTCTAACAGCAGTGTAGTGAAAACAGCATAGTGGTTCTACACTTCATGGTTTTGCTTCCTTGGAAATATCACCCATGGTGAAACCCCATCTCTACTGAAAATACAAAAACTAGCCGGGCGTGGTAGTGCATGCTTATAATCCCAGCTACTCAGGAGGTTGAAGCAGGAGAATCGCTTGAACCCGGGAGGCGGAAGTTGCCGTGAGCCAAGATCGCGCCATTGCACTCTGGCCTGGGCTACAGAGTGAGACTCCATCTCAAAAAAAAAAAAAAAAAGAAAAGAAAGAAAGGAAAAGAAATATCACCCAATATCTCTGAGTCTGTTTTCTGAAAGGCAAAATGGAGACAATAATTAATTTTTACATCAAAAGGTTGTTGTGAAGAGGAATTGAGTTAATGCACAGAGAAGTCCTTTATGAACTATAAATCACAGAACACATGGCAGACTCTCCATCCTTATGAATACTATGTAGGTTTCCTCACTTTCAACTCGATTGGGCTCAATTGTTTCTCTCCTGCACCTCTCCTCTTTCTAAAGTGTGCAGAAACATTCAGCAATCCTGACCACATCACACATCACACACCACACACACACACACACACACACACACAATTTCCCTGTTCCTATTCTGCTTTATAAACTTTCTTATGAAATATAACATTCATGCAAAAACTCACAAATCGTAATATAGCTTGATGAATTTTTACAAAGTTTATAAACAGCCATTTAGCTGAATGACAAAACATTACCAGCAACCCACCTCAATCACAGCACCCACCCAAAGTCAGCCATTATGTTGACTTCCATAAACAAAGACTGGTTTTGCCTACATTTTTGTGCTTAATATAAATATAATCATACAGTATAAAATCATATGTGTCAGGCTTATTTAAGTCAACATTAACATCTGAAAACTTACCCTTTGTTCTATGTAGCAGCGGTTCATTATTTTTTATTGCTTTATAGTAAATATGCCAAAGTTTATGTATTCATTTTTTGTTGATGAACACATTGCTCCAGTTTGGAACTATTTCAGATAATACAATGAACATTCTTGTATATTGTGGGTGCACTGTGCATGCATTTCTATTGGGTATATAGACAGGAGTGCAATTGCTGGCTCATAGGATATGCATATTGCTAGTAGAGACTTCCAAACATTTTTTCAAAGTAATTGTACCAATGTACACTCTTGTCGGCAACGAATGAGAGCTCACTTGTTCCATACCTTCACCGATATTTTGTATTATCCATCTTCTTTGCTTGGCTATTCCAATGAATGCATAGTAGTGTCATATTGTGATTTCAATCTACATTCCCTGATGACTGATGAGGTTAAACATGCTCTCACATTTATTGACCATTTGGATATCCTCTTTCATGAAGTGACTGTTTAAGTCATTTGCCTATTTTTATATTGCATTATTTAACTTTTTCTCAATGATTTTCAGTTCTTTATATATTCTGGATATGAGTCTTTTTATATATATTAACAATATGCTCAGTATTGTGTGGCTTATGTTTTCACTCTCTTAATGGTGTCTTTTAATGAATAGGAAATTCCTAACTTTAATGTAGTCCAAGTGAACATTTTATGATTAGTACATTTTATATTCCAATTAAGAAAATTTTGTCTACCTGAGATAATAACTATATCTTCTGTGTTTTTTCCCTAAGCATTTATTAACCAATAAATATAAACTTTTGCATATAGATCTACAATCTGACTGGAATTGATTTGTGTAGGATAAAGATTTATTTTTCCCATGTGGATATCCAAATAACAGCACCATTTATTAAAAAGGTCATCCTTTCTACACTATACAGCAATGTCACTTTTGTAAAATATCAGATAACTATAGAGATGTGGAGTCTCTGTTCTGTTCCATTGGTCTTTTTATCTATTGTTACACAAAGTTCAATCTCTCTTAATTACAATAGCTTTATGGTATGTCTCAATATCTGAAAGTGTAAGTCCTCAACATAATCTTTCTTTTTATAAATAATCTCCTTGACTATGTTTTGCCTTTTGCATTCTTATATGAATTTTAGAATCAGCTTGTCAATTTCTACACAAAACCTGCTGAGATTTTAGTTAGGATTGTGTATAATCTAAAGATTAGGCTGGAGACAGTTTATATCCTGGCCATTTTCATTCTAAACCACAAAAATGGGGGGACAGATCTCTCTATATTTAGGCTTTTAAAATTTCTCTTGGCAAAGTTTTGTAGTTTTCAGCATAAAGATCTTAAACATCTATCATTAAACACATTTCTAGATTTGAAAGTTTTTATGCTAATGTAAATCATATCTTTTTAATTTTAATTTTATTTGCATTTTTGTTGCCAATATATAAAAATGCAATTGATTTCATACATTGATCTTGGATCCAACAACCATGCCAAATTTACTTATAAATTCTAGTAGTTGTCTCTAGATTCTATTTTAGATTCTCTATGTACAATTTTGTTGTCCATGA
Source organism: Chlorocebus sabaeus (assembly GCF_047675955.1). NCBI lineage: Eukaryota > Metazoa > Chordata > Mammalia > Primates > Cercopithecidae > Chlorocebus > Chlorocebus sabaeus. The sequence continues at coordinate 19,518,814 of NC_132913.1, forward strand.
AAAGTGACAGTTTTATTTCAGCCTTTTCCAAACTGTTTTTTATTTCTTTTATATAACCTTATTGCCTTGGTTAAGATTTCTGTTTTTCTTTTAATAGATGTAGCAGGTATCCATATCATGCTCCTAATCACAGGAAGAAAGTTTCCAATAATTCACCATCAAATTGATTTCCTGGTTTGCTAAGAGTTTTTATCACGAATTAATATTGCGTTTTATCAAACGTGTTTTTGTAATCATTAAGATAATTTTATTTATCTCCACTTTTCTGCAAATATGGTGAACTATATTGATTTTTTATTCATAGTAAATCACCGTTAGCATTTCTGAAATAAACTTCATTTGGTTGTGATACCTTCTCTACTTATATATCAAAGAATTCTATTTCCTAATATATTATTTAGAATATATATATATATTTCATGCTACAAGTTTGTCTGTAATTTTCCTTTCTTACAATTTCCTTAACTAATTTATCTATCAAGATTATGCTGGTCCCATAGAAAGTCTAGGAAGGCTACCTTCTTTTTTATTTTCTGGAAGAGTGTATAAAAATTGGAGTTATCGCTTGCTTTAATATTTGCTACCAATCACCAAAGAAACCATCCAGACCAGGAGTATACTTTGCGCAGAGGTTTTAAAAAACATTTAAATTCTTTAGTAGATATATAATATTCTAATTACTCTTTCTTATTGCGTCAATTTTGGTAAGCTATGTTTTCCAAGGAATTTCTTTCACTGAAATTGGCCTAATATTATTTGTAATGTCTTTTTCTCTTTTAAATATCTATAGCATCTATACTAATGTCTCCTTATTTTTTACTGGCATTGGTAATTTGCTCTCTTTTTTTTTGTTGTTTTTTTTTTTGTTTTGTTTTTTTTTTTTGAGACGGAGTCTCGCTCTGTCGCCCAGGCTGGAGTGCAGCGGCCGGATCTCAGCTCACTGCAAGCTCCGCCTCCCGGGTTCACACCGTTCTCCTGCCTCAGCCTCCCGAGTAGCTGGGACTACAGGCGCCCGCCACCGCGCCCGGCTAGTTTTTTGTATTTTTTAGTAGAGACGGGGTTTCACCATGTTAGCCAGGATGGTCTCGATCTCCTGACCTCGTGATCCGCCCGTCTCGGCCTCCCAAAGTGCTAGGATTACAGGCTTGAGCCACCGCGCCCGGCCTGCTCTCTTTTTTACATTAATCTTATCATAACTTTATCCATTTAATATGTATTTTTCAAGAAATTAGGTTTTTTTCTTTATTGCATTAATACTTATTTTCTACTTATCTTATTTCTGCTTTTCTTTTTACTATTAATTTCCTACTACTTTCTTTGGATTAATTTGTTGTGTGTGGTGATATTTAAAATTGTGTTTTGTTTTCAGATGAAAACTTGAGTTGTTGATATGCAGCATTTAATTCTTTTCTAATATATACATTTGAGAATATAAATTTTCCTCTAGGCACTGAATGAATTCGCCTAGTTTTTGCTAATCTGATGATATATTTATTTCACCATCCTATTTGAAAAATATTTGTATTGTTATAGAACTCTAGGTTGGCAATTATTTCCTTGAGCGTTATTTATCTGTTATCTACATGTTTTGATACGCCATGTCTCTGCTATCATTTAGTTCAAAATATTTTCTAGTTCTTACTGTGTTTCCTTCTTTGATTCACGAGTTATTTGTAATTTAATAGCTTACTTTTAAAACAGTTGGTGATTTTCTGGTTAGCTTTTGTTACAGATTTCTTGCATAATTCTACGGTCCTCAAAGAGCATATTCTGAATGATTTCACTCCTTTGAAATACATTGCAGCTTGCTTTATGACACAGCATGTGCTAAGCTCTAGTAAACCTTCCATAAGCACTTGGAAAATATAATGCATTTTGTCACTGTTGGATGTAGTGTTCTATATCAGACATTTAGAATGTCCTCAAATTTTCTTTTTCTTTTTTTTTTTTTTTTTTTGCTACTATAAGAATTTATACAATCTACATGTTACTGTATATATAACTTTTTATCCCTGTTGGATTATTTCATTTTCTTAAATTCTCTGGAGAGGCATTACTAGGTCCAAGGGTTAAAAATGTCTTTTTGTCTTTTCCTATTTATACAGTATTGCTAACTAAAAGCGTTGTTTCTAATTACAGTGTCAGTCACGGTGCATGAAATCACCAAATTTCCCACAGTGTTGAGGGTTGTAATTGTTTTGTTAATAGAGTGGATAGGAAATTGTAACTCGAAGTTAACAATGATTTCCATGCCTTTGATAACTAGACAAGATAAACATTTTTTTAGGTATTCATTTACTATTTCAATTTTCTCTAATATAAATTGCCTATTCATCTGTTTAACAATCTACTGGGATCTTGATAATTTTGGAATAAGTTTGAATGAATAATTTCATAATATCAGCAAATTGCCTTTGGCTTACATATATGATGTAAATATTTTCCCAATCTATTATCTTTTTAATTTTAGCTTTACTGTTTTTCACTATACAATCATGTTCAATTTGTGAAGACTGGAATCTCTTCCTTTGTTGCCGACTACTTAAAACTCTAACAATGTTTCATTCTTTTTCAACTGTATATTTCTTTATTTTCTTCTCCTAAATTTTTTGTTAATGTATGGTACAGAGCAGGACTGTCCAATAGGGATATAGTGTGAGCCACAAATATGATTTAAATTTTTCTATTAGTTAATTCAAAAAGTAAAAAGAAACAGGTACAAATAATTTTAATTATATACTTTAACCCAGTATCCAAAAATACAGGCATACTTTTCTTTGCATGGTTCCAATATGCATAAATTCCAGTTACCACAACTTAATTAAATAACACTAATCTTCCAACAACATGGTTCAAATTTCAGTTACTGTGGTGTATTAACTCTGTTATATTAACTGTGCATTTTGCTTAACTGTACTTTATTGCATACAGTTAATATACAGTTTTACTTTATTGCATAAAGTAAAAACTTTGCTGCTAGACTTTCAGTCCATAAATCACTACATAAACAACACATGTGCATCAACAGCAGTGACCAATCATGCCATTTCTTTTGAAGTCTATCAGCAACTGGTCACTATGCATCTGTTATTCAGTCCAGGTGTAGACAGTGAAGCTTGGAGTTGTGTTGATTCCTCATCTCCCAGTGGTAAACTCACGTGACATTTTACAGAAATGAATAATCGAAAGATGGAATGGCTAACAAAGATGGAAGTGCAGCAAAGAAACAAAAAGTGATATTGTCGGAAGTGAATGTAGGTGTGATTAGAAGATGGATCACGGTGGGGATTGTTGACACTATTGTTGTTCGAAAGTCTCAAGATATGCAGCCAGAGGAACCTAGTGAAGGCAAATGCATGGACATAAACATGGAACATGACTGTCCCCAAAACGATGATGTCCTAGAAGAAGGGACACCAGCAAAAAACTTACATTGGGCCAGGCGCTGTGGCTCATGCTTATAAACTCAGCACTTTGGGAGGCCAAGGCAGGCAGATTGCTTGAGTCCAGGAGTTCAAGACCAGCCTGGGCAACATGGCAAAAACTCTTCTCTACAAAAAACACAAAAATTATTTGGGCGTAGTGTTGTGCACTTGTAGTCCTAGCTACTAGGGTGGCTGAGGTCAGGGGATGATCTTTTGAGCCAGGGAGTTTGAGGCTGCAGTGAGCCATGATGAAGCCACTGCACTCCATCCTGGGTGACAGAGTGAGACCCTGTCTCAAAAAAAAAAAAATTAAAAAAAATAAAGCTTCACGTTGAGGAAACTCTCAGATTTTTCGACATTGGGAAAGCAAGGATAAAATGTTGGAAGCTGATCTTAGAAAGTAATATGACAATTTGGCAAAGCTTAGAAAAGATGCTCTTTCCATACTACAAGGTATAGGACAAGAAGAAGGCAAGTACTGTTCAAACTACTCACAAAGAAGAAAAGAAGTACTTTAATTCTCGATGTTTCCATTATTTGAAATTACTGTGTACTAAACAGGTTGATTTTACCACTTTTAAATTTCTGCATACATTTATAGCTGACAGTAAGAATGTTTAAAGTTTAGACAAAAATATTTTAAAGGTTGCATAATAATTACAATGTTCACCCATTGTTAATTAAGATCGCTTGTATCATTTCAGCTTGCAAGATCATTTTCATGGTTCTGCACCAACACACAAAGCAAAGACTGTCCCAATTATCATTATAAACATGCAACCAGTATAAAAGTTTGGGGATATATTACATCCTCTTTTTCACATTAAGTTGTTGAAATGTGATGTATATTTCATACTTACAGAACATCTTAATTCAGACTAGCCACATTTCAAATGCTAATAGCTGCATCATAGGCTAGTGGCTATGGTATTTGGAAACCCAAATCTAGAGTGTCTTTTCTCTTTAAATTAGAGATGAAAAGTGTTGGTGTTAGTAGGAATACAAGTATCTGCCTGGAAATTCTCTTGTCCAAATAATTAACTGTTTAATATAGGGAACAATATAGAGATGCACTTTCTCCCTCTGTAGGTAGTATTGAAGGAATTGACATTACTTCAGCTCCCTCTGGCAAAGCGGCTGAGAAAATAAGCCTTAAATTGTTCTCATAAACTCATTGGAATTAGCCTTGTTGGAATAATAAGAGACAAGAAAGAAGAACTATTCGGTCTTCCTATGAAAACACTGACTATTTCATCCCCAGTGGGAGCTGAAGCAGCTTGGCTCGTCTGAGCTCCAGGGAGATTTTTCAGAGCTTTTGGGTTAACACGTCATCTCTGAAATATGTCACACAGGTTCTCAGGGCCGCTCAAGGGTAAGTAATCTACATGGAGTTTTGAACATACTTTTGCCAGTTAGAGGAGTCAGCAAACTATTTATTTGATTTCCTGCTCAGCCCCACATTCTGGGAATTCCCAGAGGCCTAATAGGAATGGCAACAACACCTGCTTGCCTGTCAGTCTGCAGGCATCTTTCTTCCCAATATTCCCCAAACGACTACCCTGCCTAAAATCCTAATGTCTCTAGATTTTTCTTGGGTGAACAAGATTATAATGTTTCTACATTCTTGTCTCACCTCTACCTGACAACTGACCCATAAATATTTGTACACAGTTAAATCTTCAGTTAGATGTGTACGTGTGTGTGTGCGCGCGCGCGCACGCACGCCCATACGCTCATGCTGCTATGCCTAACAAATTCCTCATTCCTTAGGAAAAGAATGTAGTGAAGTGTTAAAAGCACCATCTTCAAAGGCAAACCAAATGAGCTCAAATTTCAGTGCTATCACTTACTAGCTATATAATGTTGAACATGTGTTACTTAACCTTTTTGTGCCTCAGTTTCTTTGTCTATTAAATGGGAATAGTACCACCAACATTATATAGTTTATACAGGGATTAAATGAGATAATATGTGTGAAATGCTTAGTCAATGTCTGCCATACTGCTAAAATAGTAGCCATTCTTTATTGTTACTATCATTATTTTGCTATTATGTTATTATTACAACTTTTGCCTAAAAAGAGCCTTGCTTCTGGTGCCTTTAGTCCTCTCTTTGAGTGGAACACATAACAAAGGAAAAAGAATCCAGCTTCAAAAGTGGCATTAAGGAGTAAAGGTTTTCTTAGACAAAAGGATGCTGGCAAAAGGCTATATGGCACCCCAATAGTCTGCAAAACTTCTCGAAAGTCCTCTTCACAACATATTTCCCAATCATCCCTTTCGGAACAAATCCCTCCTGCCTCTCTGCAAAGCTCCAGCCCATACCAGCATCTTCACTTACCTACTTTCTGCTCTTTGACTCCTGCCTTCCACATATTTTTATTTTTATGTCACTTACTTTTTGGCTCATTGGTAGCTTCACATGATAGAAAATGTTAAAGACATAAAAATAATTTATCTTTTTCCCATCTATATCCTCAGTTATCCAGATCCCCAGAAGTAACCACTGTAAAAAGAGATATTCTAGATACAGATAGCAGATAGAAACATACACACACACACACACACACACACACACACACACACCATTTTACACCACTGCAATTTGCTTTTACATGTAATAAAACTTCAATATTGTACCATATTAATATCTATAGAGTTGCCTCCTTCTCCTTAAGGCACTGCATTGTTTTCCATTGGATAAATAAGCCATAATTTATTTATCTATTCCCACATTAATAGACATTTAAATTGTTTTACTATTTTGTTATAAAAATTACTGCAATCAGTAACTGTTCGTATATGATTTTACACATCTGTAAGATAAATTTCGAGAAATTTAATCATTGAATCAAAGGGAAGGTGAATTTTTAATTTTTGTAGATTTAGCCAAATTGTCCTCCATGTAGGTTATGCTGACTTAGCCTCCTGTTAGTCAGGTTAGAGAGCATCAGCTTTCTTACACAGGTTCAGTTTTCTAACATTTTCCATGCCCTTTCTTATGCAGAGTAATCTCCGCCTCCTCAATTGTGTATCTCCAGCCATATATCCTGATGGAAGAATGTTTCTGTCTCTTCTACATTTTCCCCCAATTAAATAGCTATAAACTACCTGAGACATCCAGGCTGTCTTCTGTCCCATAACCTGCAGCCCTCAACCCTTCTTTTCTTCCTCCATGATACTCCTAGGACCTGCCTTGTCTGGGGTCAACTTGCCTGGCGCTGGGAAACCTCGAATTGGCCTGCCTGAAAGCAAATGGCTAGGTTCGGGGTGAGATGTCCATCCCTCATCCAGAGTGTGAAGCATCTGCCAAGGGAGGCAGATAATGTCAATCAAATCCTTTTCCTTCGTGATTTTTCCAGACTCCCTTTATTAAATCATGGCTCATGTGTGCATGAGAATACCATACATCCCCAAGAGTGAATAAATTACAACTGTGTGCATCAACATAGATGGATCTCGGGAACATATGTCCAGCATAAAAGCAAGTCACAGAAAATATGTGCAAGCAGAATACCATGACACAGAGCTCTAAAATGAGCAGATTTAATTTTTACAAATGCAGGTATGCATGGTAAAACTGTACAAATTGTAAGAGAACGATAAGCACAAAATTCAGGATCATGGTATCCTGGGGGTAAGTGAAGAAGGTGGGCTGGTGTGATCGGGGGGCACATGGAAGCCTCCCATGGTATGGTCATTTTCTATTGCTTAAGTTGCATGGTGGGTTCCTAAGCGTCCATTTTATTATTCTTAATTATTTCTATGCTATTTATATTGTGTTATACATACCAACTATTTTATAATATGTTTTCATGAAAAGCTACAAAAGAAGTATGAATGAGAAAGATGGTCATGATACATTAAGTAAGAAAAAAACGGATAAAATTGTGCATATGACATGATTCTGCTTTGGTTTAAAACACACACACTCCATATTGATATTCACCCAATGATAATAATGGTTATCTAGGTTGTGGAATTATAATTTTAAAGAAACTTTTCTTACCTTTCTGACATATATTTCCCAATTTTTCAACAATGATTTTTTTCTTACTTTTGTAATGAGAAAATATGATTAAATATTTTTTTAAAAAATCATGTGCTAAGTGCTACTACCAGGCAGTTACATATAGCTAACACTTACTGACCTTCCTCAGAGCCAGGTTCTCGGCCAAGTGCATTACATGTATTTTGTAATTGGAAGTACTATTTTCATTTCACCGAGGAGAAACTAGAAGTCCAGAGAGGTTATATAACTCACTCAAAATCAGATAGAGAATGGTAGAGCCAGGATTCAAATCCATCTGTCTTCCTATCAAGCATGTGCTCTTAACCAAGCTTCTATGCAACATTCAACAGTCTACAGAAGCCCGAAGGAACCATACAGTGTCAGGAAGTGTTAAGGGTTTGCTTTACTTTTTAAGCTAATAAGCCAGGCTGTTATTTTTCATGAATGTTGGCAGAAGACCCAAGACCCCTCGGTCAGAGGCAAAAGTCTTTAGTAGTCACAGCCCAGTTAACAGCATGAACATGCGGTTGGTTTGTATCTGTTCCTCATGCCGCCAAGTCCCACAGGGACAACACAGTGAGGGTGTGGATGAATGCATGCACCCAAGATGAATTGTGTTGCAAGAAAGGAACACTGAACATGGGAGACTCACTGCTTTTATAGGAAGCAGGTGCAAGCCTGCTCTTTGTGAGAGAGGTTACTTCATCCTGCAACATTGCTCCCTGCAAACACGATTCTGAGAAGGGTCTTAGGAAAGAGATGCATGGTCTTGAATTCTCTGCATATCCTGCAAAAATGTGCAGGGCCCATGGCAGACTGTGCTCCCGGCTTACAGTCAAGATTCTTGGAGCTGCAAATTACAAAAACCCAGCTTAAACTTAATTCAACAAGAGGAGGAATGACAAAAAATGTATTGATCCATGAAACTCCTGTCTCTCTCTCTCTCTCTGACTCTCTCTCTCTCTTTGTGTCCCTCTCTCACTGTCACTCTCTCTCTCTCTCTCTCTCACTGTCTCTCTCTCTCTCCCTCTCCTCCTATCCTCTATGTGGTCTCCATTCATGGACAGGCACTCCCCTGTGATCATAAGCGAGCTGCTTGTAGCACCAACCCCAATGGAGTATAAGAGGCCTTCTCTCACTCTTCAAATGGAAGTCCTAGAACCAACTCTCAATGGCTATGTCTGGCCTGGATTGGGTCATATGTCCATCCTAAACCAAGTCTTGGGACCAGGGGATAAAGTACTTTAATCACCCATCCATGGGTTACCTGCCCGCTTCTGGAACCAGGACTGGGATCAGTCCCACCCCAATCATGTAGACTGAGAGTGGGATTTTCTTCTCCAGAATCAGAATGCTGGTAACAGAAGATAAGGCAGTCAGTGCTCAGCAGACAAAACAAACATTGTGCTGTGCCCAGAGAGTGATTATCTCTAAAATATCACATACAACAAACAGTGAGCTAGTTGGACTGACAAGATGAAATGTGATGGATTCCAGTAAGATTTGCAAAGTTCCACAAAGCTCCGTGGTAGTTCCGTGGCTGACTGCTGGCACTCCCTGTGACTTCCGACAATTGAGGCAGTTATCAGAAGCCTGGAGCAGCTTGACTGCACCCAATTGCAGTGCGCATGGGGATTTCCCAATACAGAAAGAGAAGAAAAAAAGAAAAAGAACAAGGAAACCTTTCCTCCGAGCTAATCAGTATATAATTGATTCCAATGTCCTCCTTCAATCTGAGGCATCTTTTTTTCCGAACTCACCTAAAATTAAGAACCAGAACCAGGAGCAATATTCCAATATAGTCACACCCAAAGGAAAAATCCATTTGCAAGAAAATATCCAAAGTTCCCAGTGTTGCTATTGTTAGCACACAATGTTTCAGAGGAGAAGGGAGTGTATCCTCATAGTGGGTTGGCAATTCCGGGATATAAGTTGTAGAAACAAAAAGATTGCACCACTCTCAATGTGTGGCCTGAGTCAGGGCTTTTCAGAAGAAAAACCAGTTCTCCTTCACAGCCGCCTCCACCACCACCCTTTTCTATTTTCAATGAAGTTGTATTTAAATCTGTTGCAACTGTAACAATGACAGATGAGAGTTACCATTTTTCAGTGGCTCCACCTCACAGAAGGGCTGATAACTAAGAATGTCAATCACAAGCACAGTTTATCCTAGCAAAATGCCCTCGATAAAGGGTGACTCAGTAGAGGCTGGGGCAGAGCATCTATGAGTATGAGAGAGAAGGACTCATCTGTACAGAGCAGCCACCCCAGAAACAGTTGTTGATTTGAGCTAAATTCACTAAATAGCCCTGCTCTCTCATTTCTATCATGGAATGCTACTTCTCTTACTTCCGCCAATCCACTGAGTAAACATGGAAATATTGTCATTTCAGGAACAAAGCTTTGTAATTAGGGAGAATGTGTTGGCCAGAGGAAACCGATCCCAGACCTCACAGGCATTATTGCCTGTTCAGCATCCTGGGTCTCATCTCCTCTTCTCACCGCCTGAAGACTAACAGAATCCATGCCATTATGCCTAGCTCTCTAATCTTTATTATCATGAATGCTTTTTACAAAGAAATGCTCATCCTAGAGCAAGAGTTCCTGGAGGGCAAGGACCAGGTACTGGTTATCTCTTGCTGCATAATGAGTAACTCCAACACAGCAACTTAAAACAGAAACATTTATTTTGTCATAGATTCTGAGGGTCAGGAATCCTGGAGGCTTAGCTGGGTGCCTCTGGCTCAGAGTCTCTCCCAAGCCTGCAAAGTGTCAAACAGAACCAAAGTCATCTCAAGGTTCAACACGCAAAGAAGCCAAGCTCCCCAGTAGGGCTATTAGTAGGAACTAGGTCTTCAGTTCTGGAGATATCAGTTCCTTTTCTCTGGATCTATTCTTTGGGAAGCTTGTGGTATGGCAGCTGGCTTCCCTATGAAATAGCCAGACATAGAATGAGCAAGAGGAAAGCCACAGTCTAATTGTTGATTGGAGGTGGCATCCATCACTTTTGCCATATTCTGTTTGCTAAAAGTAAGTCACTAGAGTCAGCCCATATTCAAATGGAAAGCATTCACAAGGTCAAGAGTACCAGGAGGTGCAGCTCATGAGGGCCTTCAAGGCTGCCTACCAGCAACCACTTCTCATTCACATGGCTATTCCTGGCACCTAAGAAAGGACCAGGCAAATGGTAAGCTTAACAAAGACTTGTTGCACTACATTTAATCCAGTCTGAAAGACTCACCAAGTCACATCAGCTAGAGTGGAACACATACAAGGAATAGACAAAGAATGTTGTGGTAGGTACGAATTTCATTCCACCAACTCAAGTGTGCAAGAAATACAAAATTTTCTATAATGCCTTCGAATTGTTATTTGAGCCCTCTTCCTGTTAGAGTGACAAAAATGTAAACTTAGTCCATAGGAATTCAGTTCCCCTTTGTCCAGGGTAGTTTACCGATTCAAGAGAGAGTACTTAGTAGCAAGTCATGGAGGGAAGCGGGAGGGCATCTCCTAAGCCTCAGTTACAGGTGTTGGCTAAAATGTGCCTCACCCCATTTGCTCCTCTATCACCTGTCCACATGCTGAGACTCCTGTCCATGTGAGCCCTTCAGGGCTGCAGTTTTCTGTGCTGTTTATGACCCATTGTGAAGCTTCTGGGCCAGAATAGGACAGAAGAGTTTCAGCCAGGCTCTCCATGGCCCATCTTACTAGATGTCCTGCTCAGACACAGCCCACCTAGCCTCTTGCAGCCTTCTGGGACTATGGTCAAGGATGAGGGCTGCCAAACCTCTCTGCTCTCTAGCCCTCCAACCCCTCCACAGTGACATGGGCTCCAAGGACCTGCCTTTGAATCAGGTTGTACCATGGTCCTCTCAGGCCTGTCAACTTTTCTGCTCTTTCTGCTCTTCTTGCTGCTTCTCGTCTCTCTCTCTCCTCCTCCCTCTGAGCCTGCCCTCAGCCTGGAGGATGTTTCTGTAGCCCAAGAGCAGGAAAGTAGGGAGAGAAGCTCTTCTGCGTTGACCTTGAGCATTCCTCTCAGAGGCACTCCCACTTCCCCCATCTTCAGGCTTTCCTATTACACCTCGCCCCACCCAGGGCACCTCACTGCTTCCCATCATGGGCCAGGCTCCACAAACAGGAAGCCAGTGACTAGCAGGTTACCCCGCCTTTTCAAGCTCCTCCCCGAGGCAATGAACACAGGTGGGAATCTAGCCTGCAGAGGAAGGAGGAGAAATTATTAGAGGGGTTTTATTTAAATGGCGAAGCTTTCAATAAATATTATTTTTTCCAAAGGCAAATCATTTGCACCAAGCCAGGAGCCTAGAAAATGTTTAATGCTAAAAAAGAAAGGACAACATAGGGAGTCAAAGAATACACATGAAGATGCAAGTCATGCTAGTTACATGGACAGGTGGGAAATGGGAAGGGAGGAAAAGAAGTGCTATGTTCATCTCTCTGTCTGATGACTTCCTCGCCCTCTCTCCCCACTGTCTGGGTCTCACTTTACCTGGGCCCTGGCATACTGCCTTGGCCCACTCCTGCCATCAGGAAGAAGCTGCTGGGCCCTGGGAGCTCCTGAGCCCTCTCTGCATGATTTGGGCGCACACCTGGGGAGGGGTATAGTCTTCACTTGCTCCAGCAGGAAGGGAAGCCCGCAGGGACCCATGCCTCACCTGTAAAACGTGGCCCTCTAGAAGGAGGTTGGGAATCTCAGGAGGTGGAGGGTGCATGATTTTTCATGCACAAATAACATGCTAGTAATAAAAAAACACAAGACTTGAATTATTTAGCTACTTTGCTGTCTTCAAGTTTCTCCTTAATTCTCACATTCAAAAGTTAGCTATGACTAATTCTATGTAACTGGTAAGGAAACTGAGATCAGCAAGAGAGGGATTTGGGAGTTGAGTTCAGATATTCTAGTTCTAGGATCAGTGACCTTTCCACTACAATATAGCAAAATGGATGTTTCTAAGTACAAGGTAATACAAATCTGAATGATTTTCTGGACTGGTATAAGCAATCAATTTACTTCATTCTTTTCTTCAATAGAGCGTCTTGACTGAGAAAAAAAAAAAAAAAAAAAAGGACAATTTTTTATTTCTCCCCTTTGTTCCAAATATAAAGAAAGGTGATGCCAGCAGGAAAGATTAGAATGTTCTCATGAGATTTCTGTTTGCTTGCTTTCTTTTTTCTTTTTAATAAAAACTAGTAATTGAAGGTGCCAAAGAAAAATCTTAGAGGTATTTCTGTGGCTGAATTGGTTCATCTGAGCATACTGCCAATTCACTCAATTGGCAGAGCATCCAGGGAGCAAAGTTTCCCAGGCCAGGTGAGGCAAAGTCAGCTTTAGACAACACGAGAAGCAGCTTGGGATACAATTTCCTTCCTTCGCAAGAAGTCAACTCTTTAAAAGCACCAAGTTGATCTTGAGCTACTGGGAATCTTTATTCAGTTTATGAAGGCCAGTCCTGCTCATGCCTCCCTGCTCTGTGGCTGAGACACTCTGGACAGAAACATAGACCTGCTTTAGAAGAAGGGTTTTCTTGCTAACTAGAGGTTCCCAAAGTGGGAGCTGATGTTTTTTGGCAAACCAGACAATGACTCCATAAATATACCAACCAGTGGCTGAAAACAGATGATTTAACATTTCTCCACATTTTGCTCTATAATTTCTGAAGGTTGTATAGACACTACTATGAATTAATAAAATACAAATTCACTTAAAAGCATTCTCTAGTTCATAATAGTTTTTGGTCTTATGTACTTAGGCAGTAAAATGATGCTTTTAATAGAAAGTAAAAGTTTTATCCTTTGAGAAGTCAGTAATAATGGTTTACATTATAAAAGAAGCTTAACCCTCAGAAATGCTGGGAATCATTGATGCAAGTTACCCAGATGATCCATGCTCAAAACATCTTGGAAACAAAAAGATTCAAACTGATCTTGGAATACTCCCCAAGCTGATCTACAAATCAATGCATTCCTTGTCAAAATCCCAGCTGGCTTTTTTTTCTTTTTTTTTTTTTTTTTTTTTTTTTGCATAAATTGACAAAGTTATCCTAAAATTCATACAGAAATGCAAGGAATCCAAAATAGCCAAAACAATCTTGAAAAGGAAGAGCAAAGTTGGAGAACTCACACTTCCCAATTTCAAAACCTACTACAAAGTTTCAGTAATTAAGATTGTGTGGTACCGGCAGAAGGATAGACATATAGACCAGTGGAATAGAACTGAGAATCTAGAAATAAATCTTCACATTTACAGTCAATTGATTTTTACGAAAGGTATGAAGAATGGGGAAAGAATACTCTTTTCAACAAATGGTACTGGGACAACTGGATATTCACATGCAAGTGGATTTTTTGGACCCCTACCTCACACTATATACAAAAATTAACTCAAAATGGATAATAAACCTAAACATAAAAGCTAAGACTGTAAAACTCTTAGAGAAAAACATAGGAGTACATCTTTGTGGCCTTGGATTAAGCAATGGTTTCTTAGATTGGTCATCAAAAGCAAAAGCAACAAAAGAAAAAAATAGGCAAATGGGATATCATCAAGGTAACAAACTTTTTTCACTTCCAAAAACACCATTAAAAAGGTGAAAAAACAACCCACAGAATGGGAGGACATATTTGCATAATATATACTGTCTGATAGGGAACTAGAATTCAGGATATATAAAGAACTCTTAACCAAAAAAACAAATAACCTAATTTTTAAATGGGAAAGGATTTGATAGACATTTCTTCAGAGAATACATTGTACAGATAGCTAATGAGCACAAGAAAAAATAGTCAACATCATTAGCTTTGAGGGAAATGCAAATCAAAACCACAGTGAGGGACCACCTTACACTCACTAGGACAACCAGAATCAAAAAGATAGACAATAACAAGTGTTAGCAAGAATGTCGAGAAATGGAAACCTTCACACATTGCTGGTAGGATTGCAAAACAGCATAAATGCTTTGGAAAGCAGTTTGCCAGTCCTTCAGAATGTTAAATGCAGTTATCCTATGACCCAGAAATTTCATGCCTAGGTATTTACCCAAGCAAAAGCATATATCCTCACAAAACTCATACACAAATATTCACAATATCATTAACTATAATAGTCAAAAAAGTGGAAATAACCCAAACATTCATCAACCAAGGAACAGATAACCAAATATGGTATATACACATAATGGAATGTTATTAGGCAATAAAAAGAAATGAAGCACTGATGTATGTTAAAACATGAATGAACCTTTAAAGCAGTATTGCAAGTGAAAGAAGTCACTCACAAAAGGCCACATTTTGCATTACTGCACTTTTATGAGATGTCAGGAATAGACAAATTCATAAAGAAACAGAGTAGATTAGTGGTTGTCAACGGCTGGGGCTGACTGCTAATGGATATGAGATGTCACCTGGGGTGATGAAAATGTTCTGAAATTTGGTAGTGGTAATGGCTGCATAATTCTGTAAATATATCAAAAATTACTAAGTTGTGCAGAGGTGAGAAAACGTTTTCTGTGAAGGGTCAGTTAGTAGATATTTTAGGTTTTTGGTCCCATATGATCTTGTTAGACCTACTCTGCCATTGTAGAACAAAAGCAGCCATAGACAATATGTAAATGCGTGTGCATGGTTGTGTTTAAATAAAACTTTATTTACAACAGGCAGCCATCTTCACCCCACAGGTATAGTTTGTCAACCCTTACTGTAGACAATGAAAGCTTTTGAGGCAGAGGCCATGCTTTATTCATTTTTATGTCTCTAATGGCCTAGCCAGTAGGGAGAACTCAATATATGCTCACTTGAATTAGATAGAAATGCCCTTGCACCATCTCCCACCCTTGAGCAAAGGAAAGTACTAGCATTTCTCATTCCTGTCAGCCTTTGGCAGCACCTAGGGCTGTAGTGACCAGCTGTCTGCCTGTTGGCTGTGGAAGAAGTCCTGCCGCCACAGACAGCTGAGCCTAAGAATGCAAAGAAGGGGACAGAAATAGAGTAAGTTCAAGTGCTTAAGATTAAAATGTGGAGCCCATTTAACACTTGAATTGCCTTATTCCTAGAAGAGCAGAGCTGTGGTCTAAGTGTCCCAAGAACTACCCTGCCTAAGAGCTGTAATCTTAGTGCAGACCCAAGCATCCCTAACAGATCTATCACATCAAGTGGAAACAGTCTGTGGTTCTTGTCTGAGAAAGGGCTTCAACCTACCATTCTAAACCTAGTTAATAAGGCTCTGCTACAGTCTTTACCTAAGAAGCTCATCTGCAATATTTGTTCAACTTCTCCAAGGAGAGAGCATGGATAAATTACAGCATTTGCCATCCTGACTTAATGGGGTTGCTTCAAATTGTGCATGTTCTAAAACTATTTGCTCCAGCACAGGCTAAAAAGAGAGACGCAATGATGAGATTTGTATTGCATTAAGGGCAGTGAGGGAAAATGTGCCCTATTTTCCCTCTCTGGGTTTTCCCCGTGATGGACGACGGGGATGCTCCATTGATCATTTCTGCTCTTGTGCATTCGCAGGTCTCAGCTGTCCCCAAATAACACAGCCCTGCTGCCCTCCCTTTGGGAAGACATCACAGAGTAAGCAATAAGGACAAGCTTTGAGCTTTCTTCCAGTGATGGGGATAGATATAAGTCTTCCATACCCTCTGGCCTATTTAGAGCTTAGTGACCTAAGTACATTGGCTTATTATAGAAACAGTTGAAGCTGAAAATAATTACAGATATATAACTACACATTTCTATAACACTGCATTCCAGTTGTTGGATACTCAAGTGGAGAATATGATAGGAGATGTAATAAAGGGAGCATGTTAAGCAGTCTTCTAGGCAGCAGCACATGTCAGATAGAAAAGGTGTTACAAACTATGCTTCTTTTCTTTGCATAATGCTAATTTATACGTTTATAATGTCAAGAGACACAGACTATGAGGTTTGGAAGATATAGTTATTCAATATATTGATCTGTATGTTTTTTGTTGTCTTTATAAAGTTTCAGATATCAGAGGGAAAAATCATCAAGTCTGTTACTCATTGAGCTAGAAGGGACATGAGAAGTATCTGTATCTGGTATCCTTTAGAAGGCCCCCTGGGAGCAAAGATAAATCGATCACAAGCTGACAACTGGAATCCAAAAGCCTTAGTTCCAGACGAGTGTGCATAACTCAGTAATTCTTCATGGCTGTGATGCTCTAAAATGATCAACTGGACTCCTTGCTGCATCCCAATGGACAGCATTTCAGAAACTGGCACTTAGGGGACCAGGTAAGTAGAAGGCATGGACACAAGGATAGAGTTTCCCCATTGAAGCTGTTAGGCGTCTTACAAATATTTTTACTTATAGAATTCCCAGCTTCAAAAAAACCACATCATTATGTGAATTTGCCTCAATAAATTAAAGACAAAAGGCTGTGTGATGCGGTTAGGCTTTGTGTCCCCACCCAAATCTCCTCTTGAATTGTAATCCCCATAATCCCATAATCCCCACATGTCAAGGGAGAGAGCAGGTGGAGGTAATCGACTCATGGGGGCAGTTTCCCTCATGCTGTTCTCATGATAGTGAGTGAGTTCTCACAAGATCTGATGGTTTTATAAGGGGCTCTTTCCCACTTCGCTCAGCACTTCTCCTTCTTGCTGCCTGTGAAGAAGGTCCCTTGCTTCCTCTTTGCTTTCCACCATAACTGTAAGTTTCCTGAGGCCTCCCCAGCCATGCTGAGCTGTGAGTCAATTAAACTTCTTTCCTTTATAAATTACTCAGGCTCAGGAAGTTCTTTATAGCAGTATGAAAATGGACTAATACACTGTATCATTAGGACACTTTCAGTTGCAAGAAAGTGAACTTACTGAGAGGTTTAAACTAAAAGTTATCAGTTCATATAACAAGAAGACTAGAGGTAGGAAGTGGACCAGGCATGCTGCATTATAGTCACAGCTTCACAGCTCTGCAATTCCTTCCATTACCTCCTGTACTGGCTTCATCCACAGGTTTGTAGTAAGATGATGACAGCCAGTCAAGGCATCCTCTGGCAATCTCAGAATTCAAAGAGCATAGGTCCAATACGCAAATGCCTATCAGGCCTCTAATTTATCCCTAATTAGTTTGCTTATATCATTGGCCAAAGCAAGTTACCTTGCCAAGCCCACAGTCCATTATGGGAGACACTGCACAAGAGTGCAAATATAGACAGACATGGTCCCTTGGGGGCCATGAATGGAAAAGTCTACCAATGAGGCCACAGTCACATCCCACTTCCCCTCCTGACCCCCCAAATTTGTCATCCTCTAGTCTCTTCTGGCCCTGAGCCTGTGTCCCAGTTCTGCTCATGGTGCTTCTGCCATCTCCAGTGAACTATCACCTTTAGCAGCTTTGTCTATATCCACAATCTAGACCACGGATAACCTACAGAAGGCAGCTACACCATGGTCTTTTCAGTCCAGGACTTTTTTTCAGATTCTACTTCCTTCATTTTTCTTTGAAGTTCTCCTCTCTCATCTGTTTATCCTTCTTTCTGTCTATAAATGTTACCATGCTCACCCTTTCTGCCTGGCCTCTTCCAAATGACAACTGCTACTTAGAACAAGCTGCTTGGTTTTTATTATTGGGCTTCAACCCAAATTCTGCCCCTTAGATGACTTTTTTTATTTCTATGCATCAAAGATGACCTGTAAGTGATGCCGACTTCTGGGTTCCATCTGGGCATCTGGGTCCAGCACCTTTGATTACTTGCTGAGGACAGCACTCAGGCATCTATATTTGACTCATAGTCTTGAGTCCTTGACTTGGAACTCATTTGTGACCCCAGTTCCTCTAGGACTATAAGTTGCTCCTCCTCCCTCCAAAAGACTTGAGTTCCATCCTGAAGCCTAGCCCAGAAGTGAAGATTTTACTATAGACTGACACACTCCCCCAGTACTAAGATGCCCAACATCCCAGATGTTGGACCCCATCACTTTCCACTGTCTGCTTAGGATACCCTGACACTTCATGTATGGACAAGACACTCAAACCCACTTAAGCAGGAGATGGAGATTTATGGGCTCAGGTAAGCAAACCATAGGAAAGGGAAACTGGTCTCTGAAATGAACACAGGAACTGGAACAGAGCCAGGCCTGCTTTCTAGCCCTGCCTCTCACCGTGGCTATTTATAAATGTCGGCTTCACCTTCACTCTCTAAAGACAATTTCCTCCAGTGGCAGGAACCATGGCTACTGACGGCTCTAGAATCTCCAGTGGGTATGAATTTCAACAGTTGATTAAAAAGCCCTTAAGTTTCTACCAGAGCAGATGATTTTATGCCAAACCATTTAGCAGTAAAGAGAGAAAAAAGACAGAGGCTTATAGCGAGAAAGAAAAGAAACTTTCTCTCTGAGGAATGTGAACCTCCTTTAAATTATTAGGCCCAACGAGGCAGGAGAATGAGACTACAGTCACATACCACTTCCCCTCCTGAGCTAAGCATACCTCTTGAATATGCTTGCTATGTGGACTCTAGGCTTATTTTCACAAGTAGCTCAAAATTAACTCAATGACACTACATGTTAGATATCATTAGGTCATAATCTATACTTCAACAATGTATAGCCAATAACTAATGAATGACATTTCTGTAAACCAAAGAGAATTCCTGACAAGCAACTTTGTATCGCCCCTCTACGTATCCCCTTGCTTTTGCCTTTAAAAATCTGCTCGTGGCAAAGGCCAAACGGAGCTCCTATCCAAGGTCACTTGAGCCTGAATCTTCTGAGCAGCTGTCCTCATCTTGGCCCAAATAAACTCTTTACTTACATTAATTTTGCCTCAGTTTCTTCTTTTAGGTTGACAATAGCTTCTTTAATAACATTATTTTTTTTCTTTCTCTTCCCACACTGTTTTGACCTGTAAAAGAGAAGGGAGAACAGAAACAGGAGGGTGAATAACGAGCAGGTGAAGACCACAGGACATCTGGATCCTGGGCAAACCAGCCCATGGGGCCTCGATGTGCTCTTCAGGGGGTTCACAGGTGATGGGGCAAGACCCATGAAGCTATCTCCACCTTGAGAAGGCTTGGAAAATGCTTTTACACCCTTGTTTGGGTACATAAATCCAAAAGCCCTTATCCATGACCTTTGGAATGAGACGAGTTTAAGCACTTTTCAGATTTTTAAAACAAAATATAGGGTAGTCTACAAGATATACTCCCCATGGAGTATAGAACAGCCCCCACAGTCAAATTCATTAAACATTTTATGGTAAAATATATACATATTCACACTTTTAGGATAATTAATGTTTATGTAGACACTCCTGTTAGTTGAGTTCAGGTCAGGTTTTGCTACTAAATGCGTAATATAAAAAGTTGGTTTTCAGAGTTTGGGGATTTAAGAATGACGGTTAAGTGATTGTGGGTCTATACTAGAGATGTTGAAAGTGATAACTAAAAGCCTGGACTATTGGTTCCCAGGGTTAGAGACCAACTCTAACCAGAGCTAGAGTCTGTGATTGATTGAGCCGTGTGCCTGCTCCCGTGTACCATGTCCCTACCACCAGCCATGCCTCCCCATTCAAAGCACTGCAGAGCAACCTTTCCCCATACTTCGCACCTCATTGCTACCATTTGTCTAAGAACCTACTTGCAAGAAGGAACTGAAACCAGCCCAATTATCCCATAGAACTGATGTTTATGGTCTTTTTCATTAAACTTAGAAATGGACTCTCTCAGTCTTAAAGCTTAAAACTTAATATTTGTCTTATCTGAGTTCCTTCCTCAGGAAGCCAACCCTCAGACCTCCTGCTAGTATCAAAGAACTGAAATTTACCAAATCACTCATCCAGAAAATGAGATGCCAGACCCTTCATTCCATTTGATTGCTTCCTTAGCCCTTCCTAATTCTTTCCTTTTCACAATCCCCACCACCCTACCCACCACAGGCAGCTACATTCTTTCCCTGCCATATAAATCACCAATTTTAGTTGGTTGGAGGGACAAATTTAGGACTTACCTCCCAGCGCCTCACTTGTAGCACCCAAATAAAGCCTTCTTCCCTGGCAATACTTGTCTCAGTGACTGGCTTTCTGTACAGCAAGCAATGAAACCTAGATCAGACCCCTGGCATTTTGATAATAGAACCTACATTTACAATTGTGAACCTGAAATAATCAAAAGGATCAGAATCCAGCTTTAAAGAGCTTATTCACACGGGAATCTGAGAATATCCATCCTAAAAACAGACTCCAGAGTAATGGGATCAGTGCTCCAGAGTTCAAAGGTCTTGCTTATATAGGCAGAAAACAAAGAAATTTAGTAGGATTATAACATTTTCTATACAAGACTGGTTTATGAGTTACAACTTAGTTACAGTTTGTTGTCCTTTCCATGCAGCTTATTTTTATTTTCTTTCCAATTTAAAAGAGAGTACTTTAGTTTAATTAGATCCCATTTGTCAATTTTGGCTTTTGCTGCCGTTGCTTTTGGTGTTTTAGACATGAAGTCTTTGCCCATGCCTATGTCCTGAATGGTATTACCTAGGTTTTCCTCTAGGGTTTTTATGGTATTAGGTCTAACATTTAAGTCTCTAAACCATCTTGAATTAATTTTCGTAAAAGGAGTAAGGAAAGGATCCAGTTTCAGCTTTCTACTTATGGCTAGCCAATTTTCCCAGCACCATTTATTAAATAGGGAATCCTTTCCCCATTTCTTGTTTCTCTCAGGTTTGTCAAAGATCAGATGGCTATAGATGTGTGGTATTATTTCTGAGGACTCTGTTCTGTTCCATTGGTCTATATCTCTGTTTTGGTACCAGTACCATGCTGTTTTGGTTACTGTAGCCTTGTAGTATAGTTTGAAGTCAGGTAGCGCGATGCCTCCAGCTTTGTTCTTTTGACTTAGGATTGTCTTGGAGATGCGGGCTCTTTTTTGGTTTCATATGAACTTTAAAGCAGTTTTTTCCAATTCTGTGAAGAAAGTCATTGGTAGCTTGATGGGGATGGCATTGAATCTATAAATAACCTTGGGCAGTATGGCCATTTTCACGATATTGATTCTTCCTATCCATGAGCATGGTATGTTCTTCTATTTGTTTGTGTCCTCTTTTATTTCACTGAGCAGTGGTTTGTAGTTCTCCTTGAAGAGGTCCTTTACATCCCTTGTAAGTTGGATTCCTAGGTATTTTATTCTCTTCGAAGCAATTGTGAATAGCTTCTGCACAGCAAAAGAAACTACCATCAGAGTGAACAGGCAACCTACAGAATGGGAGAAAATTTTTGCAATCTACTCATCTGACAAAGGGCTAATATCCAGAACCTACAAAGAACTCAAACAAATTTACAAGAAAAAAACAGGGACTTCATTGGGAGTTATACCTGATGTAAATGATGAGTTGATGGGTGCTGACGAGTTGATGGGTACAGCACAGCAACATGGCACAAGTATACATATGTAACAAACCTGCACATTATGCACATGTACCCTAGAACTTAAAGTATAATAATAATAAAAAAAAAAAGAAAAAAACAAATAACCCCATCAAAAAGTGGGCAAAGGATATGAACAGACATTTCTCAAAAGAAGACATTCATACAGCCAACAGACACATGAAAAAATGCTCATCATCACTGGCCATCAGAGAAATGCAAATCAAAACTACAATGAGATACCATCTCACACCAGTTAGAATGGCGATCATTAAAAAGTCAGGAAACAACAGGTGCTGGAGAGGATGTGGAGAAATAGGAACACTTTTACACTGTTGGTGGGATTGTAAACTAGTTCAACCATTATAGAAAACAGTATGGCGATTCCTCAAAGATCTAGAACTAGATGTACCATATGACCCAGCCATCCCATTACTGGGTATATACCCAAAGGATTATAAATCATGCTGCTATAAAGACACATGCACATGTATGTTTATTGCGGCACTATTCACAATAGCAAAGACTTGGAATCAACCCAAATGTCCATCAGTGACAGACTGGATTAAGAAAATGTGGCACATATACACCATGGAATACTATGCAGCCATAAAAAAGGATGAGTTTGTGTCCTTTGTAGGGACATGGATGCAGCTGGAAACCATCATTCTCAGCAAACTATCACAAGAACAGAAAACCAAACACCGCATGTTCTCACTCATAGGTGGGAACTGAACAATGAGATCACTTGGACTCAGGAAGGGGAACATCACACACCGGGGCCTATCATGGGGAGGGGGGGAGGGGGAGGGATTGCATTGGGAGTTATACCTGATGTAAATGACGAGTTGATGGGTGCTGACGAGTTGATGGGTGCAGCACAGCAACATGGCACAAGTATACATATGTAACAAACCTGCACATTATGCACATGTACCCTAGAACTTAAAGTATAATAATAATAAAAAATAAATAAAATAAAATAAAATAAAAGAGGGTACTTAACATTCCATCTTAGGCAATGAAATAATGAAGTCCTTACGGGAGAAAGGTAAGAGAGAAGTTAATCTATAATGACAATCAACAGTAAGAAAATAAGTCTTCCCTGGGGCCCTTTAGTCATTTACAACATTTTACAACCCAATGTAGGTAAGGAAAAGAGCTAATCTATAATCAGAGAAACAAAGGTTATAGCTTCCCATTTACCCGACTCAGGTCTCATAATCACATTCTCTTGAGGCTTAGAATATTTTAAGATTCCAACAGCTTAGATTTTGAATTACTTATTTTGACATAGTGAATCACTCACCTCCTGGTAGAAAGCCATCAGTCTCACTACCACCTGGCCCTACATTTCTGTTTCCCTAGATCATTACAAGATGTCCACAACTGCAGGTCTTTCCTCTCCACCTGGACTCTTGCCCTCAGAAAGCTCTGAACATCTCATAATAGAACCCAACTTCCTACCCCTTCGAACAATTTCACTGTGACTTCTGACACTCATGGCCTATCATCAGCAAAATACCATGTTTTCAACCTCTTCTTTGAATGTGCATTTCCAGTATGAAGGAGGAGAGCCTTATCCTCTTCTCTGAGTGTTTCCTTCTATTTCTTGCTCTGCTGAAGTCAGGCTTTTCCCCAAGGACCCTTCTACCCACCCAACACCCCCACACAGCCCACTCAAGATTTGTTTTATCTCACTCCTCTGGTACCACTGAGCTTGTGAGTGGGAGGGTGTCCCACTTCTCATTGCTACTTTCAGAACTCCATTCCTCCCCTATAAACTGCTATAATAATATTTATAATAAGAAACGCATATTTGGTCTTCACTTCCATTTCTTGAAACACAGCTCCTAAGACTCTTGGAGTCTCCAAAGTGATGTGTCTTTTTGTATGTTAATGAGATGACTGGTGGCTGGAGGCTCCTGGGTAGCCTCAGGGTGGGGCTAGCTGTCCAGGAAACCAACCAAGTGATAAGAAGTTTGAAACTTTCAACCCCAACCCTGCAGGTGGCTCGGAGACAGGCTAAAGGTCGAATTGATCACCAGTGACTAATGGTTTAGTCAATCATGCATGTGTAATGAAGCCTCCATAAAAACCCAAAAGAAATAGGATTTAGAGAGCTTGTAGGTTGCTGAAAGTGTGAAGGTTCTGGGAGAGGGCACAGTAGCTCTGCCCCTCCCCCCATACCTTGCCCTATATACCTCTTCATCTGGCCATTAATCTATATCCTTTGTAATATCCTTTATACTAAGTGGATAAACATAAGTAAAGAGTTTCCCTGAGTTCTGTGATCTGCCATAGCAAATCAACCCCTAAGGTGGTCTTGGGAATGCCCAATCTATAGCCTGTTGGCCAGCAGCGCAGGTCTCAACTCAGGACTTACAACCGGCATCTGGAGTAGAGGGCGGTCTTGTGGGATGGAGCCCTCAATCTGTGGGATCTGATGCTGTCTCCAGGTAGGAATTGTCAGAATTGGACTAAATTGGAGGATGCCCGGCTGGTATCTGCTGAAGAATTGATTTGGGGTTGGGAGAAACTCCTGCACATTTTGGTGCCTAGAGGTGAAATATTCTGTGTTGAGTATCGAGTGAGTGTGTAAAAATAGAAAACACCGTTTGGTTCTTCCTATCTTTCCCATCAACCACCCCCACACACAACTTCTTTGAAGCTCACGCACTGTTCAATCCCTCTGTTGCTCCTTTTTGTAGGAGATACTTAAAGGTCTACAAGTGACTCTGCTCCATTTCAAACCTCTCTCTCCCTCTAAGATCACTCTTGCACTAACACTCGATGATTTCAGTATTTACGCAGATGACACCTCGAGGGTCTTTCTCTCTCAGTTTCTTGATCTTCTCATCTCCAATTATTTCATTCACCCTACCTCTGCTCTCCCCCACCTTATTCTATGGCATGGCCACTTATTGCCCTCCTTCACAATCTGTGTTTCACATATCCTAATCTCCAAGCATCATCTTTTATCTCCCCAGCTTACTCCCCCTGTACTGGAATACCAGTGATTCTTAGTCCACACTAGGATGTTTAACACTGCCATCATTGCACTGTCCACTTGTACCCTAACTTTTCTTATTAGGCTCTGTGGCCCATCGTTATCATCAGTCCTTTGAAGACACCATCAACTCCTTTGCTCTTCTCTTCCTCTGTCACACTCACCTGGCAGAAAAGCCCTGGTTAAATCTGACTTTCTGCCTATGCCACACCCACACAACTGAAAGTGTCCAGAGGAAAAGCATGCAGCTGGGACGACTTGTCTCCATGTAAACTCATGACAAAAACCTCCAGCGGGCCTGTAGTGCTGTTTGTCCCTCCAACCACATTCCCTCAGTCAATTCACAGCCCTACTCCATGATGAGTAATTCACGCCCTCTCTCTTCTCAAATTGCCCACCCCCTTTCCATTCCTACTCTCCACCAAAGACCTTGCCTTTTATGTCACAGAGAAAATAGAAACAAGCCGAAAAGAACTTTCATGTGCTTCCGTGTGTTTTTCTCACCCTCGCTTGCTCATACTCACGTTCTCCTTCCTTCCATGTGGTCTCTTTCAGCTTTCCTCTGGGTGTTTAGTCCAAACTTCTCCTTCTGAAGATCATCAGTCTCATCTCACTTTTTCTTGCTACCAGGAGTTCCATTACAGTCACCCCACAGGGGTAGCTTCAGCCCCTGAGACCACCTGACTTGTTTCTCAGGGCTCCAACTCCAAATTCCCAGTATGAAAAATCTGACTGGCCCAGTTCAGGTCATGGGTTCACTCCAGCCAATCAGCTGTGGCCATCGAGGAGGGTTGCATTGCACCAGAAAGCCTTAGAAAGAGGCCGTGCTCTGAAAGGGGGATGTAGGGCAGTAGGAAATATAGGACAGCAACTAGCCAAAAACAAATAAAACAAAAAACTCCTCCAAAAGTCTGTCTTCCACTGGGGAAAGCTACATAAACACAACACGGCACATAAAAATTTAGAGAACAAAGCTTTTCAGAAACTACTGGGAACAAAGAGATGGCATTACAAAAGGCATCTGAGGAAAGCATAGCTATAATGTATTTGTGTCCCCTAGACCGTGTCTCAGAGCCCAGAACTGGCCCTATTGATCTTTATAATCCAGTATATTACATGGTAGCTAGCATTCAGTATTTGCTGGATTGAACAGAATCCCCTGGAAGATAATGAAAAAAATAAATGACAGCATGATGGGCACTGCAATTCTGCTCATCTATAAAAAGAAAGAATTCAGGTTTCCCTGGAGAATTGAACTTTTCTCTAGCATGGAATATTATAAGGGATTGTGAAGAGAAATCTTTATTTGGGTGACATTTGATCACATAATGGACAATGGCCTCATCTCAGGCTTTGCAAAAGATTCAGAAATGCCTTTCAACTGTCTGTTTCTTATATTATCTCTCTCTAAAAGCCAAGGACATAACACTACCTCGTAACTCCAGGGTGGCATTTCCATGGAGAGATGAGCTAATCCGGCAGAGCAGGCTGCTTTCTGACCAAATCCAGGAATAGAGCTGAGGAATCCCAGAGACGTGGCTATGAGCCATGGGTGGGGGGCTGGAAGGCAGAAAGATATGTCCAAATCTCCTGGAAGAATTTTTCAAGATACGAATCTTCCCTCTAGAGTGACTCTAAAATTACCTGAGTCCCTGAAATAAAGGTAAAGAGGGGACCAGAAGATTACTGACATATATGTTTTGAAAAATACCATTCTCTCCCCATTCTCTCCCCTTCACTCATTTGAATACCAATGACCTTGAGGGATGCATGTGTTTGATAAGTCTTTCTCAAATATCAGTATATATTTTATGTATGCATGTATGTATGTATGCATTTATACGCCATCTCATTCCAGAAAGGATGACAGATGGCTCACAAGGATACACAAAATACAAAAAAGAAGCATAAAAAATGGAAACAAAATGCCAAAGAGGAAAAAAAAAAGTTGGGAATTCAAATGCTAGTAGCCCTAAGTGCACTTTCTCTAAGTTCAGCTGGTGTGAATTCAAGAAAGGCTGTGCTCACTGAGAAGAGACACCAAGCCAGGCGTTCAAGGAACATGAGCTTCAGACACTAGAACAGCCGCTGGAGAAGCTGACTGTTTGTCACCAGGATGAAGACCTCTGACTTAAGATCTCATCTGATGGAAGCAACTGCACCTGAAAGGGAGGTGGGTGGCAAGGCTCCCATTTTGTAAAATTTGAGTTACAGAAGGATCCCCATGAGAGGGTCTGGACAGGATAGCACTTGGAACTTAAGGAATTCACAGGGAAGGTAGAGTATTATTAGGTCTTATTATTACCTCCCCTCCTTCCTGGAGAGAGGCCCCAGGTTGAGTCACCTGGAATTCAGGTGCCTTTTATACTCAGCTTCCATCTTGAGCAGGAGCTGAATTACAGATTACATGTCTAGGTCTTCCAAATCCTGTTTCTATTTAATTAAGTCTGTCTTCATATACATACAACAATTTATGCTTGGAGCATGGCCAGGCATTTATGTAAGACACCATGATAGGACTGAAAGCACTGGCGTCTATATGGAGGGTGGTGGGGTGTCAGGTGGAGATAGGCCGAAGATCACCTGATTCCACTCCAGGACAGTAATAAGTATAGCTCATTTTACTGACAAGTTTTAAGGTGCTGGGTGCCTTACATGCATTATCTCATTTAAGCATTTCATCCACCAACTTAGGAGCATTCTATCACCATCTTCATTGTACAGATGAGGAGATGGAGGCTCAGACAGATTACATGTCTCACCCAGAACAGTTCACTTCCTAAGCTGTTGAGGCAGGACCCAAGCCTAGCAGTCAGGCTGGTGAAGCAAAGCCACAGAGGGCAGGCAAGAGTGGATGTGGACTCTAGTTCATGGAACCCATGTCTTTAACAACCAGCCTTCAGTTATTTTCTGAAGCCCACTGGTCAGTTCTTTTGGACCAGTGAAAAAGTAGACTCCATGGAAAACAATATTTTTCCAACTTCCCTTTCAAACACTGAGTCCTCAGTGAAGTCAAAGTAAAATTTCTGCTAATAATTTAGCAGTCGTCCTGATTTGTCTTGGCTAATAGTGAAGAGTAGGGAAGGTAGAGGTGGGGTCGATGAGATGTCATTCTTGGGTAATAGAGTCATACCATCTGGTCCTGAATTCTTCAATACCATTTTTTAGCCCATGCCTTTTGAGGAATTTTTTTGTCCATCGCCCTAAGAATTATTGATGTGCAAGAATCTGTTTTCTTTGACATATTCCTCACAGTCAGGGAGATTTTATTCTTCGTTATTTTATCTAGTTAGAAATGACAAAAAGCCTTTTTTGTCTTGTTTTTCAGCTATTCATTTTGTTACAATTTAAATTGAGTTTTAAATCCACCCATGCCTACTCTCTTTGAGAGACCCGACCCTCCCAACACCTTTGAGGATTCCTGAGTGCTACTAGGAACTTCTTTCTGAACATATTTTTTTTCTGAACTGCTGACTAGAGTTCAAGAGCAAATTCAGGAAGTCAAAAAACTGATTTCTGCCTCAGTCCTGGGTTTTACAAATTCTCATATACCTCACTGGATCAGCAAAATCACCTGATCTGCAGGAATTTGGACACATCACTCTTTTCAATGTCTTAAAAATGATCTTCCCAGATATTTTCCTCATGTTTCTTTCGTTTCTGTCTTTTTTTTTTTCCTTTTTTTTTTTAGACGGAGTCTCACTGTGTCATCAGGTTGGAGTGCAGTGGCATGATCTTGGCTCACTGCAACCTCTGTCTCCCAGGTTCAAGTGATTCTCTTGCCTAAGCCTCCTGAGTAGCTGGGACTACAGGTGTCCGCCACCACACCCAGCTAATTTTTGTATTTTTAGTAGAGATAGGATTTCACCATGTTGGCCAGGATGGTCTCAATCTCTTGACTTCATGATCCGCCCACCTCAGCCTCCCAAAGTGCTGAGATTACAGGCGTGAGTCACCTCACCTGGCCTCTTTTTTCTTTTTTTTTTTCTTTTTTCTTTTTTTTTTTTTTTTTTTTTGAGACAAGGTCTCAATCTGTTGCTCATACTGAACTACAGTGGTGCAATCATGGCTCATTGCAGCTTCAGCCTCCTGGGCTCAAGCAATCCTCCCACTTCAGTCCCATGAGGGGCTGGGACTACAGGCACTCCCACCACACCCGGCTAATTTTTCAATGTTTTGTAGAGACAGGGTCTCCCCTTGTTGCCCAGGCTGGTCTCAAACTCCTACACTCAAGTGATTTGCCTGCCTCGGCCTCCCAAAGTGCTGAGATTACAAGTGGGAGCCACTGCATCCAGCCTCATGTTTCTTTTACTTTGTTTGATGTACAAAATTATAGGGTATGTTCTTAGCGCTTATATAGGATTTTATCTGACAGGCCACAAACACACAACAAGTAGTTAACCTTTGAGGTTTCTGAGGTAAATGTGTGGTGTGTGCACACATGTGTAATCCTGAACTTACACAGGCTACCGAGGAGTTTTTGTTCAGATCCTCCATTCATCATTAAATGGGACAAAATGATGTTTCTCACAGCTTTCAATCCTGGGGATTTTAAGCCACAGGTTTGCAGTTCCTTGAAGGTTTAATTAGTTACTCTAAGTAGCTGAAGCTGTTCTCTAAATGTACAGTTGGATCCTAAAACACTCACCTTTTGATTAACCTTGCAGCCCTTAGGCTGAGGCAGCTCCTGCATTGGGGCTTTTAAGAAATGCCTTTTCCTAATGCTGGACAGAAGGATATCCAAGGACAGGCACAGGTACAGGCTTTGGAGCCAGGAGACCTGCTTTTGTTTTATGTTGTTTTATGTAACATTTTATTTTGAAATAATTTAAGACTCACAAGAAGTTGCAAAAACTGTACAGAGTTCCCATGTACCCTTCACTCAGCTTCCCCCAATGGCAATGCATAAACACAGGATGTCAAGAGACCTGCTTTCACTAGCAAACACTTACTGAGCACATAGACAAAGTGCAGGAACTGTTCTATGGGCTTTAAAGTGATAACTCCTCTAATCCTCACAGCAGGCCTTTGGGATAGCCATAGTCGCCTCCATTTTACAGCTGAGGAAACCAAGGCACAAAGAGATTAGATAAACTTCCCTTAGCTATAATTCAACACAGACTAGCTGGCTCTGAAATCTATGCTTTGAACACTACACTACCCTGGGTTTTTTATTCTGTGCGACCTTGGCTAAGTTACTTGTACCATCCTCTGTTTACTTACAAAAATTAAGTTGTTTTGAATATTTTTTTCTAAATGAGGAAATAAAATACCACCCACAGGGTCCCGTATTCGGTGGATTGTTCTTCCCCTGTACTCATGCCTCCATTCAATGGATGACTATCAAAAAGCACTAGAAAACAAACTAATTTTCTAGTTTTCTAATTTCCACGCATGGTGCAAATCAGTCACTGGTCAAGCAGCATTTGCATTGAGGTTTACACTGGAATAAAGCAGCCTTGGCTATGCTTCAATATTTCAGCCACAGCACCGTCTGATTCTAAAATTTCAGATCTTTCAGATAGTTACCTGAAGAAATAGCAAATGGCTATACTCTGCTGACTGCACAAAATTCAGGAGATATAGAAAGAAATTAACAGACTAAAAGCAAGAAAGCTCTCAAACGTATTCAAACAAAAAGGATGAAAATGGATTTTACTCCCATAGTTAGGTCTAATGATAAGAATAGATGCCAACTGTGTATTACATGTCTGCAATGTGCCAAGCTCTTTATAGTCTCTCTAATCCTCACAATTTACATAAAGTACTACCCTATTGGAAGAGGAGGAAACTGAAGAGCTATCTACTGTTCCTACCAAGAGGAAGGAATTATAGGAATAGAATTCAAGTGACAATGGCATCCTTTCCCAACTCTGTCATCTGCTCACCTCAATACTGAAAACCAAGAATGAGCTAACAATGCAAGGAAAAGAGAATTAAGGAAGAAGTTAGCTGCCTTGCTAGTTAGGAGGTATTCCTGACCAGTCTCCTAGGGCCCCTCCAGAATGTATGTCATGATGTAAATGGTGACCAGTAAGTTCATTAAATCTTCTTGATTCTTTAGTCTAGTTTTCTCAACTACCCCCTTTCCACTCTCGCCTGAGTTCAGGAGGAAGGAGTACAAGCTTGGATCAGGATCAATTTATTAATGAGGTTGCATTGAGCAGACAGTCTGTATTCCATGCTTTAGTTCGAGGAGATGGGAAGAGCTGTAACACTTGTTTGGTTGGTTAATGGAAATATGTATCCAAAGGTGGTCTACAGTAAATGATATCAAAATGCCACAACTTTTTAATGTACTATAAAGGCAAGTATTTGAAGATCCAAGGAGATTAAAACGCTAGAATGGATTAATCATGCAAGACCTGCTCATCCATTCTGGAAGGGTCCAGAGGACACACCCTTTGCCAAGGCTGGGATAAATTCATGAGGTGACCCCTCCCTCAGCATCCTTGAAGAGTTCAGTGCTCGTTCATCTCTGTAGGTCAGATATTATGGCATTGACTATGATTGAATTAAGATTCCTGAATGCAATGAAGGTGATAGGATTCTAGGGTGGCAGGGACCAGGTGACATCAGAACCAAAGCAATAATAAAAATAGTCTGATTCACAGAAATCATTGGCATCGACTAAGCTGATCATACTGTCCCTAGAACTAAGGTAGATAGGTAGTCTATTAAGTCTTCTTTATCTGTGTGAGTGGAAAAGTTCTAAGTCTAGTGTGCAGAAGTTCTAGATTAAGTCACTAAATGAGAGAGTCATAGCCTCTCAATCAGTTCCCAGACTTGAACTGATTCACCAACATAGAGTTGGCGAATCCTTGAAGAAGGACCCTGCCATACGGTGAAAAATGTATAAACGTGTGTCTCCCTCCCAATGTTTCCCAAAAGATCCGTGGCCATTTATTAGGGTGGTTGTACCTTGGGGAAGGAGAAACAATTAGACTTTCTCAGGAATTATGGGATGCTGGCCCTGAACTAGCACTAATTCCCGAATGCATAAAATGTTACTGCAATCCACCAATCAGGGTAGGCACTTATGAAGGTCAAATGATTAATGGAGTTTGAGTTTGGTTCCATCTCACAATAGGCCCAGTGGGACCTGAAATCATTTTATGGGCATTTCCCAAGTTCTGGGGTGCATTCGTTAGCATGGACATTCTGAGCAGAATCCCCACATTGGTTCCCTAACCTGCAAAGGAGCATGAGCTATCATGGTAGGAAAGACAAAGTGGAAGTCACTAGTACTGTTCTCTACCTAGAAAAATAAATAGTAAACCAAAGGCAAGACCACATTCCTGTAAAGATGAGTGTCACCACCGAGAACCTGAAAGATGCAAGGATGGTGATTACTACCCCATCCCCATATAACTGGCCTATAATAGTTAGCCTGTGTAGAGGACACAGGGAGCTTGTAGAATGACAGTGGATTATCCTGAAGTTAAGTAGGTGGTGACTTCAATGGCAGCTGCTCTTCCAGATGCAGCTGTTGCTGGAACAAAGGAATACATCCACTGTATGCATGCAGCTTATATGTCACCTTTTATGTAGCTATTGATCCAGCAAGTGCCTATTAATAAGACCATCAGAAGCTCTTTTCTTTCCGTTGGCAATGCCAGCAATATACCTTCACTATTCTACCTCAAGATTAGGGAAACTCTCCAGCTCCATGCCATAATCTAGTTCATAGGGACACCACCACATTTCAGGCCATAGGACACCATACTGGTCCATTACATTGATGAGGTGATGCTGATCAGACCTAATAAGCAACCATTTTAGGCATATTGAAACAATATTTGCATCAAGGTAAGAGAAATAAGCTCACAAAAACCTTAAGAAAATTTCATTATCTATCTCTTCCAAGGTAAAGAACAAGTTGCTACATTGGGCCCATCTTACCTAGGAAAGAGACACAATGCATAGTGGGTTTCTTTGGATTTTGTAGGCAACATCTTCCCATTTGCCAAGTGACCCAAAAATCTGCCGGTTTGAGTTGATCCCAGAAAAGTGAAGGCTTTGAAGCAGGTTCAGGCTGCAATGCAAGTTGCTCTACCACTTTGACCATATAACCCACAGATATGCCATGCATGAAGAGTCAGTAGCTGATAGTGATGATATATGGAGCCTTTGGTACACAATATGTGTGAATTATAATGCAGACTCTTCAGATTTGGGAACAAAGCCATGCAATCCTCTGCAGATAACCACTATCCCTTTGAGAAATAACAAGCTTTTGGCTTGCTACTGGGCCTTAGTAGAGACAAAATGACCATAGGACCCCAAGTTATTATCTGACCTGAGCCACCCATCATAAGTTGGAGTTGCCTGACCCATCAAGCCATAAATGTCACCATTCACAGCAGCACTCCATCATCAAATGAAAGTGGTATACATGAGATCAGGCTTGAGCAGGTCTTGAGGACACAGATTGAATGAGGAAGTAGCCCAGAATCCCCAAGGCCTCTCTCTGCTACTCTGACTTCTCTCTTTCCACCTATACCTCCAGCCTCCTGAGGAGTTCCCTAAAACCAGTTTATTGAGCAGGAGAAAGAGAAAGCTTTGTGTATGGTTTACAGATGATTCTGCACATGAAAGGGGACGGCTGCAGCACTGCAGCTCCACACTGGGATGACCAGGACGGTCATAAATGGGAATACCCCTAATGAGTAGAACTTGGAGTAGGTACCTGATTATTCATGTTTCCTAGGAGATATGGCCAGAAGTATGGGTCTAAACTGCTTCATGGGCTGCTCATTGTTTGACTGGATGGTCAGGGACTTAGAACAAGACTGAAAAATGAATGGCAAGGAGATCTAGGAAGAGGTATGCGGATGCACCACTCCACATGGAAACGGGGTGTGAAGATGTTGGTACCTCATGTATAAGTTTACTCAAGGGTGACCTCATCCAGGGGAGGAATTTAACAATCAAGTGGATAGGATAACCCATTCTGTGGATACCACTTGGCCTGTTTCCCCAGCCACTCCTGTCATTGGCCAATGGGCTCATGAATAAAGCAGCCCTGTGGCTCTGGAACATGGACTGCTATTCACCAAGGCCAGTCTGGTTTCAGCCACACTGACTGTTGAATCTGCCAACAGAAAGACCAACACTGAGCACTTGATATAGCCCCATTCCTCAGGAGGACTGTGGCAGGGTGATCACCTTGGATTGCTTCCATTATGGAAGACAGAATAATTTGTTCTTAGCCACTCACTCTGTTTATGGATTTGCCTTTTCTGCCTGCAAGGCTTCTGCCAAGACTACTATCTATAGACCCACATAGTGCCTTACCTACCTTCCAGTTATCCCAAACAGCCTTGTATATGATATGACCAAGGAACTCACTTCACAGAAAATGAAATACAACAATCAGCCCATATATCTGGAACTCATGAAATTCACTGAGCATATGATGCTCCCCATAAACCTGAAGCAGTCAGCTTGGCAGGATGATGAAATGGCCTTGTAAAGACTCTATTACAGGACTAGGTAGGTGGCAGAACATTGAAGGAGTGGGTCAACATCTTCTAGGAAGCAGCAAATGCAGTCAATCAGTATCTGATATTTGGTGCTACTTCTCCTGTAGCCAGTAAGCGCAGGTTTGCAAATCAAGTGCTGAGAATGGGAGGGGCTCCCCTCACTACTCACCTAGTGATCCACTGACAACATTGTGCTTCCTGTCCCCTCAACTTAGGTTCTACTGGACTAGTGGTCTTTATTCTGAAGGGAGAAATTCTACTAATAGCACAATAGTGATTTCATTGAACTGGAATTGGAGACTTCCGTCTGGCCACTTTGGGATCCTTGTGCTTGTGAATCAAAAGACTGCAAAGGGGGTTGCTGAATACACTGAGGGAACCACTCCTGCCTATCATGGCAAAATTGAGTTGCTACCACACAAAGGGCATAGGGGGATGTATGTTTGGTATGGACGTATGTTAATAATACATCCTGGGATTAAATTCAACAACCTAGTTGAGGCAAGACTAGCAATGCCCATACCCTTCAGCAATGAAAGTCTTGGTCACCCACTGGGCAAGGAGCCATGACCAGCTGAGGTGTTTGGTGAAGGGAAGGAAAGTGGAATGGATAGTAAAAGAAAGTAGTTACAAATACCAGCTACGACCCTGTGACCAGTGGCATAGAGGACTGTAGTAGCCATGAATATTTATTCCTTGTTTAGATATGAATGTTTATATATGTATTAGCTAAATATTTGTTTCTTTCCCTCTTCTTCTTATCATCATATACAAAAATATGCTAATGGATGTTAACCGTATATTTCAATATATAAGGTAGGATATAAAAGCTGGGGCATGAACCTCCCAGAAGAAGAATGAACACTACCCAAAGACCAAAAAGGACTCTATATCTTCTTTTGGAGAAAGATTTAGGGTGTTTCTGTTTGTACATCAGATGGTTGTATCATGACTTTATTTGGAGATGAAGTCTGGTTTCAGGAGATATGTATGAGTGACAAGTGATCAAGAAGAGGACTATAGCAGCTTTATAATATATCAGCTTGGTTAGGCTGAACTACAGTTCCTAGAATTTCCTTTCCTGTATGTTTCTGGTTAAGGTGGACCACAAGAGAGATTCTTGTGGAAATATCGTGAGCATAGGGAAGCAGCAGGTGTTTTGTGGGGGGTGGTGGGGGTTGGTTTGTTTTTGAGAGAGGGTCTCACTCCATCACCCAGGCTGGAGTGCAGAGGTGCCATCACAGTTCACTACAGCCTCAACCTCCTTGGCTCAAGCAATCCTGCTGCCTCAACCTCCCAGTAGCTGGGACTATGAGTGCACACCCCCACACCTGGCTAATTTTAAGTTTTGTAGAGACGAGGTCTTGCTATGTTGCCCAGGCTGGTCTCAAACTCCTGGCCTCAAGTGATCCTCCTACCACGGCCTCACGAAGTGCTGAGATTACACCCGTGAGCCTCCACACCCGGCCAGCAGGTGTTTTGTAGCTCACACATATCTGCCAGCTCACTCATAGGTGTGAGGGAGTGGTCAGGCCTGCGACTGCTCTGCCTTCTCTAGATGCTTCTTCAGCCACTGCAACTCCTGCCCAGGTGTGTTTCACACTTGATAAGGAGCCTCAGCTTCTGTGGGATGTCCATGTCCCCCACCCACCCCGGCCAGAGACAATGGGGACTGACTGAGGGCTCGGCTCATCCTGTGGGCTCCAGCTTGTTCTTTCCGGCCTGTTCTTACTCTGTTCTACTTCATATAAATACAATGTGTTGTAGGGATTCAGCCCTACCAAAAATTGTAGGAACTGTCTCACTCCATAAATACATAGTATAATAATATTAAATTATATAAACACATATTTATATAAATTGGTTGCAGGGATTTGACCTTACCAACAGTAGAAACTCTGTAAATATAAATATATAATATAATAATATATCATATTATATATAATATACATATATAATTGGTTGCAGGGTGTGTGTGTGTGTGTGTGTGTGTGTGTATGTGTGTTCCAGTAGTTCTTCTTCTCTGAGTCCTGACTGATACATATCCCAAAGTGTTGGAGACTTGTGACCACCAGGCACATGTTCCGTGAGCCTTGGAAGAGCTCCCATCCCATCCCATCCTGGGCAGTTGACATTGTAAATTTCTAGCTCTGGGCCTTTGTGCCTTCATGGTTTCTCTTCCTTCTAAACTGAACCTTTTCTCCATTGCACATCTCAGAGTAGAGTTTATATAGGGATTATCCCAGAGCAAGAAATGCTTGAGGAAATGCAAAATGGCTGCCGAGATCCTTGTATTGCATCCCTGGCCTGGAATAATCACACTATCGGTTGTGTTTCTTAAGAACCCAAGATTCTTCCCTATCTCTGTATATTTTGGAAGGATGTGATTTCCTGCTCATTCTCAGTGAATCACGAACCCTCTCCAGCCTTTCACCAAGAAGCACATTTTCCCATGGCGTGAAATGGCACATCACATATCAGCTCTCATACAAGACACTCTGTGAGCTCCCATTCTAGAAGCCTTAATCCTGCAATCTCTTGTTTCTATTGCTTTCTCTTTGCAGTTGACCTGACCTTTCCAGGAGGGCAAATAACACTGTTTCTCCCCCACCTTTAACCATACTAACTTCACATTTTTGTGTCCCAAAGCTATTTGTTCTACTGTGACTCAGGAGCAGAGATGGAGATGGAAGCTCCCCTTCAGCAAAGAAAGGCTCACCTTCCTCTCCTTTCCTCCTACCCCTACTTCCCCTACTCCCCACACCCCAGCGACCCCCAACCCTGGGTGTTCACAGTGGGGAATGATGGGAACCCCCTCTACCCCCAGTCCATTTCTGCAACTCTAAGTTCCTCAAAACTTCTCCTTCTTCTTGGAAAATGCTACCACTGAGGCATGACTAGGGGATCCTGGGGCTCAGTGATCCTCACTGCAAACTGCACCCAAACCCAAAGCAGCTTGAGAGACTGACTGAGAGACAGGCAAAGGCAGGAGGCAAGGTGAGACCAAAGGCAAGAGCTCAATTTGGAAGCTGAATTTTTAATGCCAATTTGCTAAGCATCTAAGAGCCATTAAAAATACTCCAACTTCTCACGGATAAAGAAGTATACATTCGAATGTCCATTTTAGCATTCTTTAGAATACTAAAACTGCCCGACGATGGGAATGTTCACTCGTAGAATATTTAGTAGCTATGAAGAATCGTGCTTTCGCTATTTTTAGTAAAAACAAGAAGTGCCCACAAAATGCTAAATCTTTTTTAAGAGCAAGTGGCATATAAGCCCATTTGTTTATTTGCTCTAAAATTTGAATTACTGACTATGCCCAGAAACAACAACAAAAACGTCTCAAGCTGTTAGCAGCGATTTTTTCTGGGGAGTGAAATTGGAGTACAGGAAATATTTCTGAGTCCTTTGATTTAGTTACAATAATTATTACTTTTGTAATGAGAAAATAAGAATTAAAAAATCATGTGTTTGAAGTCTGGTAAATGACAGAAAAACATTCATAATAAAAGGTGAATTTTTAACAACATGATAACACAGAATGTATAAAAGCTCAAAACACCACAAAATATTACTTCATAAAGAGAAAAGACACTAAAGAGAAGGAAATCCTTCAATATGCAAATGTTGATATTTTCTGGGTGTTAAGATTACAGGTAACTTATGTCCTTCAGGGTACATTTCATATTCTCAGAAATTCTAAATTGTGAAATAATTTTTAATACGAAAAAATAGACATTACTACTTTTTTTAGAGCCAGCCTTTATATTAGTATCCTGCGACATGCTAGGCCAGAGCAGCTACACAGGACTCACATTTTCTTATTATTTTCCCCAAACAGGGATTCTCTGCGGGGGATTTTTTTCACAGATGCTGCAATAGCTGTATTCCTGTGAAGAATGTTACAGAACAAAACCTGGACCACCTCTGAATGGATATCCTAAACACCCCAGTTTGATCCCCACACATTCTATGCATGTACCAAAATATCACATGCACCTCAACATATAAATATACAAATACAATATGCTTCGTACAAATCCAATATATTGTACAAAACACAATATGCAAGTATGAAAGTATTCACAGATTAT
Organism: Chlorocebus sabaeus; assembly: GCF_047675955.1. Taxonomy (NCBI): domain Eukaryota; kingdom Metazoa; phylum Chordata; class Mammalia; order Primates; family Cercopithecidae; genus Chlorocebus; species Chlorocebus sabaeus. The sequence goes on from NC_132913.1 coordinate 19,557,240, forward strand.
GTATCAATTAAAAATTCTTCAATCAAAATAAAAAAGAAAAACTTGGACGTCTCCCACCCTAGAATCGGCTCTGCAGGACCCCCGTGCTCCAGCTGTCCCACCACATCCACTGTGTGTGTTCTCTCAGCCACTGCCTCCAGTCTGTGAAGACTGGTTATGAATTAACCTTCCTCCTAAAAGACTTTTTGTACTCAATTTGCTAACCCATATCTGCTAGCAAGCACCATTTCTTTCACTTGCCCACAATGAAAATTGAGCAGAGATTATTTAACTCACTGCTAAAAGAACCTGTTCAACAGCAGGGCTAAAACCAGATATCCAGCTCCATTATTCTTGCAGTATTCAAGCTCCTAGTGACTGTCAGTCATTGTTGACACTAAGGATGACAAGCCACATTGGCATAGTCCTTGTCCTTTGGGTGCTCAAACCAGGCAAGTTACAGAAGAGGACCAGAAAGGAGGAACAAACAGGTTTAAAAGGAATGAGACTCAGCAGTCATGATGTTAATGAACAAAGGAAAAACCATGGCTATTGCCATAGAGATGGAGAGAAAATATAAAAGAACAGCAGTTCCAGAAAGCCGGGCCCAAGCTTGACCATTTTCTGAGGGCTGGGGTTCTCAAAGTGTGTTCCCCAGACCAGCAGCTGCAGCATCTCCTGGGGTCTTACCAGAAATGCACAATCTTGGGTCTGGCCCCCACCCCAGACCTCCCGGGTATCCATAGCTCTGGTGGGGACCCAGTCATCTGCGTTTTAATACATCCTTATTCTCCTTCTCCCTCTTAATTCCCCTACCTCCGAGTGATTCAGATTGTCACTGGATCCTCCTGGAAAGACCAGAAAAGGGGCCCCTAACAGAGGATCACCCAAGATAAGCCCCCAAAACTGCCCTGTTTCAGTTGCAAGTTAGGATTGAGGGCTGTTTACGAGATGCCAGTTCCAAATGTAAGTAAGTTAAATGCCTATTCAAACACTGGGGGAGGACTCGCGCCCTTATTTCAACTATTCCAAGGAGTGCTGTGTGAAAGGAAACCACCCAACAACCACCAAATTCCATGAATCTACAGAATCATGTAAATACGATGCTACACAGGTGTTAGGATGTGATAAGTGCCTTATTAGAGATTTGCACAATGCCACAGAGCACACAGGAAGCAATCATTGCTGCTGGCTGCAGATAGTTGGAAGGAGGTTTGCCAGACAGACAACATTTAATCTGGAGCTTGTATTTCAAGTAGAATTTGCCAGGTAGGGAAAAGAGCAGAAGCAAAAGTTGGAAGTCAGAAAGGCCTCCTGGAAGGGAAGAAGGATGGGAAGACACTCAGTGTGAGGGCACAGAGAGCCCCATTGCTAGAGCCCCAGTGTGAGGGCTCAGAAAGGCCTCCTGGAAGGGAAGAAGGATGGGAAGACACTCAGTGTGAGGGCACAGAGAGCCCCATTGCCAGGCTAAGGAAGATCAGCTTCATTCTGTAGAAAGGGGAACTCATGGGAGGTTTTGAAGCAGAGGAATGGTGTGGTGAAATTGACAAATAGAAGGATCATTTTGTATGGGCGGAAAGAGGAGATTGGAGAGGGGGCCAATTGGAGAGATTGGGATTCCGAGTGATTTCTAATTGTCATTTACAGTCACATGTTGCTTAACTATGAGCATGCATTCCGTTCTGAGAAATGCATCGTTAGACAATTTCATTGTGTGAACATCGTAGAGTGTACTCACACAAACCTAGGTGGCATAGCCTGGTACACACCTAGGCTATATGGTATCCTATCGCTCCTAGGCTACAGATCTAGATCCGTGTAGCAGGTTATTGCACTGATTATTGTAGGCAATTGTGTCACAACGGTATTTATGTATCTAAACATATCAAAACATAGAAAAGGTACGGTACAAATACGATACTCTCATCTTACGAGTCCACTGTCATACATACTCATGACTGTATTTGTGCTTTTTTTCTGCCAGGAATGTGTTCTAGTCAGCACTTCCTTTGCAATAATGAAGTACGACTGTGAAGAGAAGGAGCCACACAGGACAGGGACACCCTGGAGATAAGACTTAAGAAACGAGAAGAGCAGGGTACATGCCCTCAAGTGGAAGCACTGGCAAGCTGGAGGGGCTGTTTGTCCTCTGAGACAGGAAAGAAGGGGCTAAGAATTCCTGAAACACACATGTGTGAAGTTAAAGAGAAGTGGGATCATCTCTACCAGAGATCTCCATTTTCTCAATAAAGAAGATGTCAACATTGTGGCCTGAGGACGCAGGGTCTGGGTTAAGGGTGGGAATTTGAGAAATGCCACCACGGTTTGGAACACACAGCAGCTAATACCCCTAGGGTGTGTGTTTTTTGTCAGGCACTGTGCATACATACTCATTGAAACCCCACACTACCACGAGGAGATCAATGCTATCATTATCACACCCACTCCACAGAAGAGAAAACTGAGGCATAGTGCGATTACAGTGACATAGGTGGTGAGTGGCAAAGCTGTGATTTGAGCCCAAGCAGTCAACAGCCAATGTGAGAATTCAGAGAAGGAATACCCCAGGAATGGGTAAAAGATCCTAAAGTAGTGTTGAAAGCTCAGCTGAGTTTATAAGCCATGTGTTTTCCGTGGAGTCCATCAGACGGCTTGCCCTTGCCCACGCCTACAGAGAGAACCTTAGAAGAAATATCACATGTTTTCTGAAGGAAAGACGAGAAGTCTAAAAGGGCCACCTCAAAATGTTGGTGAGTGTTGCATTCACAGAAGGCAACCTGGCCTCTGACATCATGTGGGAAAGCCTCTGTTGGAGGGCGCATGGAGAATGCCAACTGCAGACCAGCAGGCGCCCTGTTGAGCCTAAGGCTCAACATCCCTGTAAATGAGGGATGCTGCAGGGGGAAGAGGGCAGCTTCCCAGCCACCGAGTCTTTGCCTCATCCAACTGTGGAACTGGAAGTTCTTCAAGTACTTGGGGGAAGAGCAGCTGCCAACAAAGCTGAATCAAAGGACCTAAAAATAGTTCAAGAAAACACAAAGACAGAATGTGCAATTCAGATGATTTGGGAAACCAAACCAAACTTAGAAAAACTACAAGATGGGTGGTGAGCAAGGAGACAGCCCTTTGCCTCCCTCTCTGGCAATAATTACACTCCTAATTACTGTCTATTTGCTTAGCAGAACTCTCTCCCACTGTTTCTTCATAGTGAAAACTCTCTCGGGTCTTTACCGTACATCGAAGCATCTGGATCAGGTAAGCAAACCTCCCTGTCTAGTAGCATGCTCACACCAAACCAAATTCTAGCACAGAGAGAGGGGTCCCTACACCATTTCCTACTATCCATGGGATGGGTCTGCCTTACATGCAGGCGAAATAATTGTGAAATCTTAAGTGTCTCCAAAACCTACCCGGCCCCCTGGTCCTTACATATGACATTTTGAGGTGGTCAGAGGAAACCCAGCCGAGATTTTGGTCCATTAGGATGCATTTGGCTGCCACATCAGAAAACCCTCCAAAATGGTGACTTCACCCAGAAGAACATTTTTTAAAGTGTAATTTGGGAAAAAGTAGTTCCAAGGTCAATTCAGTAGTTCCACATCATCAGGGCATCAGTCAGTGCAACTGGCAGGGAGGGGTGGCAGGGGACCTTCCTCAGTGTCTCCCACCAGGGTATATAGAGAGACTCCTTTGCTGCTCAGGCTAATGTCTTGACGCCCTGCTCTTTCCAGAGGAAGGTAATATGTTTCCCACAGAGGGCTTCTGTTAGCCTCCCATGCCTTTTCTAGCTTCTGAGAGCAACTGCTCTCCTTGGCTCACAGCCTCTTCTTTTTTTTTTTTTTTTTTTTTTGTGATTCAATCAGTGAAGCCCTATTGTTTTTTTGTTTTCTTTTTTTTTATTATTATTATACTTTAAGTTGTAGGGTACATGTGCACAACATGCAGGTTTGTTACATATGTATACTTGTGCCATGTTGGTGTGCTGCACCCATCAACTCGTCATTTACATCAGGTATAACTCCCAATGCAATCCCTCCCCCCTCCCCCCTCCCCATGATAGGCCCCGGTGTGTGATGTTCCCCTTCCCGAGTCCAAGTGATCTCATTGTTCAGTTCCCACCTATGAGTGAGAACATGCGGTGTTTGGTTTTCTGTTCTTGTGATAGTTTGCTAAGAATGATGGTTTCCAGCTGCATCCATGTCCCTACAAAGGACACAAACTCATCCTTTTTTATGGCTGCATAGTATTCCATGGTGTATATGTGCCACATTTTCTTAATCCAATCTGTCACTGATGGACATTTGGGTTGATTCCAAGTCTTTGCTATTGTGAATAGTGCTGCAATAAACATACGTGTGCATGTGTCTTTATAGCAGCATAATTTATAATCCTTTGGGTATATACCCAGTAATGGGATGGCTGGGTCATATGGTACATCTAGTTCTAGATCCTTGAGGAATCACCATACTGTTTTCCATAATGGTTGAACTAGTTTACAATCCCACCAACAGTGTAAAAGTGTTCCTATTTCTCCACATCCTCTCCAGCACCTGTTGTTTCCTGACTTTTGAATGATCGCCATTCTAACTGGTGTGAGATGGTATCTCATTGTGGTTTTGATTTGCATTTCTCTGATGGCCAGTGATGATGAGCATTTTTTCATGTGTCTGTTGGCTGTATGAATGTCTTCTTTTGAGAAATGTCTGTTCATATCCTTTGCCCACTTTTTGATGGGGTTGTTTGTTTTTTTCTTGTAAATTTGTTTGAGTTCTTTGTAGGTTCTGGATATTAGCCCTTTGTCAGATGAGTAGATTGCAAAAATTTTCTCCCATTCTGTAGGTTGCCTGTTCACTCTGATGGTAGTTTCTTTTCACAGCCCCTTCTTTCATCTTCCAAGTGCCTCACTGCAGCCTCTGCTCCCATCATCACATCTCACACCCTCTCCTTCTGATCCTCCTGCCTCTCTCCTACAAGGACCCTGTGGCTACATTAGGCCCACCCAGACCATCCAGGACAATCTCCTCAACTCAAGATCTTTAAGCTCAGCATATCTGCAAAGTTCTCTTCGCCATGCAGGATAACATAGTCACAGGTTCTGGGCATTAGGATATGGACATCCTTGGGAGTCGTTATCCAGCCAATCGCAGTCCCTCAAAGAAGGATCTTTGCCTATGTTCTCACTGACTGTAAGGAAATAAGCCACTCCCCCTAAAGATTTCTGTCAGATATTTCTGGAAAGTTCCAAATGTGTTATTCAAACATCCCTTTTGGTTACCCTGTAATAGTTGCAATTTCCCCTTTAATTTGGTCACTATGGTACCATTGATGGAGCAAACCTAAAATTGGGGCTCAGCTTGTGGGGTTCTTGGCTTCACTTAGGAAAGAATCAAGAGCAAGCTGACAGCGAAGGAAAGCAAGTTGACTAGGACAACAGTGTGCAGCAAAAAGGCTGCTCCATAGACAGAGCAGAGTTGTCCCTTAGGCAGAGTGGTACTCGTGGATTGTGGGCTGGCTATATTTATACCCACTCTTAATTATATGCTAAATAAGGGGAGGTTTATTCATGAACTTTCTGGAAATGGGGCCGGGAGTTCTTGGAACCATATAAGGTAACTTTCAGGCATTGCCATGGCATTTGTAAACTGTCATGGTGCTGGTGGGAGTGTCTTATGCAAGTATATTATAATTTCTAGCCCTAGATGGTTTGGGCCTGCTTCTTTGCTACATCCTATTTTGATGAACGGGGTCGTGAAAATAAGTCCCGCTGATGTCCTGCCTCACTATGGTGATGCCTCTTGAAAGTGTGAATTGATGAGGGGTTCTCCAGAGAAACACTGGAAGATATACATACACAGATGCACATATGTGATACATGAGTACATATATAAAAGAGATTAATTATAAGGAATTGACTCACAAGATTACAGTGGTTGACAAATATAAAATCTACATAGCCTATGTCCAAAGACTGGAATATTCTTTAGAACCAGGAAGAGCTGATGTCCAAGTTCAAAGGCAGTCAGGCAAAAAAACTTCTCTCTTACTTGGGGGAAGATAAGCCTTTTGTTGTATTCGGGCCTTGAACTGGTTGTACAAGGCCCACCCAGATTAGGGAGAGCAATCTGCTTTACCCAGTCTGCTGATTCAAATGTTCATCTCACCCAAAAACACTCTCACAGACGCACCCAGAATCATGTTTGACTAACTATCTGGGTACCCTGTGGCCCAGTCAAGTTGACACATGAAATTCAACGTCACACAGGGCCAGTGGCAGAGGTGGTGGCTGCACTGCTTGTACCCAGCTGAACCCCACTGGAGCAGGTGTCACTGAGCACTGACATGGTTGCTGGTGCCCACTGCAGCCTGCACTGCAGGTGCCCAGAGGCCCAGCACCATCACCCATCACTGCACAGTCAAACACAACCCCTGGAACCAGGGGACTGAGGTGGTGCAGCCTGAGGTCCCAGTAAGAGTGCGGGCACATAGTTTGCATTGTTTGCACCACACCCTTTACTGTGGCTGCCTTCCCTGACAGAGGGCACGCACCACGCCTCACCTCACCTTTATCCCCTTCCCCACTCTTCCCCACTCTTTGAACCAAACTGATGCACTTCAACTTTCTCTTAACACAAGCTCTCTCCCCACCCCAGCCCTTTATTTTCTATATAAGCAGCCCCCGCGGAAGGTCCCTTACGTGTCCTCTTCCCCCATCAGCCTCCCACTTGGTCAGGAAAGCCTGAACCCTTTGATGAGTACAATTCAAACTTTAAACCCAAACCAGAACCGAATTTCAGAAGCTGAAAATCTCAGAAGTCTTCAAAACAAAACCAATGAGTCACCAGTGTCCTGAGACTGCAAGCAGAGAAGCAGCAGGAAGTTTAGGGGATGTGGGATATGACTGGGGGCCTCAAATTGTGTGAGATAAGCCCTATTTCCTGGCTGAAGAGTTTTCTTGAGAATAATCCAGTTTCCATGCTGCCACCTTCAGAACCTGTCCTTGGACAGCCTTTCTAGTCCTGAGCTGCCCTCGAAACACAAAGATGCTGCAGCCAGCATTCCTCTCCCTTCCCCCTTGATAAAGGGCAAAGCAGTGGAATAAGAGAGAGGCTCTCCTCAGCCTGGCTTGCCAATCAGGCCAGCTGATCTGAACAGATGCAGACTTTCCAAGGCCTTAGGAGAAAGCATACATATTTCATGGGAACCTAATCTAGTTGAGCATGTGGACATTAGGGAAAAAAAAAACCTAGCAGGTGTTTCCCTCCCAGCTGGGCAGGCAGGATCAGCACTGTGCAGGTGGTGAGCTGGAAACTGACAGCTTGAAGGCTCCATGAGGCAGCCTCATCTTCTCAGGCTCAGCCCACAGAGGCAAGGGGACTGTAGAGTCATTGATCAGGCTTCAGGTTCGGGGAGCACAAGCTGCTCAGGGGGGTCTTGATAAAACCCCTTTCAGCAGAGTCAGAAAAGGAGCTGACTTTCAGCTGTGTCCCAAGAGGCTCCTGTACAGCAGTACTAGGTCGTAGCTGAGAGCATGCTTTGGAATCAGAGAGTCCTGGGTCTTAGTTCCCATTCTGCCCTGTCTTAGGAGAAAGAGCTGAGCTGGCTAATTTATCTCGAGTTACAATTCTTTATCTATAAAGACCTCTGTTATATGCCGTTATGAAGTCAATGACAGCATCATTAACAGCTCTGCTGTGTCTGGCTTCTATCTTTCTATTCTGTCTTCCCAGTATGCGGCTTCTGTTTTCAAGGTCACCTAATGGTCCAAGATGCCCTTCAAGCTTCCAAATTCTAGGCTGGAAGGAGGAGAAAAGTCAAAATGGCAAAACAAGGAGGCTTCTCTCAGATTAGTCAGCTCCTTCTAAGCAGCCTTCCCTGCCCAACAGTCTACACTCTGCTTCTCTTTCACACGTGGCCACACAAGGCTGCGTGAGTGCCTGGGAAATCATCCTTTAGGTACTTTTATTAAACTGAGTTCATGCTCACCCCTTCTACATTAATTTGGGCATCTGTTACTAAGGAAGAGAGAGAAATGAAGGCTGCTCCAAGAGCTTCTATCCTCCCAAGTTCCCTTCTAGGGCCTTCCCCATCACAGGCATCTCTTCTCTCAACGAGGACCAGAGGCAGGCATCCCTAGGGCAAGACTTCGGCTAGGGCACAAAATGTAAGGAGGGGCTCGCATTCAGTTTCCTGCCACTGCTGGCCCTGCCCTTGCGGAAAGCTGAGCTTCAGTGTCTCCTTACATTTTGCATCCCAGGCACCTTGCTTATCTCATCCTACTCCATTCTTGCCCCAGCATTGCAAAACACTAACCCCTCTGTCCCCTTTACCACATTGTGCAGGGCAATTTCTTCCCATACATCTGTTTTTCCAACGTGGGGAAACCTCCTATGTGAGCCTCGAAATTTAGATCAGTTTGGGATTCACTAATGCCCTCAGACCTCTGCATCATCTGGGGTCTTCAAACCCTGCTGAACACATAGGCTGCACCCTCACAGCCACAGGCCCCTGCCCCTCTGAGAGCAGGCAAACAGGTGTGGATGGTCAGTCTGGAGGCCACTTTACCGGGAAGGGCAAAGCCAGTCAGCCTCGTGGCACAACTTCTCATTGCTTTGGGTTTCACAACTCCTGCAGCAGAAGAAAGAAAGGGCCGCATCTGGCCCTGTTCCCCTGGTCCCAACCCCTGCCTGAGTTCCTCCAGGAACACACCAACCATGCTAACGCTTGAGTTTCACAAACCAGCTGGCCTGAAACAAGTTTGGATACGTGTGGGTTCCATACACAATGGGTTAATTTCTAGTCCAATTATAATAATGGTAATAATTGGCCACACGCAGGGGAGCTGGCAATTACCACTATTTTTAACCTGCATCACTAAGGCAAATGGTTTTATGTTTAAGCTGGTTCACAGAGGGCTGAGTTTTCTCCAGCTGGGAAAATTGTAGCAGAGTCACTGCCTATCCCTGTTTCCTTTGAGGTTCTTCTTCCAACACGGTATCACCAGCAAGTCCCAGGCTCATGGGACCACCAGCCCATTCCTCCCTTCATGCCCTCCCTTCCCAACTAAGTTCTCCAAATCAGCAGAGATTCATCACATCCCCATCCGTGGATATCCAGTGGCTCTTGAGCCCTGATCGCCTATCTTACCCCACCATTCCCAAAGGAAATGTGTATTTCTAGTTTTATTTTGACAGTGCTCTCTCTGAAACCAGGGTGGGCCTCCTGGCTCTGGGTGGCATCATCATGGGCTTGACTTGTCTCATAGCCTCCGCAGAGAGAGGTGCTGTTGGTGGGACACAAGGAGGACTGTACCTACTGGGGAGCAGGAGGGAGGGGACAAGGCAAAGAAACACTCCCCACCTTTCATCTCTTGCCTCGTGGAGAGATTCCTGGCAAATAACCTAGAAAGAAGCAAGAGCAGACAAAAGCTCTGGGGAAGCATGACCCCTGCTTTGCACTGTTTCCTTCTGGGGCACCCACTCATGCCTGTCTTCTCTTTCCCCATCTATACGGTGAACCCATCAAGGCAGAGCCTGTATATTTTCCTGTTGTCACCCAGCACATGTCTGATACCATAAGCACTTGTTAAATGAACAAATAGAATTGGACATTTCTATAACCTGGATATGTTCAGTCCTCACCAACCCGGGGTTCAAGTAAAGTCACACTAATATTAATAATTGTCCCCTGGTCACATTATCAGTTATTCTGGTCCATTACAAAAGACTGCCCTCCCACCAGGAGAATTGAGGGATCCTCCAAGAGGTGTTTTCAATGCCCTCCAACCAGTCTAAGTCATCATTGGGTGGCATAGCTGTTATTGGACAGTTGGTGACTCTGTTGTCATCTCTGCCCTGAGACTCCTCAGCCCGCCCTTGACATCATTGCTATGGAAGTGGCTGAGCTAGAGCTGTGCTGAGGGTGCTACCGTCCATCACTGCTTTCAAGGCTGCTTTGCCCCTGAGGTCCACATCCTACTGGTTCTTTCTCCCCGGCTGATGACAGCAGAGCAACCCCTGATGGCATGAGAATAAACACACTCAACTGTTGGGGGAAGGTTGCTGAGACTCCCAAAACGTCACAGAATTTAATAAGTTAATTCTTAAATCCAGTGGCTGGTTCAGGCAGCAAGTTCAACACCACTGCCCTCTCCTCTGTTGCAAATGCAGCCAGATCCTTCTTCGTTTAGGATTAATTATCTCTCAAGGGGGATAATAACTTCACTATTACTACATACCAGATTACCACAAACTTAGCGGCTGTTATCCTGAGCAAATAGCACAGGGCTGGCCCATGCTAGGTGTCACATGGGGTTCTGTTTGGCACCACAGTCTCACAGCGTCAATCGGCTCACAGTCCTGTGGCTCAGAGGTGCGGGTGGGCTCAAGTGGGTTCTCCGCTGAGTCTCACTCACTGAAGTCACAGTATCCACCGGATTGGCTCTTGTCTGGAGGCTCTGAGGAAGGATCTACTTGCACTCACTCGAGTGGGTGGCAGGACTTAGTTCCTTGGGAGTGTGGGACTGAGGTCCCTGTTTCCTTGATGGCTGTCGGCAGGGGCTGCTGTCAGGTCCTCAATGCCAACAGCCTTGCCCTCATGGGGCACCTCCATGCTCAAGCAGACAACAGCGGGTCGAATTCCCCTCATGCTTCCACTTTCTCTGCCTTCCTCTTCCACCAGCAACTGGAGAAAGCTCTGGCTTTAAGGTTCGTGTGATTAGATCAGGCCCATCTGGATACTCGTTAAGGTCAATGTTGCCATATAATATAATCACAGGAGTGCAGTCTCATCGTATTCACAGGCTCCAGGGGTTAGGATGAGATACTGGGGGTAGGGAATGGGCATCTTACAGATTCTGCCTGCTGTGGGGGCCGCCACCCAGCCCTTCATCATTGCATTTTTCAGACCCCTTTCCCTTCCACCCATCTTTCACATCTGAATACGTCCGAACCCTGAAGGTGAATGATACCAAGGAGATATCATTGTAGTCTCAGTGACCAATGGATCCTTCAGAGAAGGGTGCCATAGGGTGCCACTCTCTGGATATGTCTGAATCTCTCTGGCCAGGTTGGGCCCTGTGTAGCACCTGGCTTGGGCTCATCCCGTGCTGAGTGCTTTACATTTGTCATCTCCAACAATCCTAACTGCCCTCTGAGCAGGTGTCGCTGTCCCTGATGGTGAGATGAAGAAACAAAAGCCCAGAAGCGTAAAGTAAGGCGTTCGAGTCCACTCTGCCAGGAAGAGGTAGAGCCAGTATTTGCACTCAGATATGACTGATTTTTTTTTTTCATTTTAAAGTGTAATGTCCCTCTCAATATTTTATTATGAAAATATTTAAACACACAGAAGACATTAAAATAGTAAACTGAACACTTGTGTGCTTTCGATTTCAACAGTTGTTAATATTTTCCCATATGTGCCTTCCCCTCTCTGTCTCTCTGTCTACATCTACATTTGCATACGTTTATAAAAATATTTTTTGCCAAACCATTTGAAATTAAGTTGAAGACCCCATGATGCATCACGTCTAAATTTTCCTGCATATATCTCCTATGAATAAAAGTCAATCTCTCACAGAACCATAATACACCACATCTAAGAAAATCACAAGCAATCCACAACACTCTCTAATATCCAGTCCATATTCAGTTTTCCCTAAATGTCCCAAGAGTGTCTTTTATGGCTGTTTTTGTTGTATTGCGTTTTGCCACACACAGATTGCCATGTTCTGCCCCTCCATGTCAGAGCAAGGCAGGTGGGCTGGAGGTGAGACAAGAAGGAAGGCCCAGGGCTGGGCTGGGTGGCTCATGCCTGTAATCCCGGCACTTTGGGAGGCGGAGGTGGGTGGATCATCTGAGGTCAGGAGTTCGAGACCAGCCTGGCTAACGTGGTGAAACCCTGTCTCTACTAAAAATACAATTAGCTAGGTGTAGTGGCGGGCACCTGTTCTCCCAGCTACTCGGGAGGCTGAGGTGGGAGAATTGCTTGAACCTGGGAGGCAAGGAGCCGAGATCACGCCACTGTACTCCAGCCTGGGCAACAAGAACAAGACTCAATCTCAGAAAAAAAAAAGAAGAAGAAGAAGAAGGAAGACCCAGCACCAGTGGGAAATGAGTGGGTCCTGGTAGCTCTCTCTGCTGGACCTTTAGGCTATTTGGACTGTTGACAGGCTCTGGGGAAAGAAAGCTCACTAGACCTCTGTCCATAGCAAAGGGGTGGAGAAAGAACCTCCTCCCTGAGCCCCTTAGTGATATCTTTGGTCGCTGACCTTCTGAGCTGACAGCTCCTGCTCTCTGTCACTCTGTGATTGCTACAGATCTGGACATGGCCATGCCCTGTCCCTGAAGCTGGGCTGAGTTAGTGTTTCTGTGTATCCCTGTCATTCTGCATGCTGGCCTCGTCCTTCTCTACCTCTGATTGATTGTCATTTATTACTGAACACAGGCTTGGAAGGAACAGTGCCTGTGAGTGCCTCAGGTAGAGGCACTGTCCCCAGGGATCAGGCAGGACGTGGGCTGGGAGCCCAGCAGGTGTGAATTAATGACCAAAGGAGCCAATGAACAGAGGAAGCTTGAACATGCTCAAGAAAGTCAAGCTCCTTGAGGGCAAGGTCCGTGTTTCCTAATGCTGTGTTAGTCCCCGACACAGAGGGGCCCCAGGCAGAACTTTAATGACAATGAAGTCAGTAATTCTCAAAATTGGCAGTGCATGAGAATCATCTGAGAAGTGTTAAATCAATGCTGATTCCAACGGCATCCCACCACGTTCTTAATTAATTGGTCTAGGGCAGGATATTGGTTTTAGCTTTTTTAACTCTCCAGGTGATTCACATAGGCTTGGTCGCGATCAATTGTGTTAAATACATGAATAGAAACATTCAGCACAGAAAACACCGTCTTACCTGCCTATTTCAGCCTCTGCGTAGCATAGGAGTCTTCCCACGGCTCTTAGGAGAAAGTCCAAAGCCCTTTGCACAGCCACCAAGGCCCCGTATACATGTCCTCTCCCCTGTGCCCTTGACTCGGGCCCCCTGGGCCTTCTGCAAGCGCCTGTGTTGTGCTGCAGTGCCTCCTCCAGCCAGGCCCTGCACCTGCTCTCTCCCTGGCATGCCCTTTGCCTCACTATCTTTGCACGGTCAACTCATAGTCTATCGCCCTTCATACTCCCCAGAAGCCATTCAGATCTTACTTCAGACTGGGTCAAGTCCAATCTTCCAACTCCCACAGCACCACTGCCCCAGAGGCCCTTACCACGATTTTAACATTTGTGCACCATTTGCTGAATGTCTGTTCTCCTTACAGAACTTGTGGCTCCACCAAAGGAGAGGCCAGAACCTGCCCCTTCACTGTCATGGTGCTGGCATTTCTCACGGTGCCTGCACAGAGGAATTCAACAACTCTGTGAAATGAATGACTGTTGAAATAATGAAAGGAATATTGTTCATAGAGTCGAAAGCTCCAGGCTCAAATGCTTGCTGTTGAAACTAAGTGGTTGTGCAACCCAAGGAGAGCTTCTTAACTTTTCTGAGTCTTCCTTTTCCTCTCTTAACGCTATTATGAGGACTAAAAATGACAACTACAGCCAGGCGTGGTGGCTCACACCTGTAATCCTAGCACTTTGGGAGGCCAAGACAGGCGGATTGCTTGAGGCCAGGAGTTCAAGACCAGCCTGGCCAACATGGCAAAACCTTGTCTCTATTAAAAATTAAAAAATTAGCCGGGCATGATGGTGCACACCTGTAATCCCAGTTACTCAGGAGGCTAAGGTGGGAGAATCTCTTCAACCTGGGAGGCAGAGGTTGCAATCTGAGCCAAGATTGTGCCACTTCACTCCAGTCTGGGCAACAGAGTGAGACTCTGTCCCAAAAAAATAAAAATAAAAATAAATTTTTAAACAATGACAACTTACAGAAGACACCATGTTCGTCTACTCTTGTGTTGCTATAAAGAAATACCTGAGGCTGGGTAATTTATAAAGAAAAGAGTGTTGTTTGTTTGCTTTTTGAGACAGGGTCTAGCTCTGTTGTCCAGAGTAGAATGCAGTGGCGCAATCTCGGCTCACTGCAGCCTCTGCCTCCCGGGCTCAAGTGATTCTCCCATCTCAGCCTTCTGAGTTAGCTGGGACTACAGGTGTGCACCACCATAACTGGCTAATTTTTGTTGTGTGTGTGTGTGTGTATGTATGTGTATATATGTGTGTGTGTGTGTATATGTGTGTGTGTGTGTATATATGTGTGTGTGTGTATATATATGTGTGTGTGTGTATATATATATGTGTATATAAAGGGTTTTGCCATGTTGCCCAGGCTGGTCTCAAACTCTTGGGCTCAAGTGATCCATCTCTCTTGGCCTCCCAAAGTGCTGGGATTACAGGTGTGAGCCACTGTGCCTGACCAAGAAAAGAGATTTAATTGGCTCACAGTTCTGCAGGCTTTACAGGAAGCATGGTGCTGGCATCTGCTGCTGGTGAGGCCTCAGGAAGCTTCCAATCATGGCCCATGACCCAAACACATTCCACTGGCCCCACATTTAACATCAGGAATCACATTTTAGCATGAGATCTGGAGGGGACAGAACATGCAGACTATATCAGGCATTCACTCTAGGGCCTGCCAAATACCAAAATATCTGTCAATGTTAGTTTTCTTTCTATTCCTTCAAGGAATGCTTATAATCCCCAGTGGGAGTGGAGTGAACATGTGGATTCTGTCTCACACATACAGCACATGGATGCCTGTGCAGGGAGGAAGGAAAAATACCTTCAGACTGAGCTGGTTTGGAGAGACAGCAGCAGCATTTCCCTAGAGCATCCTTCTCTCCATGGGACTCACCCCAGGCGAGCCAGTCAGTCACCCAGCCCAGAACAGTGCTACAATGACAGGCTTGACCCTGTGGCTCTGAGGCCCCAGTTTCTTTCTTTATTCTAGAAGCAACGTATTTCCTTTCTTTATTCTAGTAGCTGAATTCTAAGATAGCTCCCACATTCCCACCCCATTATATATGTCTTGTAGAATCCCCTCCCCTGGAGCGTGGCTAGGATAGTTACTCCCTTGATGGGGTTATTTTATATAAGACTCTGTCATAGCTGACTAGAGAGAGAGTCTCCTACTGGCTTTGGAGAAGGAAGTCACCATACTATGAGGGGTCCACAAGGCCAGACCCTGAGGGCAGCTTCCAGGAGTTGAGTGTCAGCCTCAGTTGGCAAACAGCAAGAACACAGGGATGGACCTCAGTCCTACAACCATAAAGAACTAAATTTTATCAGCAACTCAAAGAGAATGGGAAGAGGACCATGAGCTCCACATGAGAACACAGCTTGGCCAACACGTTGATTTCAGACTTGTGAGACCCCACACAGAGAACCCAGTTGGACCATGCCCAGATGTCTGCCCCACAAAACTGCAAGATAATAAATACACATTGTTTTAAGGGGCTAAGTTGTGGTAATTTACTACAGAGCAATAGAAAACAATTATGTGTGCTCATAAAAAATAATTAATAGATAGGAATTTAGGCATAAATAATTCTCCCATGTCACTATCACCAACAGACACTATTGTTTTTCCGATTTCTGGTGAGGCCAGATATTGTTATTTTTGCAGATATTGTCTTTTTTAACATGGTTATAGTCATACTGTATAAACACTTTTCTAATTAATTTTAATTAGCTCTACAGCTAAAACATTTTACAAGTTATAACATATTTTTATAAACTTCATTCATAATAGCCCATTGAGAAGACATGTCATCATTTACTTAACCTTCCTCTGTGGTGTGACTTTCAGTTGCTTTGAGATTTTACTATTCTAACTCCACAGTTAATGCTTTTGTGGGACAGAATTTCCCTTCATGTTTAGGATTATTCCTTTAGGTTAACTCTCAGGCCTGCTAGTCCTCTGATTCACACAGTCTTTTTAATTTTTAAAATTTTTCCCAGCCTATTACATATTTTCTAAATTTTGTACACCATTCATATATCATGTGTGTCATATCAAAGAGCCTAGAGACAATTTTCCTCTGTGTGTCCCTCACTGGGTGGTTACAAGGGAGAAATTACAGGGCAGGACTAGCATTAGGGTGAGGAGAGTGAGGCATTCAGCTGCAAAAGTTAAGGAGGCACCAAAATACTCAGTAACCAAGAGAATTGTCATACAATTGTATTAGTATTTTAGGGCTACTGTAATGAAGTACAGTAGTCCCCCTTATCCATGGGGAATGCATTTCAAAACCCCCAGCAGGTGCCTGAAACCACAGACATAGTAGTGAACCCAAAGACATGGTTTTATCCTGTACATACATAACTATGATCAAGTTTAGTTTATAAATTAGGCACAGTAAGAGATTAACAACAATAACTAGTATTCAAATAGAACAATTATAACAATATACTGTAACAAAAGCTATGTGACTATGGTCTCTCTCTCTCAATATCTTACTGTACTGCACTCACCCATCTCCTTGTGATGATGTGAGATGATGCAATGCCTACATGATGTGAAGGGAGATGAATGATCCAGGCATTGTGATGTAGCGTTGGGCCACTCCTGACTTTCTGATGATGTCAGAAGGGGGGATCATCTGCCTCAGTTGATCCTGGATCCTCAAGCCATGATGATGTCCATGGTTGGATATCAGGAGTGGACAATGTCAATGACAAAGGAATGATCCATGTCCAGGGCAGGACATCACAAGATTTCATCATGCTACTCAGAATGGTGTGCAATTTAAAACTTTTGAAGTGTTTATTCCTGGAATTTTCCAAGTTGACTGCAGAACTGAACCCTCAGAAAGCAAAACCTTGGATAAGAGAGGACTATTCTATCACAAGCTCAGCAGCTTAAAACAACAGATATTTATTCTGCCACAGTTTTAGGGGCTATGCATCAGAGATTGAGGTGTTGGCAGGACCATCCTCCCTCTGAAGGCCCAAGAAAGAACCCTTCCTTGCCTTTCCTAGCTCTTCTGGCTGCTGGCTGTCCTTGGTGTTCCTTGGCTTGTAGCTGCATCACTCCAGTTGCTGCCTCTGTCTTCACACTGACCACCTTCCCCTTGGATCTCTGTGTGTTCACACAGCCTCCTAATAAGGACAGCAGTCTTTGCATTTAGATTCCACTCTAATCCAGAATGTCTTCATCATAACCAATTACATCTGCAAAGACTTTATTTCCAAATAAGCTCGCATTCCGGTTTGGGGAGGACATGAATTTTGGAGAGATACTATTCAACCCAATAGAGGAAGTTTTTTTTTAAAAAAAAAAAAAAAGCCAAAATCAATGCAAAAAATCCATGAGGAACAAAATTTCAGAATTCTAAATAAAGACAGAATCCACCCCTGCACAAGCATGACTCACCTCATTGGCCTCTCGCTAGCCCCAGCCTCGGCTTCAATGAGATAAGCTCTTTAAAAAGGCTCCAGGACAGAGTTGGGTAGCTATTAATAGAAAGACACAGCAAACATTTGGTTGTTTTCTCTTCCTTGTCCGTATCTTTATGGGTGTGATCAATTTCTTCTATCTCTTTGCTTTATATATTTTTTCATGAGGAACTCTTAATCTATTTCTGGAGTTTGGACATTCCAGGTGTCAACAAATACGTTTGTGGCCCACTTTGCATCAATTTGGTCACAAAGGACTTGTAAACAAGCACTGCTGGAAATGCTTCTTTTCCCCCTTGTATCAGCTGTTCATACTGAGATGACTCTATTCTTAATGGGGAAAAAAAATCCATTCCTAGAAAAGAGATGGAGCCAGTGCTTTATGCCAGGTGAGAGCTGATTGCTACCAGTGAGTATCAGAGACAGAATCAACACCAATGGGGACAAGAAGAACCCTCCCCAAAGCTCCAACCCTATGCAGAATCCTAGCAAAACAGTCCTGTTAACAAAACCCCTTCTTATCATTCTGGTAGTTTGTACTGTAAACTTGGAAAGGTTTTCAGAATTTCCAGAAGTGCCTACCTCTACCTTTACAGAAAAATACACAATCTCTGCTTGTACGTTGGTTTCTCAGCAAGAGAACATAAGAAATTGCACCGTCTGGGCTGCAGTGATTCAAAAAGTAGGTCATAAATATCCCTGAATCCAATTACCGAGGCCAACGGCTGGCAGAGGACAGGACAGCAAGCAGGTTCTACATGGTTTATTTTTCTTTCCTTTCTGGAGTCATAGATACAAAAAAGCACTGAAGTCTTCAAGTTTCTCTCACCCTGAAAAAAGAAAGGGCAGAGAATTCAATATTATTAATATCTACAGACTTTTTTAGTATATAAAAGCCGTGTGCATTTTCTAAATGTAATTTCTGTGAAATCAAACTGACAAGGTTGATATTGAATCATTCTTGGTTTTGAAACTAGGAAAGTCTGAGAGAGAGATGTGACCTGCTCAGTGTGTCCCCACCCATATGGGTGATCATGCCAACAAACACTGAAATTCTCCATCTGGTTCAGGGACTACGTGCAAAGTAGCAGTTCTAGTAGAGTGAGACCCTACAAATGACTATTCTTCCCAGGGAGTTCAAAGACTTCAAATTGTTCTATATCACAAGTGTTTAAGATGGGCATAGCCACTACCCATGCAATTCCCCTTCTAGAAATTTGCCCCAAGGAAGCAATCAATAATACTCTCAAAACTTTAATCTGTAAAGCTGTTGATATCAGTGTTCTAAATAATAGTGGAAAATGGGAAAAAATACCTCAAATAAGTGACAGTTAAATGAATTAAAATATACTTATTGTTAAAGTATCCCAGGTTTTCCAGCCTTCTGTAATTCCCCAAATGCATAATATTCAAATAAAATAACTGAACTACCCATTCTTATGACACAGGGATTTTTTAAAATTCACAGGTAATAGCTGTCACCTCTGGTGTTCATGTCGCTTTTGGCTTCTCATGTCTTTTGGCCACATTTTTATCCTCTCCTCTCTCTGGATTACTAGCAACATGGAAACAGTCCCCTTCATTAATTTCTCAAGGCATCACTTAGATGTGTAATTAAAACTTCAATCTCCAAGTCACACCTCAGTATTCCTAAATCCATCTCTCATACTTTAAGTTGCTTCTGTTAACAGTGGCAAAATCGTACGTGTCTGCAGCAACTCAATTCTTGCCTCTTCAGCGGAAATAATTCATCCGAGGGGCATAAAGCTGAGTGAGAGGCTGCAGCAAGTTTTAGAGCAGGAGTGAAAGTTTATTAAAATAGTTATACAGCAGGAATGAATGGAAGTAAAGTACACTTGGAAGAGGGCCAAGCAGGTGACCTGAGAGATTCAAGTGCCCTGTTTGACCACTGACTTGGAGTTTTACAGCTTCCACGCTTCCGAGATTTTGCGTCTCTCCTCCCTTGATTTTTCCTTGGGGCAGGCTGTGCACATGCGCAGTAGCCTGCCAGTGCCTGGGAGGGGCCGCACGCACAGTGTGTTTACGGAAGTTGTGCACATGCTCACTTGAGGCATTTTCCCCTCGCCAGTTGGGCGTTCTATAGGAAGGTCACACAGCAGTTAAACGCTGCCATTTTGCCTTTTAGTGTGCATGCCTGGGCCCTCTCGCCCAGCTCCTAAGATCTTACTGGGAAGCGGCTGATCACCAGCTTCAGGTGTTTTCTATCTACTGGGAGCGCGCCTTTCCTTGGCACCAGCTGCAACCAATTGTTATTTTAGCGCGACAATTTAACACCCACCTAACCATCACCTAATGGTTGCTTAGCATTCCTGTGGGGGAGGGGGCCGCTCCTGCCCTGTTCATGTCTGCCTGGCTACCTACTCACACACTTCTTGCTGGTCATCTCACCTGTTTGTCCTGGCCCACCTCCCCGTGGTAGAATCCACTCTTACATGTATCTAAATTCTTCTCAGGTGCCTGGGTCCTAGGCCTGTAATCCCTGACTCACAGCCCCCACAAGAAGCCAAAACTCTGCAACCGCCAGAACAACTCACTGCCATATACTTTATTTTATTTTTTGTGTGTGTGAGATGGAGTCTCACTTCTTCACCCAGGCTGGAGTGCCATGGCACAATCTTGGCTCACTGCAACCTCCGCCTCCTGAGTTCAGGCAATTATCCTGCCTCAGCCTCCCCAGTAGCTGGGATTATAGGCATGTGCCACCATGCCTGGCTAATTTTTGTATTTTTAGTAGAGACAGGGTTTCACTATGTTGGCCAGGCTTGTCTCAAACTCCTGACCTCAAGGGATCCACCCACCTCAGCCTCCCAAAGTGCTGGGATTACAGGTGTGAGTCACTGCACCTTGTCTACTATCTCCCTTTCTGTCTCACACTATGGCCCTAATGCAGGCATTGGTCCCTGCCTTTGCATATTAAAAAGGCCCATAGAAGTGTTTCTTTTATCCCAGTAACAACAACAATGGAAAGTCTCCCTAAAATGAAGTTTGCCACCACACCCTGGAGAAACCAAGACAAACTGCCAAAAGGTTTTAAAATAGCAATTTATTTTCCTTCCCACCACACATTTAATTGAATTCCTCAGAGCCATTAAAAGTCATGTTGTAGAAAAGTATTTAATGACATGGAAACAGTGCTCATGGCATATGGATGAGTGACAAAAAAAGACCTATCTAAAAGTACGTGCAGTAGAATCCAAATGATATAAAAATTGTGTATATATTTGATTATGAAAAGAGGGGAAGATTTGGAAACATTGTTGTGTTTTCCTATTTTACCATCCTACATCCATCTGCCTCAGGGCAAGGCATTATTGCAGATGCCAAGAGAAAGAATTGCTGTTTCGTTTTTGACATTCACAATAGGATTTTACCCCTGAGATAGGCCTGAAAGCTGGGAACTGGTGACAACGGACCAGTCAATACATCAGCAGTTTTGCTTAAGAGATTGGAGGGAAGATAAGTGGAGAAAGAGTGGGGAAGATGTTTGGGGAGAAGAAACTGTGTCCCAAGAGCTCAGGGGACCACTGAGGTAGACAGGACTTGACCCTACTCTCCCCTTGGGGCTCAGGGAAAGAACTGCTATACAAAGCACCCTATGATGCCTGACTTGACCCCAGCTTGGCTAAGAAGGCAGAAAGTCACAGCTGATTGGCATGAGCATCATGGGCAGGGACCCTGAGCTAAGACCTGGACAAGGGGCAGCCTACGTGGACCAACTGGGTCAGGGCAAGTGGAAGACATGGCAGAAACCCAGGGTCTACAGTACCCATGGGAGCTAGGAGAAGACCTGGGTAGCATGGGGAGGCCCCTGGTTCCTGAACAAGCTGAGGGAGAGAATAGGACCCATGCCAGCAGTCCACAGATGCCTGGGAAAATGCCAGCAGAATGTCTAAAGATGAGACCAGGCTAGCTGTGTCTCAGCAACAGCAGGCAGCAACCCTGGAGGCACCAGCACAAGGCAGGGGTCCATCTAGCCATGTGGACACGTAAGGTTCATCCCCTGAATTCCCAAATGTCATTTTGAGAAGAGATGAGTGAGGCAGGCAGGGAAAGGATCTGAAAACCTGAGCAATTGTCCCAAGAAGATGAAGTTAAATCTAAAAAGACTGTATACATTGTGGGCTTGAATTAAGCTTAAACTCAACTGAGCTAAATTGAGGCTCTCTTCTACCAATGCCTCCTAGCAGATGAGGTAGGGGTCAGGAGGGGGTGCTGGTTCAGAGGGTCAGATTCATCACACAGCCGTAATTCTCAGCCTTTGGTGTGCATTAGAATCACCTAGAGAGCTTATTTGATCACAGATTGCTAGGCTCACCCCTAGAATTTCTGATTCCCAGAAGATCTGAGGTGGGGCCTGAGAATTTGCATTTCTAACAAGTCCCAAATGATACCAATGCTGCTGGTTCAGGGATGACACCTTGAGAAGCACAGCTCTAGAGTTAAGGAACTATAAAAACTGCATTATCTCCACCAAGATAAATGGAGTGATGTTGAGGCTTCTCCAACTATTGATCTGTCTCTGATCAGAAGCACATATACCAAACGGCAGCTGTGGGTCTAATTCGATTGTAGGATGATGAATGACTCACATTTTCTATTTCGTGCATTCTAGTTACCTAAAATGAGCATGTATTCTTTTGAAAATCTGAAGAAAAGTACATGACAGAATTGTTACCCCAAAAGATAAAGAGCCTTGCTAGCTGGGATCCAGCAAACAACAGCTCAAGGAAATCAGACTGACCCAACAGCCAGGCTCTCACCTTCCTTTCAGACCTGGGCTGGTCCTTCCAGTCCCTGAACCTTTTGCTGTAGATGTTTTACAATGAAGACCAGTCCTTTTTATATACAAAGAAAGTAGCCACAAAATGGCTTTGATTTGAGAAATAAGGAAAATCCCACAGGTCCTTAAATAGCTCCCTTACCCACGTGCTAGTGTGCGTGAAAAATTCCTCAACAGACTAATTCCAGAAGACTAAAAATTCCAACAGACTAATAACAGACTAAAAGACTTTAGAAGATGTGCATTGTCACTGACCCCAGCCTCTATGTTATCTGGTAGGGACCCTGTTAACTTTCCAACCAGGAAAAGCTGTGATATAGTGCAACACCTTCATTGACCTCAGGTCTCTAGAAGTGAGCAGGAATCTAAGGGGTTGGAACAAGTACAGGTAGATTTTGATGGCAGGTTCAATATCAGAAGTTCCAGGTCACATGATCCAGCCTGGAGGAAAGTGGGGGCCCAGCTGTGTGCATCCAGAGGTCAGCCTGGGAAAGGGGACCTGGAGAGGGAGCTAAGACAGATTTACATAAATAACACGAAGATTGAGAGCCTGCAGGCCCCAGCCTGGCAACAGTGCTGCCAGGTTGCACTGCAGCTCCAAGCTGGCCGTGCCCAGCCTCCCCTGCACAGTGACCCTGCTCTGGGGCTTGACGGGGGGCCTGCCTCAAAGGCCAACTATCCAATACAGGTGGAAATCCTACATTTCACACTCAATGGCACTTTAAAAACAGCTCAACTACTTATAGAAAATTGTCTTCTGAATGTCCTGGGACATCTTATTTTCCAAAGACAAAATTTTCTGGACAAGAATTGGTACTGGGAGCCCAAGTCTGGCTCCTAATGAAACTCAGAGAGTGCACAGATTCCTTTTAAAAAGAAATCTCAAGTCTTGCAGGGATCCAGCTTACCTCCTGAAAAAGGTGCGGCAAGCACCTACACTCCGTTATTTCTGATCTACTGCCTTGTTTATAAAAATCACTCAAACATAGATTTTCTGAATTCTGTTTTGAGAATGTCCCAGGTTTAGAGTCCAGGCAGGATGACTTATAGCTCTGTGCCAACCAAAAGTCTCCATAGATTTAGAGGTAGGGACATCCGTCTTCTTGGCAATAACACCCTGCTGAGGAAAACAAAGCAGGAAACGAACCCTTCCGTGGGCGATGTTACCAAGCTGTGAAGCAGTGCTCTCGAATTCTGCACAGGCCTGACAATCCACGGCCTCCGTATACAAGGGGACACATACCATTGCACCTGGTAGCACAGACCAGTCAGCTAACTCTGGAGCGTGTGTCTGTTCCCTTGTTCTTCTCCTTACTTGGTTGTGACTCAACCATGGATGCCTAGCACTGTCCCTAGTGCACGGTAGGATATTAATGTTTGTCTAATGAATGATTTATTAAATATGTAATAATTATAATGGCATTAACTACGAATCCAACAGTATGCTAAGCAATCTAGATTTTATTATTTAATCACCTGTACAAATCATTTTACAGATAAGAAATGGGAGGAGGGGCCGAGTGCGGTGGCTCACGCCTGTAATCCTGGCACTTTGGGAGGCCGAGGCAGGCGGATCACGAGGTCAGGAGATTGAGACCATCCTGGCTAACATGGTGAAACCCCGCCTCTACTAAAAATACAAAAAAACTAGCCGGACGTGGTCGCGGGTGCCTGTAGTCCCAGCTACTCGGGAGGCTGAAGCGGGAGAATGGCGTGAACCCGGGAGGCGGAGCTTGCCATGAGCCGAGATCGCGTCACTGCACTCCAGTCTGGGTGACAGAGAGAGACTCTGTCTCAAAAATAAATAAATAAATAATAATAAATAAATTTAAAAAAAGAAATGGGAGGAGGGAGAATGAATTGGAAAAGAAAAGAAGAAAGAGGGATCAAGAGGGGGACTAGGAGGGCAGCCAGGGAAAGGAGAATAAAAAAGAAAGAGGATAAAAGGAGAGAGGAAAGAAGAGAGGGGTGGGATAGAATAGAGAAGAGAAGGGGAAGGTGGGAAAGGGAGTGATGAGGACAAGTGACATGGGAAGAAAGGGACGAGAATGAGAGAGGGAGAGAGTTAGGGAGGGAGAGATTTAGAGACAGACCAACTGGTACCTACAAGTGGCTTTTTCCTAAGGGAAGCCCTGGTCCAGCAGAAGGTGCTGAGGACCGCAGTGGAACCAGCAGAGTACACCATCTGGAGGGGCTGACAGGGGAGCCTGGTGCAACGGCAAGACGGGAACTGGCACCAAGGATCTGACAAGAGCAACCTGCAGGACAGGCCCTGGCAAAAGAACTCTCGTTGTGGGCCAGATATTAAAACCTAGCAGGCAGGCTTGGTAAGTCTGTCAGCAAGTACTGAAGCTGGAGACGTTGGATTAGAAACCAGAGACTGGCCTCTAATTCAAGGTTACAAACAGGGACCTAGACACAGAGCACAGGGCAGGAATCCAGTTACAGAACAGAAGCACAGGGGAGGCCCAGGCAGCACGCCTCCAGTCGGATTGAGGGAAGGTATTTAATATGTTATAGCAAAGTACTGGCATATTTGTTTGTTTTTAAAGCAAGGACTTTATTGTATTGGGAGGCAAATAGTCATAACAAAATAAAATTAAGCAATACAAAGTAAAACAAAGTAAAACTCATTAAATCGCATTACCTAGGAATAAGCCTCATTAATGTTGATAGATTTCATTTCTAACAACTCTAGGCACATATACAGAGAAAAACACACAGATGGACCCTCAGACGACACAGCTAAATTTTACTAACTGGCATTTTTAAAGTATTAAGTTTAAAATATACTTAAATTTGTGGCCCAAAGTTTTACTTCCTCATGTTTTGTAAAACCTCAAGCAAAAAATAGGATTTTGAGTCATCCCAGACTGTGACATTGCCTTAAGGTACACAGCAGAGGCAACTGAAGTTTCTCTCTGGAGTACCTACCTTCCGCCCAGCCCCCAGAGAATTCCTACAGATAAAGTTCCAAGGAGTAGCTTAGAATCTAACATCATGATGTACCCAAGAAAACAGGTGCCATGTTTGAGAATAAGCCAAAACAAGAAAGGGTGGAAACATCATGAAACATTTCAGATTTAGAATTATTCAGAAACATAATTTAAAATTATGTTTACTATTACTTGGCTGGGCACTGTGGAATTACTCCTGTAATTCCAGCACTTTCGGAGGCCAAGGCAGACAGATCACCCAAGGTGAGGAGTTCAAGACCAACCTGGCCAACATGGTGAAACCCATCTCTACTAAAAATACAAAAAATAAGTCAGGCAGGCACCTGTAATTCCAGCTACTCGGGAGTCCGAGGCAGAAGAATCGCTTGAACCCGGGAGGCAGAAGTTGCAGTGAGCCGAGATCGTACCACTGCACTCCAGCCTGGGCAACAGAGTGAGACTCTGCCTCAAAAAAATAAAAATAAAAATAATATTTTGTTTACTATGCTTAAAGAAATAGAGGGGACACTTGAAAATGAACAGGGAACTAAAAATATGAAGTGTGCCCAAACAATTCAAAAAGAACTAAACAAAACTTCCAGAAGTTTTTTAAAACACTACTAATTGAGATTAAAACCTTAATGATTGACTGCAAAGCAGATTTGTCATAGCTGAAGAGACACATAGTGAACTAGAAATGAGGACTCAAGAGATTATTAAAAATAGCCACAAATAGATGAAGAGATGGAAAAATACCAAAAAGAAGTCAAGAGACATGAACGATGGAGTAGAAAGGTACAACACATTAAGGTCAGGATTACAGAAAGAAGAGAAGGAGAACCAGGCAGAAGCAATGTTTGAAAATAATAATAATAAGAGGTAAGCATTTTCTAGAACAGATTAAGTACTCTAATCCACAGATTTCAATCAGAATTCCAGAAAGAAGAGAAAGAGAACCAGGCAGAAGCAATCTTTGAAAAAATCAAATAAAAGGTAAGCATTTTCTAGAACGGATTGAATACTCTAAACCACAGATTTCAGAAGAAAGAGGATAGAGAAATACATTCTGAGATACATCATAATCAAACTAGAAAATACCAAAAACAAAGAGCAGATTATAAAAGTAGCCAGGAGGAAAAGATAAATTACTATCAAAGGAACAAAAATTATGTTACAAGACTCTTCTCAACGTAAACCAGAATACAGTGGGATGATATCTTCGACAATGGAAATTAGTACTTATTTGTGTCTATGATGTACCTAGAAGTACTTTACTTACATTAACCCGTTTAATCTTCAAAATCACAATGAGGTAGGCATTACTATTATGCACATTTTACACACAAGAAAACTGAACCAGAAAACTTAAATAATTTTCCCACACAGCTAGTAAATGTCAGAGTCAGAATTCAAACCAAGTTGGCCTTGTTTCAGACTATGCTCTTAACTACTATTGTCAACTAATTCTCTGTGCTGACAGAAATCAGGTCACCCTGATTTTTTTTTTTTTTTTTTTTTTTTTTGTAAAGTATCTTTCTATAACGAGGCCTCAGTTTTTTCGTTCAGTAATGTCGGACTATATAATTCAATTAAAATTTTTAAACTGTAATTTAAAACCTTCCCACAAGGAAGACTTCAGGCCCAGATGGACTTATTTAAGAAAAAAATAAAGCCAATATTATAAAAACTCTACGGGGGTTGGGGAAAGAGCATCCCAAATTCACTTTTTGAGGCAAACATAATCCTGATACACAAAATGACCAAAAAGATGGTAAGAAAGCAAAATTATAAATCAATCTCACTCATGCACATAGATGCAAAATTTTTTATCAAAGTATTAGCAAATCAAATCCACAAGGGTAATTTGGCAAAATCTGTGCAATTAAAAAGGCATTTACCCTGTGGCCTGGCAACACTAATTCTGGGAATTCATTTCGCAGATTTAACCACCCTCGTAGAAATTGACCAGTGTTCACTACAATATAGAGTATTCATTACATCATTGTTTGTATTGGAAAGATTGGAGACAACCCAAGTTTCCAACAATAAAGCTCTCATTAAACAAATTATTGTACATCCATACAATGGAATATTGTTATACAAAGATGAATGATGACAATCCTATATATTGATGTGAAAGATCACTGAGATATACTGTTAAGTTTTAAAAATCAAAGTATAGAAGTGTTTGCATTATGCTGACTGTTGTATGTGAAAGTAGAAAAATAAGAATGCATATCCATAGTTGTATGAATACTAAGAAATATCAGAGGATTACATGAGTCTTCTGTGGGGTGAGGTGGTAGTCAGCAGTGGTGGGAGAAAGAATTTTTTATTGAATTTTCACCTCATATATTGTATTTTGAACCATGGGAGTATACTACAAAACCAAATAAACGAATATCAGAAAATAATAATGTCTTATGAGGAGAAAGTAAAACAAGATACAATGCAAACATATGACGGAGAAGGCGTGTAAGGAAAGAAGGGCATAATTGGAATGATGGTGGCCCAAGGTCCTGCATTGTTTGGGATGGAAAGCAAACATATTGGTCAACTTTAGAAGTTAAGAAATAATGTTATAATTTACTTAATTGATATATAGGATTCTAATAACATGGGCTTGAAATACATAAAGCAAAGTTTGACAGAACTACTAGGAGAAATAGAAATTTTTCAATCATAGTGGGAGATTTTAAGATGCCTATCTAAGAAACATATGATTTCAAGACAAAATTTAATTTTTTATTAAAATAAAAAGTAAGGATATAGAAAATTTGAACAACATAATAAACAGTCTTAGTTTAATAGACATGTGTATATAACTCTGGAATCAATAATCAGAGAGAACAGATGAGGTACAAATGAAGCATTTGTAAAAATTGGCTTTGTACCAGGCCGTAAAATAAATCTCAGTAAATTTCAAACCACTGGTAACATCAGACTTTGTTTTTACTACTACACAATCAATACAGAAGCTCACAACTGAAACGTGTACTACATTATAA
Organism: Chlorocebus sabaeus; assembly: GCF_047675955.1. Taxonomy (NCBI): domain Eukaryota; kingdom Metazoa; phylum Chordata; class Mammalia; order Primates; family Cercopithecidae; genus Chlorocebus; species Chlorocebus sabaeus. Next base: position 19,585,334 of record NC_132913.1, read on the forward strand.
CATTAAAATATATATATATTTCAAATCTTGGCTGGGCACAGTGGCTGATGCCTGTAATTCCAGCACTTTGAGAAGCTGAGGTGGGTGGATCACCTCAGGTCAGGAATTCAACCCCAGCCTGGCCAACATGGTGAAACCTGTCTCTACTAAAAATATGAAAATTAGCCGGGCGTGGTGGCACACACCTGTAATCCCAGCTACCTGGGAGGCTGAAGCAGGAGAATTGCTTGAACCCAGGAGGTGGAGGTTGCAGTGAGCCAAGATCTTGCCACTGCACCCTAGCCTGGGTGACAGAGAGACACTCCATCCAAAAAAAAAAAAATTAGTTCCAATCTTAAACTGTAGAAAGATTATAAAATAAAAATAATATACTCTAACTCCTATTATGAGGCAAACATAACTTTAATTTGAAAACAGAACAAAGACATTATTAGAAAATAACATTACAGTCTAACCTCATTCGTGAATATCATGCAAAATCCCTACACAACCTATTGTGCTTTTTCTATTGGCAAAGCAAGACGGGCTAGAAATCAAAGTAGTAGAGATACTGAGACCAGAATAAAAGATGGCACAGAAACCGCAGTGGTCTCAAGGAAAAGGCAGCCAGAGCTCCTGCTTGGCATTAGAGGATTTTAGCTCTGTTTTGCAACAGTCCTGGGTCTGAGCACCAAATGCAAATTTCCACAAGTGTATGTTGGAGAACAGAGAGAGACTCCTACCCTTTCTACTAGAAAATCAACATGGCTATAAAATTCTTGTCACACTCTTTACCTCAGAACTTTCTGGGTATTATCTCACTGTATTTTTACATGTGTTGATCCACTTGTTTTTTGTTTTGTTTTGTTTCGTTTTTTGCTTTTTTTTTCCTAAGGTGTCTCCACTTGTCTCTTGATTTACTGGAATTTTACCACAAAGTAGTTGATTTATTTGCTTCCAGAATGGCTCTAAAGTAATTATTCCCTGATTTTTTGTGTTTCATAATTGCTGATGTTTTGTTTTATTTCATACTTTATCTCATAATTATAGACATTGCTCCATTGACTATATTATTGCTGTGGAAAAGCCTCTTAATAATCTGACCCTTGTTCAAAAGACTTGCTTATTCTGCATCATGGCCTAAAGAATGCCTATCTTTTTCTTTCTCCAATAAATTTGAAAGGATACATTTCAGAGTCTACCATCTGGACCAATTTTATTCTACAAAATAGTTTGTCTTTTACATCAAAGTCAGATATTCATTCCAGAGAAATTTTTCTTCTATGAAATCTTTTAACAACTTTTCTATTCATTGACTTCTTTACTTCAGTTTATCAACATTTGATTATTATTATTGCTATTCTATAGCTGTAATCATCTTTTTCTCTATTTCTTTTATTCTCTTTTATAAATCATCTAAGTTTTGGCCAGGTGCGGTGGCTTATGGCTGTAATCCCAGCACTTTAAGAGGCCGAGTAGGGTGAATTGCTTGAGTCCAGCAGTTGGAGACCAGCCTGGGCAGCATGGCAAAACCTCCTCTCAAAAAAAAAAAAAAAAATCAGCCAGTTGTGGTGATGCATGCCTGCCACCCCAGCTATTCAGGAGGCTGAGGTGGGAAGATCACCTGACCCTGAGAGGCAGAGGTTGCAGTGAGCAACCTGGGCGACAGAATGAGACCTTGTCTCAAAAATAAGTAAATAAATCATTTAAGTTTTTTTGTTTTGTTTTGTTTTTTTGAGACAGGGTCTCACTGTCACCCAGGCTGGAGTGCAGTGGTGTGATCATGGCTCACTGCAGCCTCAAAACCCTGGGTCAAGCTATCCTTCCATCTCAGCCCTCTGAGTAGCTGAGACTACAGGTATGTGCCACCACACCCAGCTAATTTTTGTATTTTTTGTAGAAGCTGGGTTTTACCATGTTACCCAGGCTAGTCTTGAATCTCTGTGCTCCACCTGCCCCAGCCTCCCAAGGTGCTAGGACTACAGCATGAGCCACCACACCCAGCCTATGCTCAACAAAATTATCTTTAGCTTTTCCTGAATTTCAATGATTATATTTTCAGCCATGATTATATTCCTTTCTGTTTTTAATTTATTACTCTTGTAGTGATAGTGTTTTATTCCTCATTTTCTTTCCTTAGCTTTGCAGCCTCCAATTCCACCTCATTCAGATGTTTTATCATCTAATTTCTGAGCTCCTTTAAAGATCTAATCAAGTTCTTCTTAAATTATTACGAAGCATGAAATACAGTCAACCCTCTATATCCACATGCTCGATACCTCAGATTCGACCAATGTCCAATCAAAAATATCCAGAAAAAAATTTAAAAAGATAACAAATAATACCAGTTTTAAAAATACAGCATAACAACTATGTATTTATGTAACATTTCTATTGGTATTATTGAAATCTAGAGATGATTTAAAGTACATGGGAGGACATGAGTAGGTTATATGCAAATACTACATTATTTTATATATGGGACTTGTGCAGGTTATAAAATACAGTTTATGATTGCTTTATTTTATTACATAATTAATCAATTTGTAATTATATATTTAATCATTTTATTGTTATTGCATATTTCATCAATGTGTGTGTATATATATCTATATCTTAGTCCATTTTGTGCTGCTCATAAACAATATCACATATTTAAAAAGCGAATAAATTTATTTGGTGCTTGGTTCTGGAGTCTGGGGAGTCTAAGCCCATGGTGCCAGCATCAGGGCCTTCCTGCTGATTTATCCCATGATGGAAGGCAGAAGGGCAAGCAAGTGGGAGGGACAGAGATAGGAAATTGGACCACACTTATCCCTTTTATCAGGAACCCACTCCCATGATAACTCACCCGCTCCAGTGGATAATGGCATTAATCAACCCATTATAGCAGATCTAATCACCTCTTAAAGTCTGACTTCTTAATACTATTACACTGCCAATTACATTTCAACATGAGTTTTGGAGAGGATGTTTAAACCATAATAATGCCTGTATGTCAACATATAAAGTATAATATACAAATATATAAATTTTATGTAAAAATACAGAAAGGTACATGCCAAAATGTTAATACTAGTGTTCTCTAAAAGAATAATTCTCACTTTCTTCTTTATATCTGTCTACATTTCATAAAATTTCTACAATAAACATGTATTTTTTTCAAGGCATGCTATTATTTTATTTTATTGGTTTTATTTATAGCCTGCCTTTTTCCAAAATGTATCTGATGTTGTTTTCAGCAGAAGAATACATAACAAAGTTAATGAAGTAGAAAATCAGGACCAAGAGGAAAACAAAGAAAATAAATAAGGAAAATTGAAAGAAACAAAGGAGCTGCAAGGATGACCTGATTCTGTAGAAAAATACGTTGCTGCCACGTCCCTGCCATGTCCAGCCTGGATGGGTCCAAAGTCCTGTTGTAAGTCTGTGGGTTCCAGCTGAGGAAAAGGAAGTCAGATGGGGGGTAAAGCGGAGACTGGACATATATCTGCCCGAGAGCTGAAGGGTTATTTCTTTACATATCCCAGCCCAGAAGCAGAACACTTAGCCTGTCATAAAGAAGCTGCTGTTTACACCTAGAACCAGCCTAGCCACTACCATCAAAAAAAAAAAAAAAAAAAAAAATCTACAGGCTGGGTGCGGTGGCTCACATCTATAATCCCAGCACTTTGGGAGGCCAGCACAGGAGAATCACTTGAGCCCAGCAGTTTGAGACCAGCCTGGGAAACATAGCAAGACCTTGTCTCTACAAAATAATTTAAAAATTAGCTGGGCGTGGTGACGTGCGTCTGTAGTCCCAGCTACTTGGGAGGCTGAGGTGAGAGGTTCACTTGAGCCCAGGAATTCAAGTCTGCAGTGAGCTATGATTGCGCCACTGCACTCCAGCCTGACTGATAGTGGGAACCTGTCTCAAAAAAAAAAAGGGATAAAAAAGAAACATCAGCAAATGTGCTTATGGGATGATTTAAACAAACCAACATTTGGAACATTAAATTGGATATTAAAATTAAAAGCTAGCATGGGGTCAATTCTGAAATTGCTAATTGCTCTCCCCTGCAGGAAGAGGGCTTTCACAGGCCCGTTCACAGTGTCTGAGGGAGACTACCATCCAGGGCTGCAGGCTGGACAGGCGACCCAGCTGCCCTTCCTGCCTAGACTCTTCTTTGTTTGATGCTGCCCCGTTTTTGTTAAGTATGGCAGAGTCCATTTCATCAGCTCCTGCCTGCCCGGCCCCAATCCTAATGCCTCTTCATTGTCTCCTGTATAGAATACAAACTCTACAAACTGATGTTCAAAGCTCTCAACAATCAGGTCACATCCTGTCCAAATATATTCATTCCAACTCAAATTAGCAAAGACGTACTCAGTCCAATAGTTGAGGGTGCTCGACTGCATAAACTTCCCCCTAAAATCCGACTGTCTAACAGGAGAGATAGATACATAAACCAAACTGGTAATACAATGTGGAATGGCATTTATAACGGAACCCAAATAACGGAATAACTTATTATTTTGGATAGGCTGAGTGGCTACAGAAAATCCTAAAACGTCATGAGTCACCTGAGCTGGCTCTTGGAGTAGAAAGAGGAATTTTGCCAGTGATGAAACTAAGGAAGGTTATTGAGAAAACAGTGAAAAGGTATGAATGAACATTTTATTTTCAGAGAACCGAGAGCAATCCGGAGCTGATGGAGAATAACTGGGATATTTCACTGCAAAACTCCAGTGGCACGAATGGCATTGCCATTCATATAGAAATACAATGTGAATGGCACCCCACCCTACCGTGCTGCACAGCACTGGCCCCCAGTCATCAATGTGGGACTAACTGAACATGTGACTAGGAAAATGGGCTTGGGCTAGGAGGGACTTTGAATTCTGTAAGATTTATACTTTATTCTGTGAAAATTAAGAGAGCTATCAGGAATGTTAAAGCCTTGGAGTGAATATTCAATCACGTATGAATATTCAAAGAGATGTGTATTTATTTTAGCTACTTCTGCGTATCAAAAAGACATTTATTTTTAAAAATCACTCCTATTTTTTTTTTTTTTTTTTTGAGACTGAGTCTCACTCTGTCACCCAGGCTGAGTGCAGTGATGCAATCTCGGCTCATTGCAGCCTCCGCCACCCGGGTTCAAGCAATTCTCCTGCCTTGGCCTCCCAAGTAGGTGGGATTATAGGCACATGCCACCACACCTGGCTAACTTTTGTATTTTTAGTGGAGACAGGGTTTCACCATGTTGCCCAGGCTGGTCTCGAACTGACCTCAAGTGATCCACCTGCTTCAGCCTCCCAAAGTGCTGTGCTTATAGGCGTGAGCCACCATGCCTGGTCAAAAGGTCAGTTTGCAAGTAGTAAGGAAAATAATGTGAGGAGAAGGAGAGAGACCGAGACTAGGGTTCAGTTAGGAAGAGATTGCAATTGTTCTGACCAGGGATGTGAGGGCCTTGAGCAGCGCAGTGGCAGGGGAATCAAGGCATTGAGATATATGAGGTTTCCAAGATAGATTCCAGTGAAATTAGTAACTCATTGATGTGGGTGGTGAGGGAGAAGGAGTCAAGAAGTTCAGGAATTGGGTGACTAGGTGGCTGGGAATGGTGTTCACCAAGACAGCAAATTCCAGGTAGCAGCTGTTTTACAGGGAAAGATGATGAATCCCATCTCAGATATGTACATTTAAGAGGCTTATGAAACATTAGGATAACCAGAGATAAAGGTCTGGGATTCATTAGCCAAGTTCTGGTTCAAAATAAAAATAGAATTGTTACCGTGTAGACAGTAATTGAAAGTCATGGAACTATGTGTCTAGCTTTCAGTGATTATGTGGACAGTTGCAATGGGTCATCACACTCACTATAACAACTAGGAAAAGCATAAATAAGCTAAAAACCCATCATATATTTGTAAATGGCATCAGAGAGTTGTGGAAGCAAAGAAGTCTAAAGGAACAGAGGCCCTTCTAGGTGAAAAGAGGTCAGAGGCTGCTCTCCTCCCTAGATTGGTCTGCTGAGTAGGTGGAGAATCCAGCCTGCCATAGGCACAGGGACTTTACAAAAATGAGGAGAAACTAGCTGAGCTTAGAACAACCTGTGGGCTGGCAAGAGAGATTGGAATCTGTAAGAGCTTTAAATGCAGAGCTAACCCTCTGTGTCCACCACATCTGCTGGCCGACCGTGCAGTCGCAGCAGTGAGAGAAGCTGGGCCAGGCTGAAGAGTGGAGACACCCACAGCATGTGGGGCTCAGAGTCCAGAGCCCTGCTAGAGGCAGGGCCTAGAACCTACACAGGACGGAACCTTGGCTCTTATTTCTCACCATATGCAAAAATTAATTTGAGATGGATATGTGAAATGTGAAAGTTGCAATTATTTTTTTAATAACAATTGAACTTGGTCAAAGTGAAAGAGTTTTGTCCATGAAAAGATACCATTAAAAGAATTAAAAGAAGCCGCAAGCTGAGAGAAAATATTCACCATAAATATATATATTATATATACACATACATAATATAACTTGTATCCAAAATATGTAAAGAACTCTTAGAAATCAATAACAGAAACCATACCGCCCAATTAACACAATGGGCAAAAGACTTGAGAAGCCATTTCACAAAAAAAGCTATCCAGGTGACCAAAAAGCTTATAGAACGATGCTTAAAATTGATCAGGGAAATGCAAAGAAAATCCACAAACAGATGCTACTATATTATCACCAGAATGAGCCAAAATAAAAAGGCTGAGTACTGCAAGCATTGGTTAGAATGTGGAGCCATTAGAATTCTCATAAACACCTGTTATGAGTTTAAAATGGTAAAAGCACTTTCAGGAACTATTTAGAACTTCCTTTAAAATGTAAACATAAGCTTTCTGTATGGTCTAGCAATTCGATTCCAACACTGGAGTAAATATATAAAGATATATGAAATATATATCCACAAAAGGTTTATAAAGGGTTTTTTACAAAAATTTTATTTATAATGACCAAAAACTGAAAACATTCTCCAGCAAAAGCCAAATGGATAAACTGCAATGTATTCATGCAATGGAATACTAAATGGCAGAGGAAAAAAACGAACTGTGGATCTACGTATCAACATAGTAGAAACTCAAAAACATCATATTAGTTGAAAGAGGTAAGACAGACGAGGCACAGTGGCTCATGCCTGTAATCTCAGCACTTTGGGAGGCTGAGGCGGGTGGATCACCTGAGGTCAGGAGTTCAAGACCAGCCCGGCCAACATGGCAAAATCCAGTCTCTACTAAAAATACAAAAATTAGCCAGGTGTGGTGGTGGGAGTCTGTAATCCCAGCTACTCAGGAGGCTGAGGCAGAAGAATCACTTGAACCCAGGAGGAGGAGGTTGCAGTGAGCCGAGATAATCCCACTGCACTCCAGTCTGGGCAACAAAGCGAGACTCTGTCTCACAAAAAAAAAAAAAAAGAAGTAAGACATAAAATAATACTGACTGTATAATTCATTTTATATTAAATCCAAAAACATGAAAAACTAATATATGATGCTAGAAGGAAGAAGAGGGGCTACCTTTGGATGGAGAGGTGAGAGTGGGCATTTGTGGGAAGCAGTACAACAACACTCCCTGAGTGGATGGAAATATTCTTGATGTTGATCTTGTTAGTTATACAGGTATGTAAATATGCAAAGAGTCATCAAGCTGTACACTTAAGATTCATGCATTTTCCCGCAGTTAAATTATACCTCCATATGTTATCCCCTGAAAAGGACACATCGCCTATGTAGTACTCTGGCACAGAATGCAGAATATAATCAATCTAATCACTAGGAAATATCAGGGAAACAGAGAACAAGGAACTTTCTATTTTAAAAAACATGTGAATATTGTAAAATACAAAGGAAGGCTGTGGAAAAGTTCCAGATTAAAGGAGACTGTGGAGATGTGATAGATAAAAACAATACCTGACCCTACATTAAATCATATACCAGAAGGGAAGAATGCTGTAAAGGATATTATTAGAACAACTGAAAAAACTGGAATATAGACAATAAGTTAGATAACACTATTCTATCAGTCAGTGAACGTTTATGAAAGTGACAACTGCACTGTAATTATGTGACAGATTACTCTTATTCTTAGAATACTTACCCTAAAGAATTGAGAGGTAAAGGGCCATAATGTATATAATTTGCCTCCCAGTGACTCAAAGGTGAACAATAAAAAATACATATAAGATGAGGCCAGGCACAGTGGCTCACTCTTGTAATCCCAGCACTTTGGGAGGCCAAGGCAGGAGGAGTTTCAGACCAGCCTGGCCAATATAGTAACACCTTAACTTTACAAAAAATTAAAAAATTAGCCAGGCATGGTGGTACACACCTATAGTCCAAGCTATTTGGGAGGCTGAGGTGGGAGGATCACATGAGCCCATTTGAGGCTGCAGTGAGCCATGATCACACCACTGCCCTCCAGCCTGGGTGACACAACAAGACCCCGTCTGAAAAAATAATAATAAATAATAAATAAATAACTAAAATAAGATACATCTAGGTAGGATTTCTTTTCATTGTACTATTTTTAATTTTACAATTTTTTGTAAATTTGAAATTATTTCCAAGTAAAGTTTTTTCAAAAACCAAAAACCTTTTTTAAATGAAAACAGCAGACGATAGATCACTGTTTATTAAATGATCATCCCAAATTAACAGTTGTTATTTCTGGAGGGTTATGAAGACTATGAGGTGATGGGGGTAAACATTAAATTTTTCTATATTATTTGACATTTTCCTACTTTCCATATTAGTGGAGGAAAGAGATTATTTTACTTTTTTGTTTTTGAGACGGAGTCTCGCACTGTCACCCAGGCTGGAGTGGGATGGCGTGATCTAGGCTCTCTGCAACCTCCACCTCCCAGTTTCAAGTGATTCTCCTGCCTCAGCCTCCCAAGTAACTGGGATTATAGATGCCTGCCACCACACCCAGCTAATTTTTTGCATTTTTAGTACTATTTTTGTATTTTGTATTTTTGTATTTTTAGTAGACCAAGCTGGTCTCAACTCTTGACTTCATGATCCCTCTGCCTCGGCCTCCCAAAGTGCTGGGATTACAGGAGTGAGCCACTGCGCCTGGCCTATTTTAATTTTTTTAAGTACAAAATGACCATCAAAATGTGACTTGATTTTTTTTTTTTTTTTAGTAGGCTGACATTTTCCTACTTTCAATATTATTGGAGGAAAGAGATTATTTTAATTTTTTAAGTACAAAACAACCATAATGTGACTTGATTGTTTGTTTGTTTGTTTGTAGTTCAGGCTTGGACCAAAAGGCAAAACTTAAAACATCTAAGTCCTATGAAACCTTTAAGATTCAGGTCAAATGTCACCTGCTCCGGAAAGCCTTCCAATTTAGAAAAGTGTCTTTTGGTTAGGTGCAACCTTGACTAATAAGTATCAGAAGTCAATTATTGGCCAATGGAATACACGAAAGCTTTGAACGAGCAAAACCAAAAAAAGGAGAAGCTACAGCTGGCTGCGGGTACAACTGGGACTATGGAATAAAAGGTCTCCAGATGCTCCATCTCCTAAGTCTGTCTTCACTTAGGCTACATTCTTTCTCACTGCAGCCCATTTCATTCTGTGAAAGTTGTCAGAATCAAAATGGAGTCACTTGTGTTAAAAATTCTGACTTACAGAGCCAAGAAAGGTCACGAAGGGAGGTTCTCAAGCATGAAAGCCTGATAACAAGAACTATCACAAAAGACTGCAAAAACGACAACCTTGCACAAAGGCCATCGCAACCTTACACAAAAAAATACGTCTGCGAGGACATCTGCCCAGCAACTACCTGTCCAACCTAGGTCTGGTGTCACTCTTATTTTTTTTTTTTATTATACTTTAAGTTCTAGGGTACATGTGCACAACATGCAGGTTTGTTACATATGTATACATGTGCCATGTTGGTGTGCTGCACCCATTAACTCGTCATTTACATTAGGTATATCTCCTAATGCTATCCCTCCCCATCCCCTCCCCACAATAGGACCCGGTGTGTGATGTTCCCCTTCCCGAGTCCAAGTGATCTCATTGTTCAGTTCCCACCTATGAGTGAGAACATGTAGTATTTGGTTTTCTATTCTTGTGATAGTTTGCTAAGAATGATAGTTTCCATCTGCATCCATGTCCCTACAAAGGACACGAACTCATCCTTTTTTATGGCTACATAGTATTCCATGGTGTACATGTGCCACATTTTCTTAATCCAGTCTTTCACTGATGGACATTTGGGTTGGTTCCAAGTCTTTGCTATTGTGAATAGTGCCGCAATAAACATACGTGTGCATGTGTCTTTATAGCAGCATGACTTATAATCCTTTGGGTATATCCCCAGTAATGGGATGGCTGGGTCAAATGGTATTTCTAGTTCTAGATCCTTGAGGAATCTCCACACTGTTTTCCACAATGGTTGAACTAGTTTACAGTCCCACCAACAGGGTAAAAGTGTTCCTATTTCTCCACATCCTCTCTAGCACCTGTTGTTTCCTGATTTTTTAATGATTGCCATTCTAACTGGTGTGAGATGGTATCTCATTGTGGTTTTGATTTGCATTTCTCTGATGGCAAGTGATGATGAGTATTTTTTCATGTGTCTGTTGGCTGTATGAATGTCTTCGAGAAGTGTCTGTTCATATCCTTTGCCCACTTTTTGATGGGGTTGTTTATTTTTTTCTTGTCAGTTTGACTGAGTTCTTTATAGGTTCTGGATATTAGCCCTTTGTCAGATGAGTAGATTGCAAAAATTTTCTCCCATTCTGTAGGTTGCCTGTTCACTCTGATGGTAGTTTCTTTTGCTGTGCAGAAGCTCTTTAGTTTAATGAGATCCCATTTGTCAATTTTGGCTTTTGCTGCCGTTGCTTTTGGTGTTTTAGACGTGAAGTCTTTGCCCATGCCTATGTCCTGAATAGTATTACCTAGGTTTTCTTCTAGGGTTTTTTATGGTTTTAGGTCTAACATTTAAGTCTCTAATCCATCTTGAATTAATTTTTGTATAAGGAGTAAGGAAAGGATCCAGTTTCAGCTTTCTACTTATGGCTAGCCAATTTTCCCAGCACCATTTATTAAATAGGGAATCCTTTCCCCATTTCTTGTTTCTCTCAGGTTTGTCAAAGATCACATGGCTGCAGATGTGTGGTATTATTTCTGAGGGCTCTGTTCTGTTCCATTAGTCTATATCTCTGTTTTAGTACTAGTACTATGCCGTTTTGGTTACTGTAGCCTTGTAGGATAGTTTGAATCAGGTCGCGTGATGCCTCCAGCTTTGTTCTTTTGGCTTAGGATTGTCTTGGCAATGCCGGGTCTTTTTTGGTTCCATATGAACTTTAAGGTAGTTTTTTCCAATTCTGTGAAGAAAGCCATTGGTAACTTAATGGGGATGGCATTGAATCTATAAATTACCTTGGGCAGTATGGCCATTTTCACAATATTGATTCTTCCTATCCATAAGCATGGTATGTTCTTCCATTTGTTTGTGTCCTCTTTGATTTCACTGAGCAGTGGTTTGTAGTTCTCCTTGAAGAGGTCCTTCACATCCCTTGTAAGCTGGATTCCTAGGTATTTTATTCTCTTTGAAGCTATTGTGAATGGGAGTTCATTCATGATTTGGCTCTCTATATATTTCTGTTACTGGTGTATAAGAATGCTTGTGATTTTTGCACATTGATTTTGTATCCTGAGACTTTGCTGAAGATGCTTATCAGCTTAAGGAGATTTGGGGCTGAGATGATGGGGTTTTCTAAATATACAATCATGTCATCTGCAAACAGGGACAATTTGACTTCTTCTTTTCCTAACTGAATACCCTTGATTTCTTTCTCTTGCCTGATTGCCCTAGCCAGAACTTCCAATACTATGTTGAATAAGAGTGGTTAGAGAGGGCATCCCTGTCTCATGCCAGTTTTCAAAGGGAATGCTTCCAGTTTTTGCCCATTCAGTATGATATTGGCTGTGGGTTTGTCATAAATAGCTCTTATTATTTGGAGATACATTCCATCAATACCGAATTTATTGAGAGTTTTTAGCATGAAGGGCTGTTGAACTTTGTCAAGGCCTTTTCTGCATCTATTGAGATAATCATGTGGTTTTTGTCTTTGGTTCTGTTTATATGCTGGATTACGTTTATTGATTTGCATACGTTGAACCAGCCTTGCATCCCGGAGATGAAGCCCACTTGATCATGGTGAATAAGCTTTTTGATGTGCTGCTGGATTTGGTTTGCCAGTATTTTATTGAGGATTTTTGCATCGATGTTCATCGGGTATATTGGTCTAAAATTCTCTTTTATTGTTGTATCTCTGTCAGGCATTGGTATCAGGATGATGTTGGCCTCATAAAATGAGTTAGGGAGGATTCCCTCTTTTTCTATTGATTGGAATAGTTTCAGAAGGAATGGTATCAACTCCTCCTTGTACCTCTGGTAGAATTCGGCTGTGAATCCATCTGGTCCTGGACTTTTTTTGGTTGATAGACTATTAATTATTGCCTCAATTTCAGAGCCTGGTGTTGGTCTATTCAGAGATTCAACTTCTTCCTGGTTTAGTCTTGGGAGAGTGTAAGTGTCCAGGAAATTATCCATTTCTTCTAGGTTTTCTAGTTTTTTTGTGTAGAGGTGTTTATAGTATTCTCTGATGGTAGTTTGTATTTCTGTGGGGTCGGTGGTGATATCCCCTTTATCATTTTTTATTGTGTCTATTTGATTCTTCTCTCTTTTCTTCTTTATTAGTCTTGCTAGTGGTCTATCAATTTTGTTGATCTTTTCAAAAACCAACTCCTGGATTCATTTTTTGGAGGGTTTTTTGTGTCTCTATCTCCTTCAGTTCTGCTCTGATCTTAGTTATTTCTTGCCTTCTGCTAGCTTTTGAATGTGTTTGCTCTTGCTTCTCTAGTTCTTTTAATTGTGATGTTAGGGTGTCCATTTTAGATCTTTCCTGCTTTCTCTTGTGGGCATTTAGTGCTATAAATTTCCCTCTACACACTCCTTTACATGTGTCCCAGAGATTCTGGTATGTTGTATCTTTGTTCTCATTGGTTTCAAAGAACATCTTTATTTCTGCCTTCATTTTGTTATGTACCCAGTAGTCATTCAGGAGCAGGTTGTTCAGTTTCCATGTAGTTGAGTGGTTTTGACTGAGTTTCTTAGTCCTGAGTTCTAGTTTGATTGCTCTGTGGTCTGAGAGACAGTTTGTTATAATTTCTGTTCTTGTACATTTGCTGAGGAGTGCTTTACTTCCAACTATGTGGTCTATTTTGGAATAAGTGTGATGTGGTGCTGAGAAGAATGTATATTCTGTTGATTTGGGGTGGAGAGTTCTGTAGATGTCTATTAGGTCCGCTTGGTGCAGAGTTGAGTTCAATTCCTGGATATCATTGTTAACTTTCTGTCTTGTTGATCTGTCTAATGTTGACAGTGGGGTGCTAAAGTCTCCCATTATTATTGTATGGGAGTTTAAGTCTCTTTGTAAGTCTCTAAGGACTTTCTTTATGAATCTGGGTGCTCCTGTATTGTGTGCATATATATTTAGGATAGTTAACTCTTCCTGATGAATTGATCCCTTTACCATTATGTAATGGCCTTCATTGTCTCTTTTGATCTTTGATGGTTTAAAGTCTGTTTCATCAGAGACTAGGATTGCAATCCCTGCTTTTTTTTGTTTTCCATTTGCTTGGTAGATCTTCCTCCATCCCTTTATTTTGAGCCTATGTGTGTCTCTGCATGTGAGATGGGTCTCCTGAATACAGCAAACTGATGGGTCTTGACTCTTTATCCAATTTTCCAGTCTGTGTCTTTTAATTGGACCATTTAGTCCCTTTACATTTAAGGTTAATATTGTTATGTGTGAACTTGATCCTGTCATTATGATATTAGCTGGTTATTTTGCTCGTTAGTTGATGCAGTTTCTTCCTATCACCAATGGACTTTACATTTTGACTTGTTTTTGCAATGGCTGGTACCTGTTGTTCCTTTCCATGTTTAGTGCTTCCTTCAGGATCTCTTGTAGGGCAGGCCTGGTGGTGACATAATCTCTAAGCATTTGCTTGTCTGTAAAGGATTTTATTTCTCCTTCACTTATGAAGCTTAGTTTGGCTGGATATGAAATTCTGGGTTGAAAATTCTTTTCTTTAAGAATGTTGAATATTGGCCCCCACTCTCTTCTGGCTTGGAGAGTTTCTGCCGAGAGATCTGCCGTTAGTCTGATGGGCTTCCCTTTGTGGGTAACCCGACCTTTCTCTCTGGCTGCCCTTAACAGTTTTTCCTTCATTTCAACTTTGGTGAATCTGACAATGATGTGTCTTGGAGTTGCTCTTCTCGAGGAGTATCTTTGTGGCATTCTCTGTATTTCCTGAATTTGAATGTTGGCCTGCCTTACTAGGTTGGGGAAGTTCTCCTGGATGATATCCTGAAGAGTGTTTTCCAACTGGGTTCCATTTTCCCTGTCACTTTCAGGCACCCCAATCAGATGTAAATTTGGTCTTTTCACATAATCCCATACTTCTTGGAGGCTTTGTTCATTTCTTTTTACTCTTTTTTCTCCACACTTCTCTTCTCGCTTCATTTCATTCATTTGATCTTCGATCACTGATACTCTTTCTTCCAGTTGATCGAGCTGGTTACTGAAGCTTGTGCATTTGTCATGTGGTTCTCGTGTTATGGTTTTCATCTCTATCAGTTCTTTTCAGGTCTTCTCTGCATTGATTATTCTAGTTATCCATTCATCCATTCTTTTTTCAAGGTTTTAGTTTCTTTGCGCTGGGTACGCAGTTCTTCCTTTAGCTCCGAGAAGTTTGATCGACTGAAGCCTTCTCCTCTCAACTCATCAAAGTCATTCTCTGTCCAGATTTGTTCCATTGCTGGCGATGAGCTGCATTCCTTTGGAGGGGGAGATGCGCTCTGATTTTTTGAATTTCCAGCTTTTCTGCACTGCTTTTTCCCCATCTTTGTGGTTTTATCTGCCTTTGGTCTTTGATGATGGTGATGTACTGATGGGGTTTTGGTGTGGGTGTCCTTTCTGTTTGTTAGTTTTCCTTCTGACAGTGAGGACCCTCAGCTGTAGGTCTGTTGGAGTTTGCTATAGGTCCACTCCAGACCCTGTTTGCCTGGGTATCAGCAGCAGAGGCTGCAGAAGATAGAATATTGCTGAACAGCAAGTGTTGCTGTCTGATTCTTGCTCTGGAAGCTTCGTCTCAGGGGTGCACCCCGCCGTGTGAGGTGTGAGGTGTTGGTCTCCACCTAGTGGGGAATGTCTCCCACTTAGGCTACTCAGGGATCAGGGACCCACTTGAGCAGCCAGTCTGTCCATTCTCAGATCTCAACCTCCGTGCTAGGAGATCCACTGCTCTCTTCAAAGCTATCAGACAGGGGCATTTACCTCTGCCGAGGTTTCTGCTGCTTTTTTTTTTTTAGCTATGCCCTGTCCCCAGAGAGGGAGTCTACAGAGGCAGGCCAACCTCCTTGAGTTGCGGTGGGCTCCACCCAATTCGGGCTTCCAGGCGGCTTTGTTTACCCACTTAAGCCTCAGCAATGGTGGGTGCCCCTCCCCCAGCCTCACTGCCACCTTGCAGTTAAATCTCAGACTGCTGTGCTAGCAGTGAGGAAGGCTCCATGGTTTGGGACCCTCCAGGCCACATGTGGGATATAATCTCCTGGTGTGCCGTTTGCTAAGACCCTTGGTAAAGTGCAGTATTAGGGTGGGAGTTACCCGATTTTCCAGGTGTTGTGTGTCTCAGTTTCCCTTGGCTAGGAAAAGGGATTCCCCTCCCCCTTGCACTTCCCAGGTGAGGTGATGCCTCGCCCTGCTTCAGCTCTCGCTGGTCAGGCTGCACCAGCTGACCAGCACCAATTGTCCAGCACTCCACAGTGAGATGAACCCAGCACCTCAGTTGAAAATGCAGAAATCACCCGTCTTCTGTGTCACTCACGCCGGGAGCTGGAGGCTGGTGCTGTTCCTATTCGGCCATCTTGGGCGCACCCCCCTCTCTTGTTATTAATCCTTGTAGCCAAAGATATCTCAAAACTATTATGTAATCTTCCTCATTTTTCCTTTGATATTCTTTGTCTTCCTTTACCTCCCTGAAAGTGCACATAGTTTTCCATGGCACATGTACCCCATTGCAATGCTTATTCACAAATATCATTTTCTTTTAGAAAGTCTCCCTCTCTGTTGTTTAGATTGACACTTCCATGTGGCAGGAAATATGGCTGCCTACAGCTCCTGAGAACTTTGCCTCTTAAAATGTGCAGTCCTAGGAAGAAGCAGAACCTCTTAATTTTATTCTGAAATATCTCAGAGAAGGAAGCAGATTGGTCAAGTTAGGATCAGCCTCCTTCCCTAGACCAATCAACTAAAGCCAGAGGGTATGGATCAGCTTGAATGCTGTTTCCACCACTGGACCAAGAGTTGAAATTGTATACAGACATAGAAGTTCCTTCAGAAACCATAGACAAGAAGGAAATGTTTTACTCTCCCATAATTCTTAGTGTCCAGTTCTCATATCACCTTCAACTAGTGGCACGGCTACTTGGGTGCTTGCCATAAATCTTCAGTAGACTGTAAGTTCCTTGGGAGCAGGAACTATATCTTTTACTCAGTGGATATTCTCTAAACTGATAGCACACTGCTTTCCACATACTATATGAACTATAAACTCCAAATGGAAAGAGAGTTAGCCACCATTTTCACAGAACCTTGAACCATGCCTGGGACATGGTAGACACTCAGTAAATACTTGTTGAGTAAAGAAATAATATATAAGGCTGGGCACAATGGCTCATGTCTATAATCTTAACACCTTGGGATGTGAGGCAGGAGGATCACTTGAGCCCAGGAGTTTGAGACCAGCCTCCTTATAACATGGCAAAGCCCCATTTCTACAAACAAACAAACAAAAATCAGCCAGGCATGGTGGTGCACACTTGTAGTCCCAGCTACTCAGGAGACTGAGTTGGGAGAATCAATTGAGCCTGGGATGTCAAGGCTGCAGCGAGCCATGATTGTGCCACTGCAGTCCAATCTGGGAAACAGAATGAGACCCTGTCTCAAAGAAGGAAGGAAGGAAGGAAGGAAGGAAGGAAGGAAGGAAGGAAGGAAGGAAGGAAGGAAGGAAGGAAGGGAGGGAGGGAGGGAGGGAGGGAGGGAGGGAGGGAGGGAATATAATAAATCTATACAAGATGGATGGACAGATAGACACATATTTTCCTCTAGTAAAGGTAAATTTGTCCTCCGGGAAACCAAGGCATGCTTTCTGAGCTTACTAGGCTGGTTTAGTGAAGCTGACTGTGGCCATCAAATAAGCACAGTTAGCTAACTAACATTTGGGGTGATATGTCCCCGGTCTTGGCTTCATTACCTGTAGTCTGTTCACTGAAGCCTTGGGATTGTGAGTGAAACAGAGGCTAAATCAGTCTTCTACAGCTTTGCCTCTATGGGAGATGAAAAGATACCTAAAATCCCAGCTTAGGAAGGTTGATGTATGGCTGGGCATGGTGGTTCATGCCTGGAATTCCAGCATTTTGGGAGGCCCAGGCAGCCAGATCACTTGAGGTCAGGAGTTCGAGACCAGCTTGGCCAACATGGCGAAACCCTGTCTCTACTAAAGATACACAAATTAACTGGACATGGTGGTACGTGCCTGTTATCCCAGGTACTTGGGAGGCCAAGGCACAAGAATCGCTTGAACCCGGGAGCTGGAGTTTGCAGTGAGCTGAGGTCATGCCATTGCACTCCAACCTGAGTGACAGAGAGAGACTCTGTCTAAAAAAGAAAAGTTGACGTATGTATGTATCCAATGAGCAAATGCTTGGATATCCACCCATCGCTATTCAAAGTTTGGGGGCCTGATAGGAAACAAGACAGAAATAAATTTGTCAGTGTTGTAAAGGAAAAGAGCAAAGTGCTACCAAGGTTTATAACCAAAAGATCTATGTGGAAAGAAAGCTATTTCTTTAGCCTTGAGGTCAGGAAGGCTCCTAGAAGAACTGACATCCTAAGCTCAGACTTGAAGGGATAAACAAAGGTTAATTAAGTAAAGAGCCTGGAGGCAGAAGAGCTCCAGGCAGAAGGCATGCAAGCCCACAGCTTGGAACTTAAGAAGAACTTAAAAATAATCAAGTGAGTGGGGCAAGACTTATCTATAAGGATGTTTTCTGTGGTATTATTTATGGAGAATAAAAATAAAAACAACCCAGGTGTCCACAAACAGAGAAATGATTAAATAAAGCTGTGTGATATGATGATAGAACCAGCAAGCCATTAAAAATAATAGTGCAGTTGACAATGCTCAAGGTATATTACATTTTTAAAACAGGATGCAAATTTTGCTATGTCTATATTATATTTTATGTATGCATTGAATGTTCAGGTTGATTTACCCCAAAATTCTACCTGTACTTATATCTGGGTCGTGGAAGGAATGACAGATAAATCATTTTCCACTTTGTGCTTTTCAGTATTTTCCCTAAAAACATTTGTTTTACAATGACCATATAGCACTTCTGTTGTGGAAAAAAAAAAAAATTTTAAGGAAGAAGCAGGTTTGCTTTTTCAGTCCATCGCTCCATATGTTCTCCTGGCTGGAAAGCATCAGCGAGGCCGACAAAGACTCCGGGATTGTGCAGCTTGGCGAATCCACTCTCTCAGGTCCTGCGTTCAGAGTTACCTGCGCCTGTGACTTGGCTGCCCCTGCTTCCTCTTGCATAGTTTTCCTATGCAGGAAGGTTTAAAATTTTGCCTTCATTACACAAATGCTGCTGCTGGGAAAGGAGCTTCACTCTGGGGCTTGACAGTGCTGGGGACATGAGAGAAGGAGCCACACTGCTCTTAGCAAGTAGCCCGGGGAAAGTCCGCTCACCCCTGGTGGCCTCAGCACCAGAAACAGGCATGCCTGAGGTTGTTTGTGAGGAATACAGAACTGCTGCTTCCCAGCCAACCATTGCCACCTGCCTACCAGATGCAGAAGCAGCCACCTCTGCCCAAAAACAATGGACTCCTTCCAACATGGGAAGGAAGACTCCACGAGTGAGGCAGGGAGAGGAGACGAAGCACTTCTCTGAACTTAAGCACACGCACTTCACGGTTTCAAGCATTGGT
The DNA here is from genome assembly GCF_047675955.1 of Chlorocebus sabaeus. NCBI lineage: Eukaryota > Metazoa > Chordata > Mammalia > Primates > Cercopithecidae > Chlorocebus > Chlorocebus sabaeus. Next base: position 19,604,425 of record NC_132913.1, read on the forward strand.
CTCAGCCTTGGCCACAAGCTGGAATCACTTGGAGAGCTTTCAAAAAGACAGATACCTTGCTTCCTTCACCAATTACTTTAATTAAAAATAGCTGCAGCTGTAAGAACCCTTGTCCGATATACTTGCAACTATGCTCCCATTTATAAATGTACCTTCTAATGCTCAGTTGCCAGATTCCAAAGCAAAGGTGGCGCGGACTCCCTTTGTGTGGGTGGGGTTTGTGGGTGGTGGTGAAGGACTGATATCAGAAAAATGTCTTCAAGTGTACTGATTTATTAATAAACATTAGGTGTTTGTTTTAAAAAAAAAAAAGAAAATAGTGATACCTCAGGGCCATGTGCAGAGATCACAGTTTCACCTGTGTGGGCAGTGACCTGAGCGTGGGGGTGTGAGGAGCTTTCATTCTCTCTTCCAAGCTCTATTCCTGTTCTGCATATTCCCTCTAAGTCATTCCCTAAGCAAGAATGCCCTTCCCGTGCCATGTCCTGCCACCCTCTCTTCTTTCTTTTAAACCAGTGCTGAGATTCCTTCTTCAAGTAGAACTGGAGCCCATGCCGTTTGCTCTAATGCAGTTTTCTTGGGCTTTATTTCTTCACTCACTCAAATGGAAATGGGCCAGAGCTGTCCTGCGCTTGCAGGCCTCCCCTCCCTAAGAGACGCCCGCAGCAGCCAACAGTGGCCCCTCCCCAGAGTCTGAGTTTTAACTCCTCCAAGCTTCTAAGTTTTAGGAGTTTCCAGCCCTATGCCTTTGTTTACACAGGCAAGTAGAAGTAGAAGTAGAAGCTACTTTCTACAGTCACTACCTCCTTGATACCTCGGTACTGAGCAGGGGTCAGCAAATCTCTCTGGCAAGGAGCTAGATAGATAATCGATATTTTAGAATTTGGAAGCCATATAATCTCTGTTGAGACCATTGAACTCTGTTGTGACAGCACAAAAGCAGACATAAACAATATGTAAACAAATGAGCATGACTGTGTTCTAATAAAGCTTTATTTACAAAAACAGGCGCGGGCTGGATTTGGCCCACGGGTCGTAGTTTGCGGACCCCTGCCTTCTGATTATCTTTCTACCTTTCCAGTTACCTCGTTAACAACTTTGGACCTAATTAATAATTCTGTAGATTGAATTGTCTATGTTTAAATAACTGTAGTTATTTCTGTCCCTTAACTGGGCTCTGTCTGACACAGCTTCTCTGATGTATTTTTATTATGGGGAGGGAAAATTTTTTAAGCAATCTCTTCAATGCTTCTGTATTGTTTGAATTTTTTTATAAGCACCTACTTTTCAAAAATGTGTTCTCCTTTAATAAGCACTTAGTACTGCCTTTTCTCTTCTTTAGCAGCAAGAGGAGATTATATGTTAAATATTTCATTTCATTTACATATTCCCTCTCAGCATGGAATAGTTGTAGACTTCTCAGAAATACTACTGATTATTCCATATTGAATTTGTGTGAGATATATATATATATATTTAGAAGAAGAAGCAAAAGAATAAGAGCTACATTGCCAACCACAGGGTGGCTGTGAAAAACAAATTAGATAATGGACGGAAAAATGTTTTGAGATGTTAAAAGTGCCGCACTGATAGGAAGAGGTGGAAGGAATCACCCCTTTTAGGCTTCCTGTTACAGGCTTTTAACACACTTTAGGAAAAATATTTAATCTACTGTTTCCTGGTCCTTAAGTGCATTTCTCTTTTAAGCAGATATTTGTCGTGTGTTTTTAATGAGTCACCTGATTGTGAGTATGCAAGACCACAAGCAGGGTCCCCAACTCCATCTACCACAGGCCAGTGCCATGGTCCACAGAGCCCTTGGTAAATGCCTTGGCATTGAGAGTTGGCAGAAGACCAGGCACCCCAAGAGAATCGGCTCCCATGGAAGCATTGCCTTTCAGTGTAATACTTGCTAGAGACTTCACACGGGAAAGGAGGAAATTCATATTATCCCTACAGCAGAAGTTCTCTATCTAGGGTCTCTGACCTTGGTTGGACAAAAATACTGAAGTTAAGCCCTTGCTTCTGATATTAAAATAGGCAACCATGTGAGCTGTAGCTGTGGCTTTCTCAGCAACAGAAACCACAGGTTTTTTTAAATATCATATTACAGTTGTCATATCTGGAAATATGTTATCTATGCTCACCACTACTTCAAACTATATGGTGGCCTTTAGACCCACTTCTAGATCTTTTTATGTAATGTGTTAATAACAAAGTGCATATACTGTTGTATCTCAAATTTGTTTCCTTTTATATTTTGATAACTGTATTTCAATGTTATATTTGCTTTGTAAACCTATGTATTTTATTTTCTGCATGGAAAGGGATCTGTATGTTTACCAGGCTGCCAAAGGGCAACATGGCACATAAAAAGTTAAGATTGAGGCAGGCGGATCACCTGAGGTCAAGAGTTGCAGACCAGCCTGGCCAACATGGTGAAACCTCGTCTCTACCAAAAATACAAAAAAAATTAACGGCGTGGTAGTGGGCACCTAAAGTCCCAGTTACTCAGGGAGGCTGAGGGAGGAGAATCGCTTGAACCCAAGAGGTGGAGGTTGCAGTGAGCCAAGATCACACCACTGCACTCCAGCCTGGGCGACAGAGGGAGACTCCATCTCAAAACAAAAAAAAGAAAGAAAAAAAAATTGGTTAAGAGCCCTCACCCCAGAATAGTAAATATATTCTCCCAAGGTGTTTGGTTGTTTTTGTTTCCTAATCCGCATCCTGATCCTCACTCGTTCTTCTCTTCACTCCCAGATTCTCATACACACCCCTCTTTTCTCACCCCTTTCCACTATACAGAGGAATTCACCTCAGCTACCTTGTCAGGGCAAAATGGGGGTCCCTTAAGTCACACAACTCATCTTCCTTTGAAGGTGGTTTACAGATTATGCTTTTTCCCTTGAAGACCTTGGGGTCTTAGCCACTATATCATGGGCTTATTAAACTTCTCTTCTCAAGAATAATTTTGGTGAATTGTTATAGAAAAGCCTGGTGTCTGTTGCAAGACCTCAGACTCCAGGCTTTGAGGAAGATGTTGTTGTTAACTAAAAAGCCTCATACAGGAAGGAACAAAGCAAGCACATGCAATGCAGAATCTCTACCATTTGTACACCCAGTTCCTTGACTGGCCTTTCTAGACACGCAATTTAAATCTAGAAATGAAACAGTGGATTGATTCTTTTAAGTACACTGAATTAAGAAGCCAGCTGAGCATAGCAAAATATTATAATATGGCAAGACGTTCTGTGATGTTCTGTTAAAATAGAACCTCGGTTAGTAATTTCTAAAGAGCCGTTTGTAAAGCCCACTTATAACTGACTTTTGAAAAGGGTCACACTATTCGTTCAAGCCAAGTAAAACATGATTCTTACTTGTTTTCCAAGTTCTGAATCAACAGTATCTGTGACATGTAGCTTTTTTGTTGGGGGATGAGGAGGGCAGGCAGATTTATTCTGTAGAATGATATCTCTCCATCTTAGCACACCAAGTTTACAGTGCTCTCTTTGAATAACACAGGGAAAAGTCACATGGTAACCATCTATCAGGTCAACGACACGTAGTATGAGAGGAAGCATTTTTTCCTGGCATGTGATAACAAGTTACAAGAGCAAGCAAAGATCATTGAGAAATATACAGGACATACTAAAACCCAATGGCATCCCAGTCCACAATATGAGGCATGAGATATTTCGCCTGCATCTCTGTGTGGTTCTTTAGGACTTCCTTACAGTCTGTACTACATCTATAGTAGATGCCAAAAGTGATACTTTTTGATTTTGCCCTTATACTTAAAAGATATTTTCACTGTGTACAGAATTATAATTTGGCAGCTGTTTTCTTCTACCACATTGAGGATATGTTTTTTTGCCCTTCACATTTGCTGTTGAGAAGTCGGCTGTCAGTCTACCTGCATCTCCTTTGATAGTGATCTGTCTTTGCTCTTGGTCTGCTTTTAAGTAGTTTCTTTGTCATTAGTTTTCTGTCGATGTGAGTTTCTTTCTTCTCTTTTTAATCTTGAGATTTGTTGTATTTCTTAAATCAGTTGATTGGTATCTTTCATCGGTTGGGCAATAGTCTCAAGAATTACCTTTTACAACATTGCCTCCATCACATTCTCCATCTCCTCTATTTCTGGAAGTCCAATTATGTGTATGTTAGACCTTATCATTCTATCCTCCATGTATCTTAATTATTTTTTCATATTTACTGTCTCTCTGTCTCTTTATGCTGCCTTCTGTACTTTTTTCTTACTGAGATTTTGGCCTGAAAATTATTTATTCCTGTGTTGGCTCTTCAGTGCTTTTAGGAATATTTTCAAATTATATTTTGTATAACATTTCTGGTGATTTTCATTGGTATGATTGTTTTAAATATTTAATCAAGCACATTCCAAGAAACTGATGTCTATGGTTGAAATTTGATGAGTAAAGCCACTTACATGTTGGAAAATTTTCCACTAAAATGGGAACTTTGGCCTATAAAATTGTTGGAATTCTTAAATATGTAAATATCTTTACAATCTAAGACTAAAGACCTTAGAATTTGATAAACTGTTGCATTCTTTTATACCTCCAACTACTTTACTTTACTACTGTACTGACATTTACAATTATATCCAATTGAGCTTTGAACATTTTCTACAGTTTCGTCTGACTTAAAGTCACAATCTATGATATTATCCTACCAATAGAAAGTAAACTAATGTCTTTGTGTGTGCCTGTATGTATTAAGTTTTATACTAGATTATTTAGTAATAGTTTATATTAACTTATATCAAAAATCTTATTCCTAGAAAAAATGATTTACTTATCTCCTTTGACAATAAACAAATTTCAAAATAGTAATACCAATATTAACACAAACAGTGATCACACTCAGTGAAGTTCAATAGAGTAACTGTTTTTCTTTTTATCCTTAGAACACATCTCACTAAAAATGGCAGTCCCATTAATTTGTATTCTGGTATATTCCCAGAACTCTTTGTATTCGTGCCCAATAATAGTTGTCAATAAATATTGTTGAATGAATGAATTTTAAAGTCACTCATTATCCCACATTCTTTGTGGCTTTTTAAAATACTTATCTGAAGTTTGCTGTAGCCTCATTATTTCCCTTTATTTTTCAACAAAAGTGTTGACATTCTGACAGATGGTAGTTCTAAGTTTTCAAAAGAGAGTAGCTTTGACTACTATTAATAGTATTTTCTCAGTAGCAATATTCAGCTAGTACAGTAGAGTAGAAATTAGTCCTGTCCCACCACTTTAAGAGATATGTGGAAAGCCACTTATAGGAGTTTAGGAGCCTCTGGGCCATCCACAATTACTAAATGCAGGGTTATATCTGAAGAGTCATGAACATAAGATCCTGATAGGCAAACCAATTGTGCATTCTACTGTTCAGTTTCTAGTCGTATTAGACATTGAATATTCAATTAAAATTTGATTTATGGAATTCTGATCTGATATTAGAATTTTTATATTATCTGTATACCTTTTCTGAACTCATTTTCGTCTTTTTATAATGAGCAATAAATATTCCCTTACCTAAAAATTTATAGCAAGTATTATTATACTAAAGTTTATAGTTCATAAATCAAAATCATTCTTCTAATTAGTGTTATTTTGGATCAGCACCAGTTAAAGTCTTTAATTTTCCTTCTGCACATTTTACAAAGAATTGTAGTGTCTTGGAATGCCATGTGATAACCAAGGAAGGATACATGTAAACATAAGTTATTATGACTATGTATGACAGTATTACTTCATAGAGTATATCAGGAATATATTATCAGGAATCTCACTTTTTTTGAGACAGAGTCTCACTCTTTTGCCCAGGCTGGAGTACAGTGGTGGCATGATCACAGCTCATCACAGCCTTGACCTTCCCAGGGTGAGGTGATCCTCCCACCTCAGCCTCCTGCGTAGCTGGGACTAAAGGCATGCACCACCACACCCAGCTAATTAGGAATCTTATTTTAAATTAAAGGCAGTCCTAGTATGGAATGCCAAATTCTTTTTTTTGAGACTGAGTCTCACTCTCGCCAGGCTGGAGTATAGCGGCGTGATCTCCGTTCACTGCAACCTCCGCCTCCTGGATTCAAGCAATTCTCCTGCCTCAGCCTCCTGAGTAGCTGGGACTACAGGCACGCGCCACCACACCCAGCTGATTTTTGTATTTTTAGTGGACATGGGGTTTCACCGTGTTGGCCAGGATGGTCTTGATCTCTTGACCTTGTGATCCACCCACCTCAGCTTCCCAAAGTGCTAGGATTACAGGCGTGAACCACAGAGCCGGCCATGGAATGCCAAATTCTAAGAAGCCTTTAAACAAGTATGTTTAGTACTATAATATTATGTAATTTTAGACTTCTAAGAGCAAATTAAGAATATTAGGGAATATAACAAAATATAACCAGATAAAATACATTGCTTAATAAAGAGATATTAGAAAAATGTGACAGGTATTACACCTTAAAATTTCACTCAGAACAAGAGAAAGAGCTACACATAAATCAAAACCATTGCTTAAGAGGAAATGTGCAAAGCCTACACAGGAAAATTTTTAAACATTCTTAAAGGCACAATAGCAAAAGGTTGGAAACAAGCAAGATCTGGCAATGAGATCAATTGTAGACGTCATTGTAGCCACACAACGGAGTACTATATGGCTAAAGAAAGAATGTGGAGGCTCTCTATATATGACAAAGAAAAATCTACAGGTTAAATAGTAAGTGAAGAAACCAAAGTATTTAACAGTGCCTTTACTATGCTACCTTTTATATGAGAAAAAGCAGAGAAATGGGAATAAATATGCATACTTCTCTAGATTTGCAAAAAAGAAACAATAAGATAATAAATATGAAATTAATACAAATGATTACCTCTGGGGAACAAACTGGAGTGGATGAAAACAGGAGTGAGAGCAAATGTTTTAGTGCACACCTTTTTGTATTGTTTTGATTTTATTTAACCATGAAACTGTATTACCAATTCAAATAAAATTTATATAAAATGTTCTAGTGGAAACATTCCTCTAGAGGCATATGTACTTTTTAGATTATTAGGGTTTGCCTAGCACCAATTCACAAAAGACACCATTTCTCACCATTGCAACTAGCATAACACAATTACAATACATTCCAATTGAAATCCCATCTTGCATTACATTTGCATAAAGCAATTGCTCTTTCCCTATGGAGAAAAAACAGCAAATCACATTCTTAATATTACAGTAAAGTGTTAAATTTATCACTTTTATTATATAAATGTTTTTAACCACCTTTTGAAGTTGAAAAGCGATCATATACAAAAGTCTCCATATTTGAAAAATATATTCTAGAGAAACAAGATACACGAATGACTTTTTAAACCAAAAAAAAAAAACCAGCTCAAATAGATGATCAAGCTGGAGAAATAGGATTCTTGTTTTTAAAGCAGTTTAATTCATAATTTTTAGTTTTATGTCAAAAAAGTCCTCACATTGTTCACGGTTACAAAAGTACAGAGATATTAGGGAAATGTTTTCAAGCGGAAGTACTTTATAGCTTTACCAATGAAAGCTTCATATTCAAAACATGTATTTTTAATCGTTTCCTTGGGACGTGTTCCAAATAGTCAGTCATTCTCGAGACCCTGAAATCACAAAATACTAATTTTATTCAGTATTCAAAAAAATCTGTGTTGTTTTGCTGAATGTTTGTGTCTTGAGAAGTTTGCTGTGATTCAGTATTCCACTGGGGCCATTCCTAGGAGAATGTCAGGCTGTACGTTTGCCACCGAGCTATGGTTTGGTTTATGTCAGTCCTGTGAAGCTCGAGGGGCCTCTATGTGACCACGCTGATGGATATGCAGCATCTTGCTCAGCACTGTGCCAGCTCTGTTTCTGTCTGCAGGACTTCACCCGCCACTGCTCCAAGATGAAATATTTGTAGTGAGACTATAAAGGGACCACGCACCACCATCAGGAAGGACATAAACACAACCCCAGCACTAGCTTTTTTTCCAGTGCAGCTGCTGAGCTTAGAGAACTGGTAACTAACCCATTTTCTGGAGTATTGTGTGAAGATGAGTAAGAGTGCAGGTGTACCGTAGCTCACGCCTGTAATCTCAGCACTTTGGGAGGCCGAGGCAGGTGGATCACCTGAGGTGGGGAGTTCAAGGCCAGCCTGACCAACATGGAGAAACCCTTTCTCTACTAAAAATAAATAAATAAATAAATAAGTACAAAATTAGCCGGGCGTGGTGGCGCATGCGTGTAATCCCAGCTACTCAGGAGGCTGAGGCCAGAGAATTGCTTCAGCCCAGGAGGCAGAAGTTGCAGTGAGCCAGGATCAGGATCACACCATTGCACTCCAGCCTAGGCAACAAGAGCAAAACTCTGTCTCAAAAAAGAAAAAAAAAAAAATGCAGGTGAGCAAGAGTGCAGGGACACTGGGAACTGAAGGACATGGCAAGGGGCCAAAAGAAAGGGTCTTTTTGGCAGACACAGCTAATTGCCATGACGGTTAATAATCTGATGGCAATATTAAAATCAATATTAAAACCAGAATTTGTCAGTCCATGCTCCAAGTCCTAAGGTCACTGGGCCTGCTTCTCCTAAGGGTTGTTTATGGCTTCTTTGTGAGCTTCACTCACGCAAATAGATACTACAATATAATCCTCTTCCTGCTTGCGTAGGGGTCAGCAAATGTTTTCTGTAAAGGACCAGATAGTAAATATTTTAGGCTCTGTTGGCCAGACCGTCTCTATTACAAATACTCAACTCTGCCATAGACAACACAAAAACAGTAGAAACGGCTGTGTACTAATAAACATTTTATGTACTAATGAAACCATGATTGCAACTGGCTGTTATTTGAATTTCATGTCATTTTCACATTCATGAAACAGTCATTTTTTGACAACCATTTAAAAAGGGGAAAATCATTCTTTGCTTGCAGCCCATACAAATACAAGCAGCAGGCCAGGTTTAACCTGCTGACGTAGTTTGCCAACTGCTATTCTAGATGTTAGACAAAAACAGCTGGAAGGTAAGCTAAAACCCCCATGGGCCATCCCCTTACAATTTTGTTTAAACTGAGCTTTCTGGCTACAGAACTACATGTCATTACGATAATTAATAAGGTTTTAGGACCCTTAAAGTCTTCATTGAAAAGTCTACTTAATTCTAGCTTAATGTCATCATCGTTGCTCTCTACCTTGCAAAAGCCTTCAAGCTTATCGATTCTGTGGTCGGATTTAATGTTTAAGCTGTTACATAAAAAATTGGAAAACTTGTCCCATAGCATTAGAGATTTAATCTGAGTCTGTGTTGAGTAATATATGTTTGGACCAATGTTTTGGCAAAGTAATCATGTCTGCTTTCTTGTACAGCAATGGTTCTCAAAATGTAGTCTCCAGGCCAACAATATTAGCATCACCTGGGCACTTTCTAGAAATGCAAAATCTTCAGCCCCAGACTTGCTGCATGAAAAACTGGAAGTGGGGCTCAGAAATCTGTGCTTGAACAAAAGTCCTTCAAGTGATCCTGATGCGTATTAAAGTTTGAAACAGCTAATCTAGGAAAAAGCCTTGGACTCTCCAAAAAATAATCATATCATAAATAGGACATGGGGTTACTGCTTGATAAGAGAAGGTTAATATGTTCAACTTGCCAGTGGGTGAAGGGCTTCTGACACCAGCTTCCCTGCATTACAAGCAGAGAACTTTATGTGATAACAAGCTGCAGTCATGGAAAATCCAGGCACGCACAGGCAGTTCTGATTTGTTCCGCTTCTCCACTTTCCCAGGTGTCTCCTCCAACTGATGTATTGACTGGTAGAGGGGACTTAGAAATCATGGGACGCCTGTATGGGTATAAACAGGTTGTAAACAGGGTGAAGGAAGCAACATGCTGTTTTTCCTTATGGCCTCTTTCTAATCAGGGGCCTCATTCTTTTAGTTATATGGTTGTTTTATGGTTGGCAAGTGGCAAGAGGAAATAGATGGTCCTTGAGAGAAGCAGCTTTAGCAGCTGCAACAACTCAAACAATTCCCCGACTAAGGTCATCCATGTAATTGATGTGGGCTATTGGTCATGGTGGAAAAGGTAAGAGGAATTATGAATGGGAATGCACTGGCGAGAAAAAATAATGTACTGGCCAGATAAACAACAGAGACCTGAGGTGGAATCCTGGAGACGATGGTATTAGAATTAGGAATTATAGAATGAACAAAGCTGGCAGACCCATTAAGGTGGCATAAGTTCTTAACGAAACAGTAGGCTACCCGTCTGCCATCAGAGTTAAATGTCCTGACTGCTTTACTACGTATCTAGAGGTATATGGACTCTGGACTAGAACCAAGACACCCTGTTTAAGGAGGTTTATTCATGAAGGGCTTCGTGCCTTTTATGCTTATTGTAAACATAAGTATTAAGACATCAAAGTGGCCACATAGGAAATTTGACTTTGGTTTTAGCAGGAAGTGCTCTAAGCTAATTCTCATTAGGCCAGCTACCCACAGACAGATAGGACTTCTGCAAGAGGCAAATCCAAACTGGACAGTCCTTGTGGCTTAGTCATTGTTAGTTTTCCGCTCAAGATGGCCGAGTTAGGAAGACCTGATCGGTCTATGCCGTGTTCAACCTGCAGTCCATTGCTGCAATTAATGTGCAAAGTAAATCTCAATTTAAAACACACACAGGTCAAGAAGAGATGTTCTTCATGAAACGTTCAGGGATGGCTTGAGGCCAGGAAACTGTGCAGAGGCATACTCTGGTGGGCATTGGGGGAGTGAACCAGCTGAAAGGCTATTTCAGGCCCCTTAGAAGGCTTCTTCCTCAGTGTTGACTCAAATTTGCAGACTTTCTAGGGTATTTGTGTGGGAAGCACTCGAGCATTTTGTCTCTCATATAAGTTTCTCCTCCTACTTCCACCTTACCTCCATCTGCTCAAGATAAATCTTCTTCAGGTTTCCCTACATTATGGCCCATCCAAAAGAAGGCGTAATTGTGAGTCCTCCTGGTTGTACTTGGTCCATATTTTAACAAACTTTACCCACCAGGCAATCTAATGGATTAGCAAAATCCAAGCATTGCTGGAAAGCCCTATTAAATCCTTGGACCAGGAAGTGCCCCCATGGTCAACTGATTTAGGCCAGGGATGAAAACAAGACACTCAAATGTTTTATAAAGTCTTATGGAAAAGATATTGTAGGCCAGGTGCGGTGGCTCACGCCTGTAATCCCAGCACTTTGGGAGGCCGAGGCAGGCGGATGACTTGAGGTCAGGAGTTCCACACCAGCCTGGCCAACATGGTGAAACCCTGTCTCTACTGAAAATACAAAAATTAGCCCAGCGTGATGGTGCACACCTGTAATCCCAGCTACTTGAAAGGCTGAGGCCCAGGAATCACTTGCACCCAGGACGTGGAGGTTGCAGTGATCCAAGATGGTGATACTGCACTCCAGCCTGGGCTGGAGTGAGACTCTGTCTCAAAAAAATAAAGAAAAGAAAAGGAAAAAGAAAAGATATTGTAAGTGGAAATAGGTGACACAGAGAATAGACAGACAAAGGGCAGGCTTCATTTATGACTTAGAATTGAAATGGCAAAGCCTTTCAAACTGAAACTGTTCAGGTCCAGAGACAACTGAGTCAGCCCCAGACAGCAAAGAGGAGTTCAGAAGAGGAACTGAGAGTTAGATGGCAGGAGGCTTCACTGTGTGCCCCTAGTCCTTATGATGCCAGTTCTCTTCACTGGCCTCAGGGGCCACGTGGCCACAGATCCTGCAGGCTACACCAAATTGATAAAGAAAGTCATACCCGTTGTTCAGATGTTCGAGTCAACTCCATCATTCACTAAAATCAAGCATCAAAAAGAAGGGGGAAGCACATAACATCCAAAAGTAAGTGGTCCAACTCCCCAGTCTTGTTAAGACCTTAAAGCAAGGGTCAGACAACTTTTCTGCAAAGGATCAGATAGTAAATATGTCGGGCTTTGTGGGCCGTGCTGTCTCTTTCACAGCTGCTCAACTCTGGCCTTGTAGCAAGAAAGCAGCTTTAAAATAAGTGGGGCTATGTTCCAACAATACTGATGTGAATTTCATATAGTTTTGACATGTCAGGAAATGTTACTCTTCTTTTGATTTTTTAAAAAAATTTAAAAGCTGGCCGGGTGTGGTAGCTCAGGCCTGTAATCCCAGTACTTTGGGAGGTCAAGGCAGGTGGATCACCTGAGGTCAGGAGTTTGAGACCAGCCTGGCCAACATGGTGAAACTTCATCTCTATTAAAAATACAAAAATTAGCCAGGTATGGTGGCAGGCACCTGTAATCCCAGCTACTTGGTAGGCTGCGGTGGGAGAATCTCTTGAACCCAGGGGGCGGAGGCTGCCCTCAGCCAAGGTTGCACCACTGCACTCCATCCTGGGAAACAGAACGAGACTCAATTTAAAAAGTCAAAAAGCCATTTTAGCTTATGTGCTGTACAAAAACAGATGGCAGCTAGATTTAGCCCATGGCGGGTTATCTGCTGACCCCTGCCTTAAAGATACAGTACCATCATTGTTTTAGATATCCTCATGTGGAACTAAAGTAATACTTAATCCATTATTTTATTTAATATCCACTAAGTAAGGTATATATGATGATCAACATTTTTTAGAGATGGAGAAACCAAGGTACACACAAGTTCATTAATATTCTCAAGATTAGGTTCCACAGCTAGTCAATGTCAATACCAGGGATCTCTGTTTTTCCTGTGTACCTTTCCTTAATAAATTTTTTTTTTCTTGAGACAGAGTCTTGCTCTGTCGCCCAGGCTGAAGTGCGGTGGCACGACCTCGGCTCACTGCAACCTCCGCCCCCCAGGTTCAAGCGATTCTCCTGCTTCAACCTCCTGAGTAGCTGGGACTACAGGCATGTGCCACCATGCCTGGCTAATTTTTTTTTTTTTTTTTGTATTTTTAGTAGAGACGGGGTTTCAACATGTTGGCCAGGCTGGTCTTGAACTCCTGACCTAGGTTATCCACCTGCCTTGGCCTCCCAAAGTGCTGAGATCACAGACATGAGCCTGAAAATTCTAAAAGCAAACACATATTGAGCATTCAACATGTGCCAGATGCTGTTTTACATGCTCTAGACCAGCGCTTCTCAACCGGGGCCAAAAGCAGGTATTTGCTCACAGTGCTGGGGAAGGAGGCTCACTGGCATGTAGTAGGTAGAAGCCAGGGGTGCAGCTAAACATCCTGCAGTGTACAGGACAGACCCCATCACAAGGAATAATCCAGCCCAAAGACCAATCACACAGAGGTTAGGAAACCCTGTTCTAGATGTATTATCTCATTTAACCCTCACAACAACCCTAAGAAGTAAGTATGATTATCCCCCACTTAACAGATGAGGAAGCTGAAGCTTGGAGGATTTAAGTAACACACCCAATGTCACCCAGCCAGCAAACTGAATTTGAACCCAGTCAAACTGGCTCCACCACACTGTGCCATAGGGTCACTATTGCAGTCTGGAACTATGCATTCATTGGTGGAGTCATTTTATTAATTCCCCCAGTAAACTAAAAGAACTAATGGCCCTATTAGTCTCTCCTTGCCATTATATCTCAGCACCTAGCTGAGGGCCTGCTCCATGGTTGATACGCAGCAAATGAATCAATGAATCAATGAACATATACATACATATACACATGGGACTCCAGAACCTCTGTTCACCACCAGCACCTTCTAATTCTCAGCCTCTTTCTCTGTCTCTCTCTTGCTCTGTCTCTCACTGGCTATCTCTATCTATCTATCTATCTATCTATCTATCTATCTATCTATCTATCCACCTATCCTCTATTTATTCATCCATCTATCATCTATCTATCTATCATCTATCAACAAAACTTCACATAAGTGATCATTTAACAAACTGAAAGTCATCACTTTCCATTCCAAAACTCATTTCTCCAATTTTGGAGAGAACTATTTTTAAATCTTACTGTACATATTCTTTTCTCCTTAAACACTGAGCTGAATAATTAAACTCAAACATTTATTCAGTGCTTTTAAACTCACAGAGGATTTTCCATCTATATTATCTTGTCTTCACTACAAGCCTGTAGCCGATGTCCTATTATTATTATGCACCTCACCCCCATTTGGCAAACATGACACTGAGACCCTAAAAGGGATGGTGACTTGCTGAAAGTCACAAAGCTGGTACATGGTGGAACTGGGGTTGACCCCAGGTCTTCTGAGTCATCCTCTCATTTTCCTTCCTCTTAGGCATGCTGGTTTGCCTTGTGTTGAGAACGCAGGGCCTCCTGCCTGCGTGTTATTCTGCACAGGGTCTAGGGGGGCTACAAAGCCATGTAACGTGGTTCTGCTCCCAGAACGTTCTGAGCACTGTTTTCTATGCATGGGGTATTTGTTAAGTGTAATGTCTCAGGTCCTCCTTCCTTCATAGTCTTGCAGTCAGCATGTTCGTCTTCAGCAGCCTCCACACACACCCTCCAATCCCTTTTAATTCAGGCTTCTAATCTGCTTCAAGACAGCTATTTGGACTGATCAAAGTCATACCTAACATGAGAGTTAGCAGGATCTGAGGGAGGGCCTGAAAGTAATCTTTTGAGTAAGGGTATGAGCTTCTGTGCGGGGTCTTCAGTGAGTCACCCTGTAGTTGATTATGCAGGATGAAGACAGCAAAGTCAACTATGGGCCATTTGAGAAGGTCAGTACTGCCATGGATGGAGCTTGGTAGAATTTCCTAGGTTTCTACAAACCCCATGCTATATTTTGTTTAGCTGCCTGTTTCCCTGTGGAAACACTAGGAAATCCTGATAGAATTAGACTGAGAGGTGGGAAATTTTCAGGTCTGCTCTCATTGTGAGGGTCAAAGGCTTACCCTGGGAATGCTCTCTGCAGCCTTGAGTGGCCATGGCAACAGAGATACACTTCATTTGTTGCTCCTCAAGAAGTTGCCACCTTTCCCAAGACAGTCCCCCAAGCCTGCCAAGATTTAAAAAGACTTCTGTTTACCTGACAAACTCCCTTCCTCTCTATCAATGATCTTCTGGTAGAGGCAGAGGTCTGCCTATGAAAAACTGATACAGAACCCAGATAGTCCAGGGCTTAGCTCTAAATGGCTGGCCTTCTGACTGTAACTACTGATTAGATGAAATGATGCATGTAAAGTGCTCAGTACCATCCTGGACATCCTGGACATTTAATAAATGCTAGTTGTTATTATTATTACTGCTTTTACTATCTTATCACTTGCTATTGAACAGACAATGGTTTATAACTATTGTCAATAACTCCATTTTCGGGGGGAGCTTTGTAATGGAAGTTATCTCCTGTTTCATTTTTTTCAGCTCAGTTGTAAACAGGTGGAATAGCTGAATAAGCTTCCTTAAAAATTAATGTAATATAATATATAATAAGAACTAGCATTACATGTTTTCTATGTACCAGGCACTTTTCTAAGTGCTTTACACGGGTTAATTTACTAAATTAACTAAACTTTCACGTTATGAAGAAGTAAGTAAGTAGTATTACTATCCCCATTTTACAGATAAGAAAACAGAGGCACGAATTTACTTAATTAGTGAGTTGTGCAGTTACGATCACACTTGCTATTTCATCTGCCTGGAATATCCTCCTTTTATTACACATCTTATCCCTCTTTTTCCCTACTATCAACTGAATTTTTATTTTATCTTTTTTTTTTTTTTTTTTTTTTTTTGAGAGAGAGTTTTGCTCTTGTCACCCAGGTTGGATAGCAGTGGCACGATTTCAACTCACTGCAACCTCCACCTCTCAGATTCAAGCAGTTCTCCTGCCTTAGCCTCCCGAGTAGTCGGGACTACAGATGCCTGCCACCATGCCTGGCTAATTTTTGTACTTTTAGTAGAGACAGAGTTTCACCATGTTGGCCAGGCTGGTCTTGAACTCCTGACCTCAGGTGATCCACCTGCCTCAGCCTCCCAAAGTGCTGGGATTACAGGTGTGAGTCACCACACCCAGACCTCAGTTGAAATCTTATTGACATTTCGAGGAATATTTCTGGCAGCAACTCTCCCAGGAGACCTATTCTGATCTTCCTGACTCAGTGGTTCCCCTCCCTCCTACAAATCCTCAAGAGCTGACTTCCTGTTCCCGCCCTGTGCCCCAAACCTGACTCTGCCTGGTCACATGGCAATCTGTGATCGTGTCTGTATTCTACAGCAGAGCATTTCAAACTGCAGGTGTGGAACCCACTAAAACGCACTAACAGAAATAAGTTATTGGGTCTTGACCAGCATTTTCAAAAATAAGTAAGTAGAATAGAATAGAATATCAGAGTGTGTTCCATGGAGTAAGGGCAAGTATTTGTTTCATGAAATTGTTCAAGCAGTGGTGTGTGGGTGCGTGGGTGTGTGCGCCTGTGTGTGCACTGAGGTTGCAACATAAAAGATATTTCTGATGGGGATTTATTTTTAGTGGGTATAGAGTTTAATTTTTCACAATGAAAGAGTTCTGGAGATCTGTTGTACATGAATATACTCAACACTACAGAACTGTACACTTAAAATGGTTAAGATAATAAATTTTATGTTATATTTTACACAAATAAATGTAATTTTTTAAGAAAAGAATTTTTTACTGTGAATCAGGGCCTGAGAAGTTGGAGAAACACTGTTCTACTGGATTGAAGTTATTTTACTGCACAGAACACATGTGATGTATCTTTTGATTCTAAGCAGCACACACCTAGCAGCACCAGCTCAGCATAAACGCCTTCAATGTCCTTTGAATTGAATACATTTCTCATTAAAAAGCAACATGTTAAGTGCCTATCATATGTGATCCATGTACACATACACATACATGCCATGTGCCTCCACTCTCCCACCCCTTCCCAAACATGCAACCCAGTCATGCTCCCTCCAGCACCATAGGTAAAGCCACTGCAGAGTCTCCTATGCCTGGCAAATACTGGGGAAGGAGAACGAGGAGATCCAGGGTGGGACATAGGAACGGAAAACAGGTTTCTGGCCCTGCGTTGCCTGATGGCAACCTGCCCCCTCTCTGAGTGAGGATCCTCTCCCCACAGCTCTCAACCCCCAGTGTGTGCTGGGCAGCCTTCCCCACTCTACAGCTTCACAGAAAGCTGTGCTGTCTCAATGAGGAAGGTCTGGCCTCCTGAGGTGTGGGAGAACTCCGTGAAGGTAGACTCCATTGCTCCTCTGAGGAGAAGGCCCTGTTGCCTGCCTTTCCGCCTGCATAGCTGAGAATAGACAAACAGCTGTGGCTAGAAAGTGCCTGGGGCTCTCATGGGAACTAAAACCATACATGAAATCAGAGAATGAATCCCCCTCCCATCTCCTCAGCAAGAGATTACTGGCACAGGAAGAAATCCTTACTGCTTCCCTAACAGGTGTGGAGACACCTGGCCCAGCATCTGGGCTCAGGGCCCAAAAGCAGTCGTGCTTATTCTTTGTATTGCCACCAAGGAGTGAGTGGTGGTTCTGTGACAGGCGCTATCCCTTCGCACAGGCCTAGGCAAGCCTGGGAGGACTGGGCAGGATGGGGAAGCGGACGCTGTCCTGACATCGTGGTGCATAGCAACAAAAAATACTATTCCCCATCGTGAGATGGGGTCAGTGCCTGGATCCATGTTCTACTTAGGGAGAAATTTTACTAGATTAACACGAACTAGAGAGATCATAGTATCTGAGTGACTCCGAGTTTTTCTTTTGTGTATTTGAGTCAATAGCCCCAGAACAACAGAAAGAATCGTCTTTGTGAATAAACCTCTCACTGATAGGAAGAGCTATAAGAGACCCAAGTAAAGAGCCAAGGCCCCCAAGGGCTGTCCTGCCCTGCCTAGTTCTGGGGAGAGGAAGCTGGGGGCGGAGGACAGAGGGAGGGAAACTGAGGCCAAGCCGGCCTCTGGGCCAGGGCAGTGGGCCTCTCCTAGTGTGGGCTTCTCCCTGGGGCTGCAACTGAACCGCTGCAGGGGTGCCGTTCCTACCACACTGCAGGAGACTGCTCGCACCCCGGAGTCGAGGAGCGAAGTGCATTGTAGCCCCAGATTCTCTGTCACAGGAAGCTGAGCTGAGGGGGACCAGGCGAGGAGCGGGGTGTCACCCACTGCGAAGGGCTAACTCCGTGCCTTTCTCTGGGTGGCCACAGACCCGACACCCAGTCAGACCAACCATAGTTCCACAACTGCGTCCCTCCGTGCAGCTCCCTCCCGTTCCCTCCCCTGCCCTGCCCTTCAGGGAAGCCGGGAGTGGCGGCTGGGCAGGGGCTGGAAGGGCCTTCCCGCGAGCCCACACCCGGGCAGAGTGGAGCGGCGCTCACTAGCAGGGCCAGGCGTCCAGGGGGTCCCAGGGAACGCGGGGTGGGAAGTGGCCCAAGGCTCTGTGGGGAATGGACAGGGGAGGGCGCCGACCCCACAGGGTTGCCTCAGGGAGTACATCGGAGCCACACCTCTTCCTCCTAACGCTACAGGAAGGGATCTTGCAGGGAGCGGGAGCACCTGGTAGCAGGAGCCTTTTGGGAGAAGGGAAGTGAATTTGCTGTTCTTACTTTTGCAGAGCTGTGAAAAAGTGTGTCTGGCTTCTGATCCGGAGAATCTTACCTTTTTTGTCTTTTAAAGAGAAAGGCACTTAATGAAGAAGAAGGAAAAAAAACATGTCATCTTCTAAACAAGAGGAACAATTATTTTTCCGGCTTTTTTCTCTTGGAAAGAAATTTACTTCCTGTTCCTAGTTCATTCCTTCCCTCTTACACGCATGCGTTCATTGAGGAGGATTCTTCCCAGATGCCCCCTTGCCCAGCCTGCTAACTGCTGGAAACCAACAAGGGCATACCAGGGCCTGACTTGGGAAGAGCTGCCAATCCATCCAGGAGGGCCTAATGAAAGCAAACATTCCGAAGGTGGGTAGCCACGGTGGAGGGCAGCCCCTAGAACAGGAGCAGACCTTGCTTGCAGGAATCCGCTCCCTGTGGGGAGGGAGCAAGGAATCAAATCTCGGTTCCCTGGGGGATATCTGACACCGCCACCTGTGGCAGTATGCCACCCCCAGCCTCAGATAACACACGAACACACACAAAGAGAGCCCCAATCCCCAACTTTCAGAGGAAGTGACATTTTCCCATTCTTGAAAGATGAAGCAGATGTTGCTCAGGGAAAGAAGGCAAGGAAGGATGATCTAAGCGGAGGGACAGGTCCACACAAAGGGATAGCGACTTGAGAACGTGTGATGCATTTAACTGACCTTCTGGAGGGCAGTTGGGTTAGAGGGGATGCAGGGGGTACCCAGGCAGAGTGATGAGAAGAGACTGAGCAGGTAGGGGCAAGTCCCACGTGGGCTTGACAAGTGAAGGAATCACTTCAACTCTAAATCAGCTCTGATGTATTTGCAGAAAGCTAATTTTCCCTGTTTGGATAATATTAAGTATTCAGCTGCCAGAGAATGGGGTGGGGAGAACTTTCAACAATACTAAAAGAAACACATACCTTGACAATTTACTTTGCTATCTGATGAGCACAAAATTAATTTCCATATTAGCACGTTATGTGGGGATAAGACACAGCAATATGAATTACAAAAGACACGTAGGTCTCTTACTAAATTTCAGAGGAATACAGTGTGTGCATTAGTCTGAAGCCAGGGAACCTAACGCGAGAGAGATTTGCAGGCAGCAGCAGTACAGAGATGGATTACCCAGAGAAATAGGTTTGGCTCCCGTGCTGATGTTTTCTTTTCCTCTGTGAATGGAGCAAGATAAGACATTTCTTACAAAATGTAACCATTTCTGGCGTGCTTTCCCCAATTCCTCACACATGTACACTCCCCAAGTGCTGCCAGGCACAGAGGCCAGCTCTCAGCAGGACAGCAACGTTCATTATCCAGCCACGTGGGGCTCTCCAACCCAGGCCCCCATGATCCTTGCGGAGGAATTGTGCAAATCCAGGGGGACATGCCAGTTTCCAGGCCTCTCCGGCTTGGCTCTGTGTTCTGTCAGTCCAGCTTTGAATGATGAATTGATGAATTTCCCATTCAGCCTAAGGCTCTGAGACACCATCACCATTGAGCCTAATCCTAATGCATTTTTAACTTTTTCCCCCTTATAACCAGGCTCCAAGGAGAAAAGATTGCCTTGAAAATACTCCCTGGACAGGCTCACAGACAGCCAGAAGGATGAATGCCACTTTATTTGAAAGACTGAAGGCACTGGGGGTAAAACAGTTGTTGGAAACAACCAGCATGGGCTTCAGATCCCCATGGCTGTGACCAAGGCCAGCTTGTAGCACCCTCAGTACTGCCTGTGGCCTGCCTGGCCCTCTCTGCATGGAGAGGAGGATATTTAGCAGGTACATAGCATGTGAGCTGTCTTATTCTGGAAAGAATGGAGAAAGGGCCAGGACTCGGTTGGTCATGACCTTGCTGTATGACCTTGGGCAAGTCACTGAATCTTCCCTTTTCCTCCCCTGTTCAATGAGGAGGTTGAGCTACATGATCTCTAATATCCCTGTGACTGTTCATATTTATTATTTTTATTATTCTATTGACTAAAATCATGTCATGCTTTTGCCTTATGGTGGTCATGTTGGTGGGCCTTCCAGATGACCCTTTAATGAAGACCTTGTTGACCGCAGTTAAGAGTGTCATCAGGGAAAATGGCCTCCACTGCAGGGGGCTGCCTGACCAGATGGATGTGGGTGTCAAGGCTTGGACCTTTCATCTCTACTTGATACTATGCCAAAGTGTGTTCTAGCTCCACAGCGCCTCAGGCAATTGCCAAGGTTGTCATTGGGTCTCAACTTCTCTCTGTGCCCAATCCTGCTTCAGCCCCTTCCTCCCATGAAAGTTTTACCTTAACAAATAGCCTGCATGTTACCCCCCACTTCTCCGAGTTAGCTTCCTAGGGAGCCCCGCCTGACACACCCATTTCCATAGACTCATACCATTTTAAGCCTCCAACTTTTCCTTCCCCAGCCTAGTCTTCCTCCACTGCTATTTTACAAACAAAGAAATAATGACTCAGAGAATGACTTACCAAGTTCACTCAGTCGGCAGAACTAGGGCTGTATCTTCAGTTCTCTGAGTCTCAGCCATGTCCTCTATCCATCACACTTCACTGCATTCCTCAACCTATCTCATTTTCCTTGCATAGTGCAGAGAGACATGTAGGCAGAGATAGATCCACTCATCCATCCATCTCCACTGCAAGGGGCATAACAAGCAAAGGCATGATTTCATGAGTTATTCGCTGCCTCTACTTTAAATAGATAAGCCATCAGTTTTCATTTGGGGATTTTTTTTTAACCTCTCTGCAAGGCTGTATCACAAAGACACTACAAGCTCTGGATTAGGAACTAGGAAGCTTGGGTTTTCATCTCATCTCCTCACTCTCACATTGCAAAAAGGCTGCTGCTTGCTATTAGGCTGTTTCAGATGTGAAGGCTGATTGCTCTGGGCCTCCACTGAGTGTAGAGAGGGGGGTTAATCATGGAATAATAACCAGCAAGGATGGTTATGTAAGATGTTATCATAGGGTGAGCTGGGTGAAAGGTACACAGGAACTCTCTGTGTTATTTTTGCAACTTCTTGGAATCTAAAAATATTTAAAGAGAAGAAGGTTTAAAACAATAATAAAAATAACCAGTGATGTTCTCACTTATGCTAACAGAGGGTAGATGACTTTAGAAGCAGTAAAGGGAAACAAACAGGCAGGTTACATGACATATTCGGATCAGATTATCCAGTAAGTATGCTCAATGTCATTCGGTGGCACGGATGGTGAAGAAGTGTGTCGCACCAGGCATGCATTTTTTAAAGACATATGCTCTGCAACCAAAACCCGTAAGAACTGACATTCTTAAAGCCAAAGCCCTGAAAAATGTTTGCTACAGCACCTGCTTCCCTATTCAGGTTAAATCTTCCCAGGTGACCTTCACCCGCGGTTTCACCCGCAGCCAGGGCTGCCATCCACTGGGTCTGACCAGCTCCCTCATTTCGCAGCAAAAAACCCTGAAAGCTCAAAAGGTAAACAACTTGTCCAGATTGCCCACAGAGTGGCTGATTTAATAAAGGCAAACAATTCCAAGTTAGAAACAGACAGCTGACCAGCAGTTCATGGGGCATCCTGTGCTGCTTCAAGAGTCCAGAGTGGGCCGGGCGCGGTGGCTCACGCCTGTAATCCCAGCACTTTGGGAGGCCGAGGCGGGCGGATCACAAGGTCAGGAGATCGAGACCATGGTGAAACCCCGTCTCTACTAAAAAATAGAAAAAAATTAGGCGGGCGCAGTGGCGGGCGCCTGTAGTCCCAGCTACTCGGGAGGCTGAGGTAGGAGAATGGTGTGAACCCGGGAGGCGGAGCTTGCAGTGAGCCGAGATTGCGCCACTGCACTCCAGCCTGGGCGACAGAGCGAGACTCCATCTCAAAAAAAAAAAGAGTCCAGAGTGGGGAAGCAGCTGGGACCCTTGGCCTCAGGGGAATGGCATCCGGGACCCTGCTTCCAGCCAGCAGCCTCCAACCACGAGCACATGAGAAGCACAGTCCTGCTGGTTATCCAGAGCAGTCTCCAGGGAAGCCGCACACTGGGAAAAGATCCTGAAAGCAGGCACTGTCCACAAATCACTCAAGAATTGAACGTTTTTTCATTTTGAAATGAAACTGCATTTGAGGGTACTGCCAACTATAAATCAAATGTCACCTTTTAAAAAAAGGAAAGGAAAAGAAAGCAATCAATTAAATGGAGACCGTTGCCTCCTATCACAATGTATTGCAATTAAAGGTCCGTTTCTTAAGTTCTCCTGTTCTCCTAGGAGAAGTGAATGTTTTTCTAGTTGTGAGACGAGAATGCTAACCAAAATTGTTGTCGATTCAAAATGTGTTATCTTAGTGATGTTTAATGTCCAAGAAAAAAGCAATAAGCTCTCTTCCATGTTTCAAAACCCAAAATTGTAAGAAGATAGTTTGAAGTTTTATGAATGGCTCTGGATGTTTTGAGGGTAGTGTATTTTTAATTACTTTTTAATTGAAGTATACTTTATATACGATCAAGTGTGGAAGACTGGTGAATTTGTATATATTATATACTTGTAACCACCACCCTGACCGAGATAGAGAACATTTCCAGCACTCTAGAAGATTCCCAGAGTACATAAATTCTTAAATCACAGTTAAATATCATGCAACTTGGAGCATCCAACCTTTGTCGCCTGGGTAGCCAGCCCATCTCAGCTCTGGGAAAGTCTCCCCCGGGTAGCCCGCTGAGATGGGAGGAAAAATTTATCCTGAAGACAGGTGAGAGATGTTGAGGCTCACTTTTCCAGAACTACCCACCTTCAACCCTGCCTTTTCAAAGCAGGCTCACACCCTGAGAATCTTTTCCTGACAAGGTAAAATAAGTCTTAAAACAAAGGAAAAGAGAATAGGCGGAGAGTGAGGATGGCAATGAATTTGAAGCTTATGGAAAACCTAGAGTTGGGGGCGTGGGAAACATAACAATGAAACCTGGGAGAGTCAACTTGGAAATTATGGTTTTCAATAAGGAATAATAATGTGTATAAGCTCGTTTTATAGACACTGAATGGTAGAATAATTGGTCTTAAGGCTGCAGAGAGATGCCTCTGGTGATTTAGATCCCTAAACTCATGTTTGCAGGGAGCTGCCTTTTTGCTCTTCTTGATTTTCTAGGCGAGTGCCAAGTTTTCAGCTTTCATTCTGTTTTTTTTCCAGTGGGAAATTCCTTTCAACTCTAAAGTCAAGATTTAATAACATATGAAGCTGCTGCTAACCCAGGATTTTGGACCTGATTCACCAATCTTCTGGGGCACGTTTTAAGATCCTTCTACCTAGAAGGTTTTCGCTGCACGGTACATACCCCTCTGCTCTCCAAATTAGAAACTTACTTGTATATTCAAAAATTCAAATCCTTGTTCAAAAAAGAGGTGCAATAGCTTTCCTCATCTCCTGAGAGCACAGCTTGGGTCCTTTCCACTGTTCAGCCCAGGGTCTGATTAACTGATGAACTACACCGAGCTGTATTGAAGACAGTTTAAACGAGACAGTTTACTGCAGGGAATGGATCCAGACCTTTAGAACTGGATGGGGTTAGTACCCCACGCAGTGACCCTTGACCAATGGGAGAAAGAAGATAATAAATAGAAGGTATCATTTCTCAGAGGATCCAATTTTCTCTTTGAAACCTGTTGGCTTATTTAGGCCCCCTTGCTATCTGCTGTAAGTGAAAATTTTGAGGAAATAGCAACTCCCTGTGAGCTCAGGACTTCTATTTTCTCTTTCTGCAAGTTGAGGTTTGATTCAGCTGATCTCAACAAGATTGGAAGCTTGTGCGTATGCATAGCAGGGGTTCCCAATTGAGCCTCAATTGAAGTCCGCCTCCTGCTGTGGAACTAGTGGGCTCTGGTTGAATTTCTATTTGCATTAAGCTGATGGTTAGAGAAGGGTTCTGGCTTCAGGAGGAAGGAAGGAAGATTTTGTGCACAGATGCCAGGAAAGAGGAAACCCACCTTGATCTAAAGGTCTACTTTTTTCCCCCCACCATTTATTTATACCTTCCTTCTTAAGGTGTTTTACTGATTACAACACATAAATATCACCTGTTTGTTGTAAATAATTCAAATAACTTACAGAAATGTAATAAATACTTTTCTTTCTTTTTATACTTTGTAAAATGTTTTGTAGATATGGGGTCTCACTATGTTGCCCAGGCTGATCTCAGCCTCCTGGGACCAAGTGATCCTCCCACCTCAGCCTCCCAAAGTGCTAGGATTACAGGCATGAGTCATGTGCCTGGCCATAAATACTTTTTAAAATATAAAATATAATCAAGTATAGTCACCATTTTAAGATAATCAACATTAATATTTTGGTGACTACTTTCACAAACATCTCTTTATTCATACAAGAACACATCTATGTAATTTTTAAGAAGTAGGATCTAATACAAATGATAATTTTCCCTGTGACCCTTTCCCTACCTCATATCAGCACTCCACAACTATCTCCATTTCCCAAGGAACCCATGTGTCTTAGCCAAAATGCAGAGCCTGAGACAAGGGTTTGCATTTGCATGCAGGTCATTTATTTGGAGAAGTGACCCAAGGCACAAGAGGGAGGGACTGAAACGTGTAAAACAGCGAAGGAAGGAAGGCCACTACAACGGTGCTTTACTGAACTGGCCACTAACATGGTAACTGGGGCTCAGTCTCCCCAGGACCTTCCAAGGAGCTGTGTGTGATGCACCTCAGAATTGTCTGCCTGTGAGAAGGAAGACAGAAGCACTTATTTATTCCCTAACTTCTATCTTCCATTGGTCAGGGATTGTCACATAGGGTATTTGTGTCTTCTTACCTCCATAGATTGTACATGAGTAAGTGAGTGCCAGACTGGTTTAGCAGTCATCTTACAGAGCAGCTTCAGAGAGGTCTCCAGGCAGAAGGTGAGACATGAAGTGCTCCCAAGAGAAGGTGCTGGAAAGTCATGCTGGTATGATGCTGGTCGCTGCAGCAATGGCCATAGTAGAAGGTGAGTTGAAGAAATGTAAGATATGAGGCATGAGAGGGGTTCGATAGAATCAGTTACAAGGTTTTTACTGAGGGGGGAGGTCAGTAGAAATTTCTACGAGAGACACTACTGGAGAGTTATTGGAACAAGCTACAGTCGTCTTGCTGCAACTGGACCCAATACCACAGTGGATGTGCATCGTTTCTTTAACCCACACACATTTGATTCCCCTCACTCTCAGCCAGACTTTCACCCTTCATCCCTGCTGAGTTGGAGCTTTGGTTCCCTTGGCCACAGTTAGGCAGTTGTGGTTACTACCATGGCCCATTTACAGCTTCCTCTTGGCATGAAGCACCAGTGTCCTCTCATTCCAGACATGTTCTTTTCTTAACCCTACTGGGGAGTAGAAACCCAACTTCTCATAGTAGTTAGGCTCAATTATTCCCACCAATATTGTTTTCTATGGCCCACTGGTTCAAGGGATCTAAGATGACTAGGCAGTATCTGTAACTTCAGGTTCAGCAGAACCCACCTGGTACAAGCATGCCTCCACCTTTTAGAGAGCCTCCAATCCAATAGAGCATAGGGTTGCAGGTGTGGAAAGTATGAACTCCTCAAGTGAGTCACTCGGAGTAATGGTGAGAGTGGCTACCCCTTCTTTCATGCCTTGGTTCCAGGATCCATGTACTCTAGCTACAGGGGATGCAGACCACATACTGGCCATTGGCTCAATGCATATATTAATAACAATCCTGAAAACTACATGCCAAACCCACAGGGTGCCATCCCCAAGATAATACTTTAAAAGAGTCTCTCATAGGTCCTTCCATCCTTGTATTGGGCTGCCAACTTCCAGGTGATGTGCTAAATGGTAGAACCAGAGATTCCTATAGTCATGTATGCAGTAGCACACCTCATGCAATGTTGTATAGGCTCTGTGCTGATAAATCAGTCACTCTGTAGGCCCTTGGATAGCAATGCTGACAGCCAGGGATAAGAATCTCATATGCAGAGTAGGCATTAATTCTGATAAGAACAAATTGCTGCTTCCACCAAGATTGAAGGGATCTGAAAAAAATCCACCTCCCACCAGGTAGTTGGCTGGTTTCCTTGAGCAATATTTTCACATTCAGAGTTTGGCTGTGGTCTCTTTGGCTGGAAGTCTGGGCATTCATCAGTGGCAGTGGCTAGATCAGCCTTGATGTAAAGAAGTTTATGCTGCTGGGCCCAAGTGTATAGCTTTGTTTCTGGCCACTGCGGCATTCAGGGCCTCATTGCACAAGCCCTGAGATGGCCAAGGAACAATGGGAGCTGATGCTCATATGAAGGGAACTCCTCTGTAGTAGAAGCCCTCTGGTGAGCATGAACATTACACTCAAATATCCTTATATGCTATACTCACTCTCATAGGCCCTCCCAAATGCCTCATCTGCTAACTTCTTGACACATCTCTCAGTCTTGTTCCTCTCGTGCCCGGACACCCAGAAAACCACTTACCACTGCCAGGAGTCGATGTGTAGCCATACTTAGGGCCATCTCTGCTTCCATACAAATTAAGAATCACCGTACTGCTTGCAGCTCTTCCCATAATGAGGAATTCTCTTCTTACTGTTCTACAGGGCACCCCTGAGTGGGGCTACAGTACAGAGGTGTTCATTTTCAGTTAGCACTGAAATATTGAGTTTATCCCTCAGTGAACTACCCACAGGCATCCTTATCCATTGTGGATACTTCTAGCACCCTGTTAGGTCTTCTGACCTAAGTGGCAGCAAAACTTGTCCCAGAGCCTAGAACTGCTGCAGAGCCTTCCCAAAACTGGTGGGATTCTGAGTCACCCAACACAAGGGTTAGAGCAATATTCCCAAATGTGTTCAGTGCAACCTCCCAAATTGAAAGAGCCACACCAAATACAGTGTCTCCCAGTAACAGGAGGCGTAAGAAGCAATGAATTCTTCTTTACCTTGGAGAGACTGTTCCTCACATGCCCTAGACCTTTGGGTCACTTCACTGATGCACTGGGCACCAGGAGTTGTTACCAACTCACCACCACAAACAGAGTTCTTCCCACTGTTTGGACAGTGAATGAAACAGTTCCACCATAACATCTTGAGGTTCTGCCTCCTATGGTCACTTCTGGAGCCAAGTATATTAGCCTAGATTCTCCCCAGAAGTCAGAGCCTGAGACCAGGGCTTGCATGCAGGGAATTTATTTTGGGAAATGATCTTAGAGAACAAGAGTGGAGAACTGGGAAGAGAGACCTAAGAATGTAAGAAAAACTAACTCTTAAATTATTGAGCTTACCACTACAGGGGGTAACTAGGGCTAATCCTACTTGGAATAATATATTCATTTCCTGGGGGTACTGTAATGGATCACCACAAACTTAGTGGCTTAAAACAACAATAACTTTTTCTCCCACAGTTCTGGAGGCTAGACAGCTGAAATCAAGGTGTCAGGAGGGCCACACTCCCACTAAAGGATCTAGGAAGGAATCCTTCTCTGCCTCTTCCAGCTCCTGGTAGCTGTCAACATTCCTTGGTTTGTGTCTACATCTCTCTCTGCTCCATCTTCACATCAGCTTCTCTTCTCTGTGTCTTGTCTTCTCCTCTTCTATCTCAAATTTCCCCCGTCTCTCTCTTAAAAAACACTTGTCAACCTACTTTTCAAGAAATGTGAAAGAAGTTCTTTAGAAAGAAAAAAAATAACATAGGTTAGAAACTTGGATCTACAAAGAAAGCAGGGGCATCAAAGAAGGAATAATGAAAGTAAAATAAAAACTGGGTTTTTATTCTCAGTTTATTCAATAGGTAACAGTTTGTTCAAAATAATATCAATTATCAGCAATATATTTGATTATGCATGGTTATGTGTAAGTAAAATGGTTGACAATAATTGCTGCAAGGGATGGCTGGGAGGAATTAAAATTATTTTATTATAAAATACTCACACTACCTGTGAAGTAGTATAGTGTTATTTGAAAGTGGGCTTCAATTAGTTGTAAATAATGCATATTGCAAACTTTGGGCAGCCACTAAACAATGTTTTAAAAAATAAGTATAACTGATATGCTAAGAAAGGAGAGACAATAGAATCACATAAAATGCTCGATTACAACCAAAAGCAGGAAAAGAATGAAAGACAAAAGTAGAAACAAAGAACAAGGGCAATAAATAGAAAACAGTAACAAATATGGTAAATATTAATCTAAATATATCAACAATCACTTTGAACATCAATAGTCTAAATGGACAAATTAAGACAGAGATTGTAAGAGGAGGCCAGGCACAGTAGCTCATGCCTATAATCCCAGCACTTTGGGAGGCCAAGACAGGTGGATTTCTTGAGCCTAGGAGTTCAAGACCAGCCTGGGAAGCACACAGAGACCCCATGCCTACAAAATTTTTAAAGTAAGTGGGCACAGTGGCACATGTCTGTGGTCCCAGCTACTCAGGAGGCTGAAGTGGAAGGATCACCTGAGCCTGAAATTTTGAGGCTTCAGTGAGCCATGGTCACACCACTGCACTCCAGCCTGGGTAACAGGGTGAGGTCCTGTCTCAAAACACACACACACACACACACACACACACACACACACACACACACGAGAGAGAGAGAGAGAGAGAGAGAGAGAGAGAGATTGTCAGAGTAGATGAAAAAACAAGGCCCTACTATATATTTTCTACAAAAAAAACTCATTTTAAATGTAAAGCTACGTATTAGTCCGTTCTCACACTGCTATAAAGAACTACCTGAGACTGAGTAGTTTATGAAGACAAGGGGTTTAGCTGACTCACAGTTCCACAAGCTGTACAGGGGGCATAACTGAAGAGGCCTCAGGAAATCTACAATCACGGCAGAAGGGGAAGCAAGCACATGTTACCACGGTGGAGCAGGAGAGAAAGTGAGGGAAGGGGGAAGTGCTACATACTTTCAAACAACCAGATCTCATGAGAACTCACTATCACAAGAACAGCAAGGGGAAAATCTGCCCTGATGATCCAATCACTTTATACCAGGTCCCTACCTCAACATTGGGGATTATAATTCAACATGAAATTTGGGTGGGGCCACAGAGCCCAACTGCATCATTCCACCTTTGGCCCCTCCCAAATCTTGTGTCCTTCTCACATTTCAAACATAATCATGCCTTTTCAACAGTCCCCTAGAGTCTTAACTCATTCCTGCATTAACTCCAAAGTTCAAGTCCAAAGTCTCTTTTGAGACAAGGCAAGTCCTTTGTGCCTAAGAGTCTGTAAAGTCAAAAACAAATTAGTTACTTCCAAGATACAATGAGGGTAGAAGTATTGGGTAAATACAGGATGCAGGCATTGGTAAATACTCCCTTTCCAAAAGAGAGAAATCCACCTAAACAAAGGGTCTACAGGCCCCATGCAAATCTGAAACCCAGCAAGGCAGTCATTAAATCTTAAAGCTCCAAAATAATCTCCTTTGACTCCATGTCTCACATCCAGGTCGCACTGATACAAGGGATGGGCTCCCAAGGACTTGGGCAGCTCTGCCCCTGTGGCTCTGCAAGGTACAACCCCCACAGCTTCTTTCACAGGCTGGTGTTGAGTGCGTGAGGCTTTTTCAGGTGTGTGGTGCAAGTTGTCAGTGTATCCACTCTTCTGAAATCTGGAGGATGGTGGCCCTCTTCTCACAGCTCTGTTAGGCAGTGCCCCAGTGAGTACTCTGTGTGGGGGCTCCAGCCCTACATTTCCCCTCTGTACTGCCCTAGTAGAGGTTCTCCATGAGGCCTCTACCCCTGCAGAGACTTCTGCCTGGATATTCGGGTGTTTCCATACATTCTTTGAAATCTAAGTGGAGTCTCCCAAACCTCAGCTAGTGCTTTCTGTGCACCCACAGACCCAATACCATGTGGAAGTCACTGAGGATTGGGACTTACACCCTCTGAAGTAGCAGCCCAAGCTGTACCTTGGCCCCTTTTAGCCACAACTGGAGCTGCAGCAGCTGGGACACAGGGTACCATGTCCTGAGGCTGCACAGAGCAGTGGGGCCTTCAGCCTGGCCCACAAAACCATTTTTCCGTCCTGGGCCTCCAAGCCTGTGATGGGAGGAGCTGCTGTGAAGGTCTCTGAAATGCCTTGGAGGCATTTTCACCATTATCTTAGCTATTAACATTTGGCTCTCCTTTATGCAAATTTTTGCAGACTTGAATTCCTCCCCAGAAAATGGGTTTTTCCTTTCTACCACATGATCAACTGCAAATTCTCGAAACTTTTACTCTCTGCTACCCTTTTAAATGTAAGTTCTAGTTTCAGTTCATTTCTTTGTTTATGCAAATAAGAATAGGCTTTTAGAAGGAGCCAGACCACATCCTGAATGCTTTGCTGCTTAGAAATTTCTTCTACCAGATACCCTGACTCATCTCTCTCAAGTTCAAAGTTCCACAGATCTCTAGAGCAGAGGCCACAATGCTCTCAGTCGCTTTGCTAAAGCATAGCAAGAGTGACCTTTACTCCAGTTCCCAATAAGTTCTTCCTCTCCATCTGGGACAACCTCAGCCTGAACTTCATTGTCCATATCACTATCAGCATTTTGGTCACAACCTTTCAACAAGTCTCTAGGAAGTTCCAAACCTTCCCTCATCTTCCTGACTTCTTCTGAGCCTTCTAAACTGTTCTAAGCTCTGCCCATTACCCAGTTCCAAAGTCACTTCCACATTTTCAAGTATGTTTATAGCAATGGCCCACTTCTCTGGTACCAATTTCTGTGTTAGTCTGTTCTCACACTGCTATAAATAACTATCTGAGACAGTAGTATATGAAGAAAAGAGGTTAACTAACCCACAGTACCACAGGCTGAACAGTATGCATGGCTAGGAGGCCTCAGGAAACTTACAATCATGGCAGAAGGGGAAGAGGAAGCAAACACGTCTTACCATGGTGGAGCAGGAGAGAGAGTGAAGGAAGGGGGAAGTGCTACATACATTCAAACAACTAGATCTCATGATAACTCACTCACTACCATGAGAATAACAAGGGGGAAATCCACCCCTTGACCCAATCACCTCCCACCAGGTCCCTCCCTCAACATTGGGGATTGAAATTCACCATGAGATTTGGGTGGGGACACAGAGCCAAACCATATCAGCTACATATAGATTAAAAGTAAATGGATGCCAGTTTTCAAAGCATTTCATTGATTCAGTTTTCAAAGATTGTCATTTTCAAAGACAATCCTAAGTCAAAAGAACAAAGCTGGAGGCATCACACTACCTGACTTCAAACTATACTACAAGGCTACAGTAACCAAAACAGCATGGTACTGGTACCAAAACAGAGATATAGACCAATGGAACAGAACAGAGTCCTCAGAAATAATACCACACATCTACAGCCATCTGATCTTTGACAAACCTGAGAGA
Organism: Chlorocebus sabaeus; assembly: GCF_047675955.1. Classification (NCBI taxonomy): domain Eukaryota; kingdom Metazoa; phylum Chordata; class Mammalia; order Primates; family Cercopithecidae; genus Chlorocebus; species Chlorocebus sabaeus. The sequence goes on from NC_132913.1 coordinate 19,636,320, forward strand.
AACAAGAAATGGGGAAAGGATTCCCTATTTAATAAATGGTGCTGGGAAAATTGGCTAGCCATAAGTAGAAAGCTGAAACTGGATCCTTTCCTTACTCCTTATACGAAAATTAATTCAAGATGGACTAGAGACTTAAATGTTAGACCTAATACCATAAAAATCCTAGAGGAAAACCTAGGTAGTACCATTCAGGACATAGGCATGGGCAAAGACTTCATGTCTAAAACACCAAAAGCAACGGCAGCAAAAGCCAAAATTGACAAATGGGATCTCATTAAACTAAAGAGCTTCTGTACAGCAAAAGAAACTACCATCAGAGTGAACAGGCAACCTACAGAATGGGAGAAAATTTTTGCAATCTACTCATCTGACAAAGGGCTAATATCCAGAACCTACAAAGAACTCAAACAAATTTACAAGAAAAAAACAACCCCATCAAAAAGTGAGCAAAGGATATGAACAGACATTTCTCAAAAGAAGACATTCATGCAGCCAACAGACACATGAAAAAATGCTCATCATCACTGGCCATCAGAGAAATGCAAATCAAAAGCACAATGAGATACCATCTCACACCAGTTAGAATGGCGATCATTAAAAAGTCAGGAAACAACAGGTGCTGGAGAGGATGTGGAGAAATAGGAACACTTTTACACTGTTGGTGGGATTGTAAACTAGTTCAACCATTATGGAAAACAGTATGGCGATTCCTCAAGGATCTAGAACTAGATGTACCATATGACCCAGCCATCCCATTACTGGGTATATATCCAAAGGATTATAAATCATGCTGCTATAAAGACACATGCACATGTATGTTTATTGCGGCACTATTCACAATAGCAAAGACTTGGAATCAACCCAAATGTCCATCAGTGACAGACTGGATTAAGAAAATGTGGCACATATACACCATGGAATACTATGCAGCCATAAAAAAGGATGAGTTTGTGTCCTTTGTAGGGACATGGATGCAGCTGGAAACCATCATTCTTAGCAAACTATCACAGGAACAGAAAACCAAACACCGCATGTTCTCACTCATAGGTGGGAACTGAACAATGAGATCACTTGGACTCGGGAAGGGGAACATCACACACCGGGGCCTATCGTGGGGAGGGGGGAGGGGGGAGGGATTGCACTGGGAGTTATACCTGATGTAAATGACGAGTTGATGGGTGCTGACGAGTTGATGGGTGCAGCACACCAACATGGCACAAGTATACATATGTAACAAACCTGCACATTATGCACATGTACCCTAGAACTCAAAGTATAATTAAAAAAAAAAAAAAAAAGTAAATGGATGGACATGCAAACATAAATCAAAAGTAAATGGATGGACATGCTAACATAAATCAAAAGTAAGCAGAAAAGCATTAGTAACTATATTAATTTCAGACAAAGTAGGCTTCAAAGCAAGGAAAGTTATCAGAGATAAAGAGAGGCCCTACATAGGATAAAGGGGTCAGTTCTTCAAGGAGACATAACAATCCTTAATATGTATGTACCTAACAACAAAGCATAAAAATATGTGAACCTAAAACTGATCCACTACAAGGAGAAATAAATGAATCCATTATTATAGGTGGAGACTTTAACACCCCTCTATCAGAAATGGATCAATCCAGCAGGCAGAAAATCAGGAAAAACATAGTTGAACTCAACAAAACTATCACTCAACTGAATGTAATCAACATCTACAGACATTTCATCCAACAACAGCAGAATATACATTTTACTCAAGCTCATATGAAACATCCACCAAAATAGACAACATCCTGGATCATCAAACGTACTTCAACAGATTTAAAAGAATAGAAATCATGCAATGTCTGCTCTCAGACAACAATGGAATTAAACTAAAAGTTAACAACAAAGAACTGGACAATCACAAACTACATGGAGATTAAACAAGACACATCTTGTTTAATAACACATGGGTCAAGAAGTAAATCTCAAGAGAAGTTTTAAAATATTTATAACAAAATCAAAATGAATACACAAAATGTGTGGGATGCAATAAAAGCAGTGTTTACAGAGAAATTTGTAGCGTTTAATACAGATATTAAAATGGAAAAAATATCTAAAATCAATAGTCTCATCTTTTGTTAGGAAACTAGAAAAAGAAGAACATATTAAATCAAAAGCAGTCAGAAGAAAAGAAATGACAAAAATTAGAGCAAAAATCAATGAAGTGGAAAACAGAAAATCAGTAGAGAAAATCTATGAAGCAAAAACTTGGTTTTTTGAAAAGGCAGATAAGATTAGTAAGTCTCTAGCCAGGCTAACTAAGAAAAAAGAGAGGACACAAATTATTTATATCAGAAACGAAATAAGAGACATTGTTACAGATACCATGAACATTAAAAGATAATGAACAACACTATGAATAACTGTATGCCCAAAAATTTGACAACCAGATGAAATAGACTAATTCCTTGAAAGATACAGTCTGCCAAGACTCACAGAAGAGATAGAATAGGCCCATATCTATTAAAGAAATTCAATCAATAATTAATAACCTTCCAAAACAGAAAGCATGAGACCCAGAGAGGTTCACTGTTGAATTCTATCAAATGCTTAAGGAAGAAATTATACCAATTCTCTTCAATCTCTTTCAGCAGATAGAAGTAGAGGGAATCCTTGCTAACTCATTCTATGAGGCCAGCATCCCCCTAATACCAAAACCAGACAAAAACATTAAAGAAAACCGCAGGTATTTCTCATCAACATAGATGGAAAATCCTCAACAAAATATTACTAGATCAAATCCAACAATATGTAAAAAATTATACATCATGACAAGTAGAATTTATCCTGGGTATGCAAAGCTGTTTTAACATTTGAAAATCAATTAATATAATACATCACATCAGCAAGATAAAGAAGAACAAAAAACATGTTTATAACAATAGACGCAGATAAAGAATGTGAGAAATCCAACATCCTTTCATGATTAAAAAAAAAAAAACTCAATAAACTAGGAATAGAGGAACTGTCTCAACTTGATATAAAGAGTATCTACAAAAAACAACTGCTAAAATCCTACTTAATGGTGAGAAACTATAAGCTTTCCTGATACAAGCAAGAACAAGGCAAGCATGTCTCCCCTTACCACTCCTTTCAGTATTGTACCAGAAGTCTTAACTAATGCAATCAGACAAGAAAAGGAAATAAGAGGTTTAGTGATGGAGAAGGAAGAAATAAAACTTCCACAGATGATATGATTCTCTATACAGAAAATCTGATAGAATTGACAAACATCTCCTGGAACTAATGGTTAATTATAGCAAGGTTGCAAGATACAAGGTTAATATACCAAGTCCATTTTTTCTATAGACCAGCAATTAACAAGTAAAATTTGAAATTAAAAGCACAATGACATTTACATTAACAGTCCAAAAAATGAAATACTTGGGTATATATCTAACAAAGCATATACAAAACCTGTATGAGGAAAACCACAGAAACCAAAGAACTAAGTAAATGGAAAGATGTTCCACACTCATAGATAGGAAGACTCAATATTGTTAACGTGTTATTTTTTCTCAACATGGTCTATACATTCAATGCAATGCCTATCAAAATCCCAGTAAATTATTTTGTGAATATCAACAGATCTAAAGTTTATATAGAGAGGCAAAAGATCCAGAATCTCCAACACAATATTAAAGGAGAAGAACAAAGTTAGAGGACTCATGCTATATAACTTCAAAAGTTATGACAAAGCTGTAGCAATCAAGACAGTTTGGCATTGGAGAAAGGATAGACAAATAGATCAATGGAACAGAATAGAGAGCCTGGAAATAGGCTCACATAAAAATAGTCAACTGATCTTTGACCAAGCAACAAGGGAAATATGATAAGAAAAGATGAAGCCAGGCACAGTGGCTCATGCCTGTAATCCCAACATTTTGGGAGGCTAGAGTAGAAGGATCACTTAAGCCCAGGAGTTTGGGACCAGGCTGGGCAACATAGGGAAACCTCTTCTCTACAAAAAATTAGCCAGGTGTGGTGGTGTGCACCTGTGGCCCCAGCTACTTGGGAGGCTGAGGTGGGAGGATCGCTTGAGCCTGGGAGGTCGAGGCTGCAGTGAGCTATGACAGTGCCACTACACTCCAGCCTGGGTGACAGAGGGAGACCCTGCCTCAAAAATAAAATTAAATAAATTAATTAAATAAAATATGATATTTTTAACAAATGGTGTTGGAACAACTGGACATCTACATGCAAAAAGCAATGAACCTAGGCACAGATTTTAGACTCTTCACAAAAATTTACCCAAAATGAATCACAGACCTAACTGTATAACTATATGTAAAAACTATAAAACTCCTAAAAGGGCATATAGGAGAAAACCAAGATGACCTTAGGTTTGGCAGTGACATTTTAGATATGATATCAAAGTAATGATTCATGTTAGAAATAATTGATAAGTTAGACTTCCCTAAAATTAAAAATTTCTGTTCTTTGGAAGACACTGTCAAGAGAATGAAAAGACAAGTCATAAACAGGAAGAAATATTTGCAAAAGACATATCGAATAAATAACTGTTATCCACACTATACAAAAAACTCTGAAACTTCATCAATATGAAAACCAACAACCAGACTAAAAACTGGGTCAGAGACCTTAATAGACACCTCACCAAAGAAGCTATATATAGATGGCAAATAGACATATGCAAAGATGTTACATATCACGTGTCATCAGGGAATTGCCGATTAAAACAATAATGAGATGCCACTACTAGATGTGTAGTGGCACTAGTAGGTGTAGATGCCACCACACTTACTAGAATGGCTAAAATCAAGAACACCAACAATCACAAATGCTGGCAAGGATATGGAGAAACAGGAATTATTATTCATTGCTGGTGGAAATACAAAATGGTATAGCCACTTTGGAAGACAGTTTGGCAGTTTCTTACAAAACTAAATATACTCTTATCATATGAGCCAGTAATTATGCTGCTTGGTATTAACCCAGAGAAGTTGAAAACTTACGTCCACACAAAAACCTGGACACAGATGCTTACAACAGCTTTATTCATAATTGCCAAAACTTATCCAGGATGTATCCAGGATATCCTTCTGTAGGTGAATGAATACTTAAACTCTAGTACATCTAGGCAATGGAATATCACTCAGCACTGAAAAGAAATGAGCTATCAAACCATGAAAAGACATAGGGGAAACCAAATACATGTTATTAAGTGAAAGAAGCCAATCTGAAAAGGTTATGTACCATAGGATTCCAACTATATGATGTTCTGGAAAAGGCAACACAACGGACACAGTGAAAAGATCAGGGGAGGGAGGAATGAATAGGCACAGCACAGAAGCTTGTTGGAGCAGTGAAACCACACACATCTCATTACATATTTGTAAAAATTCATGGAATATGAACACCAAGAGTGAACCCTAGTGAAAACTCTGGACTTGGGCTAAGAATGATGTGTCAATGTAGGTTCACCAATTTTTCCAAAGTACCACTCTGATGGAAGCGTGTTGCTAATGGGGGAGATTGTGCATGTGTGAAGGTAGGGGGTATGTTGGATCTCTCTGTACTTTCTTCTCAATTTTACTGTGACTCTAAAACTGCTCCAAAATAATAGCCTTTAAAAATAGACACCTGTCATTGGATTTAGAGCCCAACTGGATAATCCAGGATAATCTCATCTCAAAATCCTGAATTTAATCACATCTGCAAAGACCCTTTTTCCAAAAGTAATAACATTTGTATGTTCTAGAGATTTAACATAGATCCCTTTGGGGAGACTTTTTTTTGGTCTAGCACAGACATTTGAGGAGTTTTATGAAATACACCTGAAAATTGCCCACTTGAGGGAAGGAAGAGGCAAGGGTTAATCCACCAGTTCCCAAGCCCCATTGTTCAATGCTTCCCACACAAGTTTTTCTCACCTTGAGCTCCCAGGTTGGTATGCATGTGTGAATGCCCATGGGACCCAGCAGGCATCCACACAGTGGCATCAGAAATCTTCAGTGAAAGTGGGCAATGCAGCTGAGAGGTGGTACTGTCAACTTACCTCCCTGAAGCTGGTAGCTGCAGCAAAGCTTGGCATTAGAGAAAGAGTGAAGCACAGGCAACAACAGAAAAAATAGATACATTTGCATTAGTCCATTCTTGCATTGGTATAAGGAACTACCTGAGACTGGGTAATTTATGAAGAAAGGAGGTTTAATTGACTCACAGTTCTGCAGGTTGTACGGGAAGCATGGTTGGGGAGGCCTCAGGAAACTTACCATCTTGGAAGAAGGCAAAGGGGAAGCGGCACATATTCACAGAGTGAAGCAGGAGAAAGCAAGCTAAGGGGGAAGTGCCACGCACTTTTAAACAACCATATCTTGGGAGAACTCTATCACGAGACAGCGCTAGGGTGCTAATGGTGCTAAACCATTACCAACCACCCCCATCATCCAATCACCTCCCACCCGGCCCCACCTCCAACACTGGGGATTACAATTCAACATGAAATTTGGGTGGGGACACAGAGCCAAATGATAACAACATTAGAGTACATCAAAATGTAAAACCTCTGTTCATCAAGGGACACAATCAACAGAACGAAGAGACATCCTACAGAATGAAAAAATATATTTTCAAATCACATATCTGATAAATGGTTAATATCCAGAATACTATATAAAGAATATGCCTTAGTTTGCTAAGGTTGCCATTATAAAGAACCACAGTGACTCAAATAACAGGAATGTATTTTCTCCCAATGCTGGAGGCTAGAAGTCTGAGATTAAGGTGTTGACAGAATTGATTTTATTAGAAGTCTCTCTCCTTGCCTCATGAATGGCCACCTTCTCCCTAGATCTTCACACAGTCTTCGTTCTGTGTCAGTCTATGTTCTAGTATCTTCTTCTTATAAAGACAACAGTGCCCACCCTAACGGCCTCATTTTAATTTAATTACCTCTTTAAAGGTCCTATCTATAAATGTAGTCACATACTGAGGTACTAGGGGTAAGGACATTAACATATGAATTTGGGGGAGACAAAATTTAACCCATAACAGAAGTCCTGCAACTCACCACCAACAAAACACACAAACACAGAGATAGGCACATGTATACACACACACATGAATAAAAAATGGGCAAAGGACCTCTGGGGGCAGGGCATAGCGGAACAAAAGGCAGCAGAAACTTCTGCAGATTTGAACGTCCCTGTCTGACAGTTTTGAAAAGAGTAGTGGTTCTCCAGCACAGAGTTTGAGATCTGAGAATGGACAGACTGCCTCCTCAAGTGGGTCCCTGACGCCCAAGTAGCCTAAATGGGAGGCACCTCCCAATAGGGGCCAACTGACACCTCATATGGCTGGGTGCCCCTCAGAGACGAAGCTTCCAGAGGAAGGATCAGGCAGCAACATTTTCCATTCTGCAATATTTGCTGTTCTACAGCCTCCACTGGTGATACCCAGGCAAATAGGATCTGGAGTGGACCTCCAGAAAACTCCAACAGACCTGCAGCTGAAAGTCATGACTGTTAGAAGGAAAACTAACAAACAGAAAGGACATCAACATGAAACCCCATCTGTACGTCACCATCATCAAAGATCAAAGGTAGATAAAACCACAAAGATGGGGAGAAACCAGAGCAGAAGAGCTGAAAATTCTAAAACTTAGAGTGCCTCTTCTCCTCCAAAGGAATGCAGCTCCTCGCTAGCAACAGAACAAAGCTGGACGCAGAATGAATTTGATGAGTTGAGAGAAGAAGCCTTCAGACAATCAGTAATAACAAACTTCTCCAAGCTAAAGGACGATGTTTGAACCCATCGCAAAGAAGCTAAAAACTTTGAAAAAAGATTAGATGAATAGCTAGCTAGAATAAACAGCACAGAGAAGACTTTAAATGACCTGATGGAGCTGGAAACCATGGCACAAGAACTACGTGATGCATTCACAAACTTCAGTAGCCAATTCCATCAAGTGAAAGAAAGGGTATCAGTGACTGAAGATCAAATCAATGAAATGAAGGGAGAAGAGAAGTTTAGAGAAAAAAGAGTAAAAAGAAGCTAACGAAGCCTCCAAGAAATATGGGACTATGTGAAAAAACTAAATCTAGGTCTGACCGGTGTACCTGAAAGTGACGGGGAGAATGGAACCAAGTTGGAAAATACTCTTCAGGATATTATCCAGGAGAACTTCCCCAGTCTAGCAAGGCAAGCCAACATTGAAATTCAGGAAATACAGAGAACGCCACAAAGATACTCCTCGAGAAGAGCAACTCCAAGACACATCATTGTCAGATTCACCAAAGTTGAAATGAAGGAAAAAATGTTAAGGGCAGCCAGAGAGAAAGGTCAGGTTACCCACAAAGGGAAGCCCATCAGACTAATGGCAGATCTCTCAGCAGAAACTCTACAAGCCAGAAGCGAGTGGGGGCTGATATTCAACATTCTTAAAGAAAAAAATTTTCAACCTAGAATTTCATATCCAGCCAAACTAAGCTTCATAAGTGAAGGAGAAATAAAATCCTTTACAGACAAGCAAATGCTGAGAGATTTTGTCACAACCAGGCCTTCTTTACAAGAGCTCCTGAAGGAAGAACTAAACATGGAAAGGAATAACCGGTACCAGCCACTGCAAAAACATGTCAAATTGTAAAGACCATCGATGCTAGGAAGAAACTGCATCAACTAACAAGCAAAATAACCAGGTAACATCATACTGACAGGATCAAATTCACATATAACAAAACTAACCTTAAATGTAAATGGGCTAAATGCCCCCAATGAAAAGACAAAGATTGGCAAATTGGATAAAGATCAAGACCCATTAGTTTGCTGCATTCAGGAGACCCATCTCACGTGCAGAGACACACATAGGCTCAAAATAAAGGGATTGAGGAAGATCTACCAAGCAAATGGGAAACAAAAAAAAGCAGGGGTTGTAATCCTAGTCTCCTATAAAACAGACTTCAAACCAACAAAGATTAAAAGAGATAAAGAAGGCCATTACATAATGGTAAAGGGATCAATTCAACAAGAAGAGCTAACTATCCTAAATATATATACACCAAATACAGGAGCATGCAGATTCATAAAGCAAGTCTGTAGAGACTTACAAAGAGACTTAGACTCCCACGCAATAATAATGGGAGATTTTAACACTCCACTGTCAACATTAGACAGATCAACAAGACAGAAAGTTAACAAGGATATCCAGGAATTGAACTCAGCTCTGCACCAACTGACCTAATAGAGATCTACAGAACTCTCCACCCCAAATCAACAGACTATACATTCTTCTCAGCACCACATTGCACTTTTTCCAAAATTGACCACATAGTTGGAAGTAAAGCACTCCTCACCAAATGTGAAATAATAGAAATTATAACAAACTGTCTCTCAGACCACATTGCAATCAAACTGGAACTCAGGATTAAGAAACTCACTCAAAACCACTCAACTACTTGGAAACTGAACAACCTGCTCCTGAATGACTACTGGATACATAATGAAATGAAGGCAGAAATAAAGATGTTCTTTGAAAACAATGAGAACAAAGACACAACATACCACAATCTCTGGGACACATCTAAAGCAGTATGTAGAGAGAAATTTATAGCACTAAAGGCCCACAAGATAAAGCAGGAAAGATCTATAACTGACACCCTAACAACACAATTAAAAGAACTAGAGAAGCAAGAGCAAACACATTCAAAAGCTAGCAGAAGGCAAGAAATAACTAAGATCACAGCAGAACTGAAGGAGATAGAGACACAAAAACCCTTCAAAAAAATCAATGAATCCAGAAGCTGGTTTTTTGAAAAGATCAACAAAATTGATAGACTGCTAGCAAGACTAATAAAGAAGAAAAGAGAGAAGAATCAAATAGATGCAATAAAAAATGATAAAGGGGATATCACCACCAATCCCACAGAAATACAAACTATAATCAGATAGTACTATAAACACCTCTATGCAAATAAACTAGAAAATCTAGAAGAAATGGATAAATTCCTGGACACATACACCCTCACAAGACTAAACCAGGAAGAAGCTGAATCCCTGAATAGACCAATAACAGGCTCTGAAATTGAGGCAATAATTAATAGCCTACCAACTAAAAAAAAGTCCAGGACCAGATGAATTCACAGCCGAATTCTACCAGAGGTACAAAGATGAGCTGGTACCATTCCTTCTGAAACTATTCCAAGCAATAGAAAAAGAGGGAATTCTCCCTGACTTATTTTATTAGGCCAGCATCATCCTGATAACAAAGCCTGGCAGAGACAAAACAAAACAAGATAATTTTAGACCAATATCCCTGATGAACATCGATTGCAAATACCCTCAATAAAATATTGGCAAACCGAATCCAGAGCTTATCCACCATGATCAAGTTGGCTTCATCCCTGGGATGCAAGGCTGATTCAACATATGCAAATGAATAAACGTAATCCAGCATATAAACAGAACCAAAGACAAAAACCACATGATTATCTCAATAGATGCAGAAAAGGCCGTCGACAAAATTCAACAGCCCTTCATGCTGAAAACTCTCAATAAACTAGGTATTGATGGGACATATCTCAAAATAGTAAGAGCTATTTATGACAAACCCACAGCCAATATCATACTGAATGAGCAAAAACTGGAAGCATTCCCTTTGAAAACTGGTACAAGGTGAGGATGCCTCTCTCACCACTCCTTTTCAACATAGTGTTGGAAGTTCTGGCCAGGGCAATCAGGCAGGAGAAAGAAATAAAGGGTATTTAATTAGGAAAAGAGGAAGTCAAATAGTCCCTTGCAGATGACATGATTATATATTTAGAAAACCCCATCATCTCAGCCCAAAATCTCCTTAGGCTGATAAGCAACTTCAGCAAAGTCTCGGGATGCAAAATTAATGTGCAAAAATCACAAACATTCCTATACAGCAATAACAGACAAAAAGAGTCACATCATGAATGAACTCCCATTCACAATTGCTTCAAAGAGAATAAAATGCCTAGGACTCCAACTTACAAGGGATGTGAAGGACCTCTTCAAGGAGAACTACCAACCACTGCTCAAGGAAATAAGAGAGGACACAAACAAATGGAGTAACATTCCATGCTCATAGATAGGAAGAATCAATATCGTGAAAATGGCCATACTGCCCGAGGTAATTTATAGATTCAATGCCATCCCCATCAAGTTACCAATGACTTTCTTCACAGAATTGGAAAAAACTACTTTAAAGTTCATATGGAACCAGAAAAGAGCCCACATGGCCAAGACAATCCTAAGCCAAAAGAACAAAGCTGGAGGCATCACGCTACCTGACTTCAAACTATACTACAAGGCTACAGTAACCAAAACAGCATGGTACTGGTACCAAGATATACACAAATGGAACAGAATAGAGCCCTCAGAAATAATACCACACATCTACAACCATCTGATCTTTGACAAACCTGACAAAAACAAGAAATGGGGAAAGGATTCCCTACTTAATAAATGGTGCTGGGAAAACTGGCTAGCCATATGTAGAAAGCTGAAACTGGGTCTCTTCCTTACACCTGATACAAAAATTAATTCAAGATGGATTAAAGACTTAAATGTTAGACCTAAAACCATAAAAACCCTTGAAGAAAACCTAGGCAATACCATTCGGGACATAGGCATGGGCAAAGACTTCATGACTAAAACACAAAAAGCAACAGCAACAAAAGCCAAAATTGACAAATGGGATCTGATTAAACTAAAGAGCTTCTGCACAGCAAAAGAAACTACCATCAGCATGAACAGGCAACTTATAGAATGGGAGAAAATTTTTACAATCTACCCATCTGACAAAGGGCTAATATCCAGAATCTACAAAGAACTTTAACAAATTTACAAGAAAAAATCAACCCCATCAAAAAGTTGACAAAGGATATGAACAGACACTTCTCAAAAGAAGACATTTATGCAGCCAACAGACACATGAAAAAATGCTCATCATCATTGGCTGTCAGAGAAATGCAAATCAAAACCTCAATGAGATACCATCTCACACCAGTTAGAATGGCGATCATTAAAAAGTCAGGAGACTTTTTAATCCTGCTGGAGAGGATGTGGAGAAATAGGAGCACTATTGATGGGACTGTAAACTAGTTAAACCATTGTGGAAGACAGTATGGTGATTCCTCAAAGATCTAGAACTAGAAATACCATTTGACCCAGCCATCCCATTACTGGGTATATAACCTAAGGATTATAAATCATGCTGCTATAAAGACACATGCACATGTGTGTTTATTGCAGCACTATTCACAATGGCAAATAATTGTAACCAACCCAAATGTCCATCAATGATAGACTGGGTTAAGAAAATGTGGCATATATACACCATGGAATACTATGCAGCCATAAAAAAGAATGAGTTCATGTCCTTTGTAGGGACATGGATGAAGCTGGAAACCATCATTCCGAGCAAACTATCACAAGGACAGAAAACCAAACACCGCATGTTCTCACTCGTAGGTGGTAATTGAACAATGAGAACACTTGGACACAGGATGGGGAACAGCACACACTGGGGCCTGTCACAGGTTGGGGGTAGTGGGGAGGGATAGCATTAGGAGAAATACCTAATGTTAATGACGAGCTAATGGGTGCAGCACACCAGCATGGCACATGTATACATATGTAACAAACATGCACATTGTACACATGTACCCTAAATCTTAAAGTACAATAAAAATAAATAAATAAATAAACAAATAGAAAAAAAGGTGGACAGATAGGAGAGGGTGAAATTGCCTTATAATAGGCCAATTAATATACTTAAAAATATAATTACAGTAATGACTCTGAAGGAGTATTATAAAGTAAAATCAATCAGTTTTTATTTTAAAAAGTATTTTCTCCCTAGGATTTGAATTTGAACAGATGCTCTGAGAGTACCTGAGTTGGCAGGAGGGGCGAAGAAGGGAAAAGAGTAAAGGGGAGACAAGGGGAGGTGAAACTGTGTTACTAGGTATGAATGGCATGAATTTGTAATATCACTAATTTTGACCTCTAGGAAATTTTCTTGTATTAACTAGCAAATTTTGAAAGCTGGACTGACTTTAGTGAGATAAGGTAGATAACTCAAATAAGTGATAATTGCTTTAGATAAAATAATACAGCTTTACTTCAGGTTTCTGTATAAATTTTTAAAAATATGTCTGGTGTGATTTAAAGTCATTCTTTATTAACTTCTTGAATCTACATTTCTATACCTAATAATATTAATAAAGAATCAGAGGTTCAGATAAAATGCTAATTGCATACTTATTTAAATACCAGAAAGGATTTTAGAAAGTATGATAATGACATTTCATTTACATCTCCATAAATATCATCCTATTTTAAAAGCCTGCAATTCCATAATGGGTATAAAGGTACACAATTGTGATAGTCCAAAGTAAAACAGAATTTAAACATGTGTGATGGCAACTGACCAAAGCAAGTATTGTTAGTATTTTGGAAAAATATTTTTTCTCTTTGCTCCCTCTCAAGCAGAGGGTTGAATTAACAGTATTTCTAATTTCATGCCACATTATCATCATTATACCACTTCCCCTTTTAAGAATATATATATATGTATATATTTATTTATTTAATGCCATTCCCTGCCCCTTCCCTCACCCTATATGTCACCATCCATAAACATTCACTCTAATGTGTTTAATGATTATTCTTTTGAGTGTATATATTTTGTACAACACATTGTTATTCTGAGTACACATTTTTAATTTATATAAATGAAATTACGAAAGAGAAAAAAAAAGGCAAAGGAATTGAATAGATATTTCTCCCAAAAAAACTATACAAATGGCCAAAAAACACATGAAAAGATGCTCAACCTCACTAATCATTAGGGAAATGTACGTTCAAATCACAATAAAATATCACCTCACAACCACTAGTAGAACTACTATTTTTTAAAAAACCCAGAAAATAACAAGTATCGTCAAGGATGTGGAGAAACTGGAACCCCTTGTATATTGTTAATGGGAGTGAGTGTAAAATGGTACTGCTGCTATGGAAAATGGTTTGGCAGTTCCTCAAAAAATGAAAAATAGAATTATTATATTATATTAATAATTACATATAATTGTATATATAATTATTATAATAATATATTATATTATATTATGTATTATTCAGCAACTTCTGGGGATAGACCCAAAAGAATTGAAAGCAGCGACAAGAAGAGATATTTGTACACCCCTGTTCATAGCATCTCTTTACAACATCCAAAAAGTGAAAGCAATTCAAGTACCACAGATGGATGAATAGATAAAATGTGACATATACATACAATGGAATATCATTCAACCTTAAAGGGAAGGAAATTCTGACCATGGTACTACACGAATGAACCTTGAGGACATGACGCTAAGTGAAAGAAGCCAGTCACAGTAAAACAAATACAATACCGTATGATTCCACTCATAAGGAGCTGGGGTAGGCAAATTCATAGAGACGGAAAATAGAGCGGTGGTTGATGTGGGGCTTGGGAGTAAGGAGAATGAGGAGTTGGTGTTTAGTAGAGCTATCGTAATTGTCTTTCAGTTTGAGAAGATGAAAAAAGTTCTGGAGATGGGTGGTGGTGGTGGTTGTACAACAATGTACTAATCCCACTGAATTATACACTGAAAAATGATTCAGATGGTAAATTTCACATTATGTGTATGTTACCATAATTTTTAAAAATTAACCAATTTCTAAAGTTAACTGAATAAATATGAGGCATGTTAGCAACAACAACAACAACAAGAAAAGTTTAAATATTTAAGGAGTTTTCTTCTGAGCCAATATGAGTGACCATGGCCCGAGGAACAGTCTTAAGAGGTTCTGAGAAGGAGGGCCTGAGGCAATAGGGTTACAGCTTGGTTGTATACATTTTAGGGAGACAGAAGTTATAGGCAAAGACATAAATCAATACATGTAAGGTATATGTTGGTTCAGCCTGAAAGGGCAGGACATCTCAAAGCAGGCAAGGCAGAGGAAGTGGATTCGAAGATTTTCTCTTTGGCAATCAGTTGAAAGGCAGCTTTGCAGGGCCATTTAAACATATGTCAAAGAAATATATTTTGGGGTAAAATATTTTGATTTTCTTCAAGATAGCTTATCTGTCATGTGATGCTATACCAGAGTCAGGTTGAAATTTGGGATCCTACTGTCACAAAGCATCTGTTTTGTCAGTCCTATGACCTCATATTTTAATGTTAATGCTGATCAGTTGTGCCTAAGCTCCAAAAAGGAAGGGGTATAATAAGGTGTGTGCAACCTCCCTTCCCATCATACCTGGGAATTCAGTTTTTCAGGCTTCCCTTGGCCCAAAAGGGGTCCATTTAGTTGGTTTGGCTTAGCATTTTGTTTTTTGGTTTATAGGCAGGACACAAAACGTGTGTGATGTATTTTAACAACCTACATTATGTCCTTCCCTTCTATTACTTTATACTAAAAAAATCATATAAAGACCATATGATGCTTGAGGCCAGGAGTTCAAGACCAGCCTGGGCAACACAGAGAGACCCCATCTCTACCAAAAATGAAAAAAATAGCTGGGCATGTTGCCACATGCCTATAGTCCCAGACACACAGGAGGCTGAGGCCAGAGGAACACCTGAACCCAAGAGTTTGAGGCTGCAGTGAACTATGATTGCAACCAGTGCATTCCAGGCTGGGCAACAGAGCAAGACACTGTCTCTTAAAGAAAAAAAGGAAGAAATAATCTCTTATGCATACACATATATTAAAATATGCGGGGTTATATTGTTGTATCAAAGGGAATTAAATTTTTAAGCATTTCTACATCTTTAGTTTGCAACCCAAATCCCTCCAAGTCATCTGAAATCAATCTAATTCATTCTTTGCAATGTCTGCATATTATTCCATAGTATGGATATAACACCATTTATTCATACAATATCTTCTCGGTTGAAAATCAGTTTATTTCCAGTTTTTAAATACTAAAACTGCACACACATTGTTATGCATATTTCTGATGGCTTAGTGTTAAACTCTGTAGAGAGAGGAGCTCAAGGCTGAAAATTATAAGGATTTTCTGAGTCCAGATTCAAGCAATGATGCTTTGGGCCTTGATGATAAGATGCAAGAACTCACCATAAAACACCATGCTTCCTTGTCCTCTAAAAAGGCAGCTGAAGGTTGAAGGAATGCTGTGCCACACAGAAGGCATTCTCTCAGAAGGCACTAGCAGCAGAAGCAGGATGTGAGCAGACGTGTCCCTGAGCACAGTTGAGGCCCTTCTGGAGACTCCCAGAAATCACTGGGGGAGATTCTGCCCAGGCTTGGAGTCTCCACAATTGTTCCACCATTATTTGTGCCATCAGGTTGTTGCAGCTTGGAGACCTCTGGGTTGAACAGGGAAGCTTCCCATGTTCAAGGTAATGATGATGCACATCTTTGCTCTGACAAATTCAAGGGATTTGTTACTATGAAAATCATCATAGGGGTCCTACATTTTGCAGGGCAAGCTAGAGAATTGCATAAGCAGCTTTATTTCTCTTCAACAGTAAGAGTAAAATAAATCTGGCAGGAGAGGACACTGGGGATATAAATGGCAAGTGTCAGAATGATAAAAGATTCCATAAAGCATGTGGTATGAATAAGAGGGAGAGAAAAGAATTTGGAGACTTTATTCATTTCCCCTCCCTCTTGCTGAATCTTAATTCTCCACTTTATTACCAGTCATTTAAAATTAAATTCCCCATGAGGGACTTCCAATGAAGGAACTCTGTCCATATAATCCTGCCCAGGGACCCACTCTACTCAAGTACATCAGTTGTCTGGGTTTATTCTTAAGCTCACAATATAGTTAAATGGCCAGGAGAAGAATGGTTAAGTGTTCATTCTGAGAACTCTGTCTGCATTATTGCTAAGTCATTTGCATAATAATTTCCACCGATCTGTGCGCTGTTTCACCTGATTCCACTCATGCATTCACACATAATTGCAATATTTTAGATATCTTTAAAACTCAGAGGGAGGAGAAAAAGACAGGTCAGAGTGAGAGAGAAAAATAACGAATTGCTGAGATGGCCACAGATTTTCCTGCCCCACCATCTGCTCTGCTGTTTTTGCTGCGTCCTTTCAATGTGAAGTTTGCACACATCCCCAGAGCTCTGTGAAGTTTGCACATAAATTTCAATCTCCCCTGCCAAGCTGTCAAGCCCAACCCCTACGTCCCCCTTAAATTTGATTTCCTGTTGCCCCCTATACCAACTCTCCTTGGCCTCTCCCCTAAATCTCCTTGAGTTTCCTTGAGTCTAAGTTTCATACTTGCTGTCCCCCACCAATGCTGTCTTCTCTCTTCTAATTAAGCCTCCTCTTCCTTCCAGATCCAGCTCAAGCCCAAGAACGTAAACTCCCCACCGGGAGAGACTTTTTGTCTGTTCTGTTCACTGTTATATCCCCACAGTTACTGACACATGGTAGCTGCTAAATAAATATTTGCTAAATGAATGAAAAGTTAAGCCTACTTCTGACTCTCAGCCCATTTTACCACCTGCCAACTATGGTGACATTTGTAGCACTTATCACCTGCACTTGCATCTTTCCTCATTTACTGCCTAATCTGATCAGGCAACTGTGCCCATTTTGTTCTTCTCATCTTCAGTAGATTGAAGCATCCTCTAGGATAAGGATCTCTTCCAATTCACTTTCTTTGAGCCACCATCCACATCCACATCATTCAGTTATGCTGGCAACTGAGTACTTTAATTTTAAATTATTCAGCATCAACAGTGTGATAAATCTGTTTGTCAGTTTTCATCCTCTGCCACCCCCAAGTACAGGGGATAGTTAGTTTGAAATCTCTAATCAAGCATCCACACACCACCAGCCTTCAGTCAACATTATATCGAATCAACACTGGAGGGTTTCCCAAGAGCTTAAGGGACGCTAGAAATTATTTTTCATCACTGAAATGCATATTGATCAAGGTATGTGGATTGACTACAAATATTGTTCAAGCACTTCTGCCATTGCTTGAACAAACCATCAGCATCCTTCTCTTGGAAAACTACAACAGCTTCCTAACTCGTTTCCCTGCCCCTCTTTCTTGTGCAGGCTTACCACACCTCCAAATTCAACCTCGTCTTCACTATGCAAAGTGATATTTATAAACATAAAGCTAATTGTTCATACATTCCCTTAAAGCTCTTCAGTGGCCTCTGCAATGCACAGCAACTGAAGAGTTCAAGGCATTGAGGATTCGTCCCTTGCATATTTCTCTAGCCTTACCTTTCAACATCTACCACCTTCACTCCCCACCCCTCACCACACACACACACATACATACACACATCATCATTTTACTGCACGTGCACTTAGACAGTTCACACTGTCATGTAAACCAAATTTGGGAACTCAGACAAATGCAGTTTCCCGCTTTATCTGCATTTGCAAATAAGAAATGATGACTCGTGTCTGAGCCTCTATGAGTCCAGGCCCGTCATCTATGAAGAAAAATAATTCTCTCATTGCTAATTTTCTCAGCAGGGATTTCAGTGTATCCATTGGGGGTTATATAACTTTCGTTTCTTTTTGTAACTTTTATTTTAGATTCAGAGGTAAATGTGCAGGTTTGTTATACAGGTAAATTGCATGTTATGGGGGTTTGATGTACAGATTATTTCATCACCGGGCTAATAAGCACAGTATCCAACACATAGTTTCCTGCTCCTCTCCCTACTCCCACCCTCCATCCTCAAGTAGGCCCCACTGTCTGTTGTTCCCTTCTTTGTGTCTATGTGTTCTCAACATTTAGCTCCCATCTCTCAGCGAGAACATGCCGTATTTGATTATCTGTTCCTGCATTAGTTCGCTTAGGATCATGACTTGCATCTCCATCCATGTTGCTGAAAAGGACATGATCTTATCCTTTTTTATGGCTGCGTAATATTTCATGATGTATGTGTACCACATTTTCTTTATCCAATTCACCATTGATGGACATGTAAGTTGATTCCATGTCTTCGTTGTTGTGAATAGTGCTGCAACAGACATAACGGGTGCATGTCTCTTTATGGTAAAACAATTTATATTTTGAGGGCTGTATACCCAATATTGGGATTGTTGGGTTGAATGGTACTTCTGTTGTAAGTTATATGAGAAATTGCCATACTACTTTTCAAAATACTTCCATTTCTTAAAAGTTAGAAAATAAGATGACCAGAAAAAAAGAATTGTTGAGCAGAGGGAAAGGCTGACCACTGACTCTATGTATCTTTGCTTTGTTATAAAAGTCTTTTCAGTCTTGGGATACAGAATAATACACAAGTCAGAAGATGAGCTCTGAACCGTGTTGTCCAGAGACACATCCTGCCTCCATCACATATTCTAGTGACTCCTTGAGCAAGTTATTTAATTCCTCAGGGACTCAATTTCTGGATTTGTTAAATGATGACAATAACAGCACATATCTAGAATTTTATGAGAGTTAAATAAATTAATACTTGTAAAATACTTAGCATAATGCCTGGCATGAAGTGAGGACTCAGTGAAGGTTTCATTATTATACTCCAATTTGTAAACCAAAGGTCACCATATTGATACCTTGATGATGTCATGGAAGAGGGTGATGGAGTGCGGTTGAATGAGCATTGTCCCAGAGACCTAGTTTCTAGTGTCTGCTCTGCCACTCCTTAACTGTGTGGCATTTGTTGAGTCTCATCCTAACTGTAGTACTTAATTTTCCCAATAAGAGTGTTGAATGAAGCGTTGTTATTCAAATTTTAGCAATAAAACGCTCTTTCTAATGATATATATCATATATGTGATACATACAATTTATATATCATATATAAATCATACATGTGATATATAATTATATATGTATATGTACGTATATAATATATTATATATGATATATAATCAATATATACACATGTATGTATACACACATATGCATATATATCTGATATATAATCATATGTGTGATATATAATTTATATTATGTATCATATGTGCAATATAAATCATATATATGATTATATGTAATCATATATATGTCTATATACACATATATAACTTTGCATACTGAAGATTGGGTCGGACTTGGAGGTGGGGCAAGATTGCACAAGAAAGTGTGGGGGTGGTCAGGGAAATGGTTAGGAAGCTGTTGCAGTTTTCCAAGAGAGAGAAGTTGATGTGCCTGAACAATATTTTTATCTTTATTTATTTTTTATTTTATTTTTTAAGTTCCAGAATACATGTGAAGGATGTGCAGGTTTGTTACACAGGTAAACATGTGCCATGGTGGTTTGCTGCACCTATCAACGCACCACCTAGGTATTAAGCCCAGCATGTATTAGCTCTTTTTCCTAATGTGCTTCCCCCTTGCCCTCCCCTGACAGGCCCCAGTGTGTGTTGTTCCTCTCCCCGTGTCCATGTGTTCTCATTGAACAATATTTTTAGGCAATCCACATATTTGATCATTATATATAATATATAATGGCAATCCACATACCTTGATCATTGTATATAATATATAATATATATATAATATAATGTATAATATATGTATATTTTATATATGTATATATGTGTATCTATACCTATATAATATTATATGTATATATTATATTTGTTTATAATGTATATAATATATAATGTATATATGTGTGTTTAATATATTTAATGTATATAATATATAATGTATACATACATATATGTGTGTGTGTATTTACTATGTGGCTAAAACTTTTGAAAGTACTTTTGAAAGGGAAAGTCATTACTAAATTGAAAATCCTTAAAAGTCATGTAATCCAGTGATCTCACCTAGGAGCCTTAGGGTTGTCCATATCATCTGTCATTTGGGTGACAGAGCAAAACTCTGTCTCGAAAAAGAAGGAAGGAAGGAAGGAAAGGGAAGGGAAGGGAAGAGAAGGGAAGGGGGGATGGAGGGAGGGAGGGAGGGAAGGAAGAAGGAAGGAAGGGAAGGGAAGGGAAGGGCATTGTAGAGTGTGCTTACACAAACCTAGATGGCATAGCCTACCAAAATACAGCATTATAATGTGGGACTACCATTGCATATGCTGTATGCAATGCAATATGTTGCATATTATATAATATATATAATAATGTATATATAATGTATATAATATACTATATAATATATAATTATATATGAATATAATGTTATATATTATACATATTATATACATATAATATAATATATAATATAATATTATATACAATGATCAAGATATGGGGATTGCCTAATACATTGTTTTTAGCAATGAAACCCTCTTTCTAATTATATATATTAGAGAGAGATGTTTATATATCTAATTAGGTATCTAATATATATGTCATTGCTAAAATATATTGTTAAATATACATACATTTAACACTACCAATACAGAAGATAGATAAAAGTGCTACTGGTTTAATTGAAGCAGGGCTTGAGTCCCAACTCTGGGGCCTTCATCTTCCTCCTGGCTATTCTCACTCAAAACCTCTGAGATAATATGGACAACCCTAAGGCTCCTAGATAAGATCACTGGATTACATGACTTTTAAGGATTTTCAATTTAGGAATGACTTTCCCTTTCCAAAGTATTTTCAAAAGTTTTAGCCACATAGTAAATAAACAATAAATATTAACTATTATTCCAGCTGATGATGATGTAGGGACATCCTGACTGGCCGCTTTATTCATGTATAAATTCAACAAGTAATTTTTGGACAGCCTACTATGTGTTCAGATGCTTCACTAGTCCTGGATCATTTGAAGCCTATTGTCATTCTCACACAAGAATGGTAGGCCTCTCCATGGCTATTGGCAGTCACAGGTTAGTATTAATAATAGACCTAACACGGTGACAGGCATCTGCAGAAATCAACCCCAATCCAGGCTCATTCCACAGTCACCTTCTTAACTGTTCTAAAGCAAAACCAGTCTCTGGCAACCGGTTATTTGCTTTTTCAAGAACAGCATTGTAAGAGGTAGCACTGAGTAAATACCCTGAGTTATCAACCAAGGAGCCTCCCAGATGAGTCAGTCTGAGAATAAGTCAACCCTGGGTGTCCAAGATAGCATAGGAGGTTGCAGTGACCCAGGATCGTGCCACTCCACTCCAACTTGGGTGACAGAGCAAAACTCTGTCTCAAAAAAGAAGGCAGGCAGGCAGGCAGACAGGAAGGAAGGAAGGAAGGAAGGAAGGAAGGAAGGAAGGAAGGAAGGAGGGAGGGAAGGAAGGAGAAGGGGAAAGGGAAAGGGAAGGGGAAGGGGAAGAGGAAGGGAGGAGGGAGGGAGGGAGGGAGGGAGGAAGGAAGGAAGGAAGGAAGGACTGAAGCAAGGAAGGAAGGAAGGGAAGGGAAGGGCAGGGCATTGTAGAGTGTGCTTACACAAACCTAGATGGCATAGCCTACTAAAATACAGCATTATAATGTGGGACTACCATTGCATATGTTGTTCATTATTGACCAAACCATTGTTAAGAGGCATGTGGCTGTATTTGGGAATTAGGCCCTTGGAAGGTAATTAAGATTAAATGAGTCATAGGGTGGGGGCCTGAACTGACAGGATTAGTGCCCTTATAAGAAGTGACACCGGAGAGCTGACCCTCTTCCCTCCCACACACATACCAAGGAAAGGCCATATGAGGATGCAGCAAGAAGGCAGCCACCTGCAAGCCAAGAAGAGCGCCCTCACCTGAAACCAAGCCCTGCTGGCCCCTTGATCTTGGACTTCCCAGCCTCCAGAACTGTGAGAAAATAAATGTCTGTTGTTTAAACCACGTACTCTGTGGTATTTTGTTATGTTGCCTGAGCAGACCAGCATAGAGATCTTTGGTTTTAAGGATGTCTCACATCCGGTTTTGGGCTGTTGAGCTGCCTAAGGAAACATTATCATCCTCTGGACAGAGACTGCATGCTGGCAATCAAAACCAGCTTTGTTCCACTCTATAACTCTCTGGAAATGTTTGAATCCACTCTGGCAATGTGTTTATTGCTTTGCAATGTGCCAACTGGAGCTTCAAAAGCCTTCTTGAGATCAAGCTTTTGAAAATGTGGCTTAGTGTATGAATGACTGTCAGCGAAGGTCACTCTCCATCCCTGCCAACTGATTCAGCCTGCATAGGCTCCTCCACTCTGCGGGGGGCCAGGAGGGTAGGCAGAAGAATGTGGCTTCTAGACCAAAACAAACCACACTGAAAAATATATAGTCATGCAGACACATACATAGACAGCCTTGTTATAACAATAGTGTATGCTTATTGTAGAAAAATTGAAAAAATCATTTAAGTATGAAGAAGAAAATTTTAATTACCTATAATCCCACTGCTTAGATGCACTTCCTTCCAGTCGTGTGTGTGTGTGTGTGTACAGACTTGGGATCATACCATTGTATGTAGATATCCTCCTTTATCATTTAACATCATTTATCATGGATGTATTGTAAAGTCATTAAGTGTTCTTCAAAAAAATACTGTTTTAGTGACATTTTCCACGTATGACCTTTACCTAAGTGCATGAATCTATTCATGTAAAAATGCCGAAGGGAAAGAGGCTGATGGTAGCTTGACTTCCTAGTGCTTTGAACTCCTTAGCAGTGATTGCCAGATACCAAGGTGGGCTACCCAGAGAAATGGTGGGCTCTTTTCTTTCTCTAGAATAATTTGAGAACAAAAAAGTCTCCTCCAGTGGGGGGGGGGGAGGGGGTGCAACGTTTTAAAAAGTTTCTCAGGCATGCCAGTCATCTGGGGTCATAACCAGTCACCTTAGGTTTTCACTCCTTCCCTCACCCTGCCATCGAGACACAGTCCTGGAAGGACGCTGACAAACAGATGCGCTTGTCTCTTTTCTGCAGGCCAGTGTCTAAAATCCTAGACTGTCAGGTCCACCTCTTTCCATCCCCTGGGGAAGGACACAGAGACCTAGAGAACAGAGGCGGGGTCTCGCGAGGGGCAGCCCTGAGACAGGAACACAGGTCTAGCCCCTCATGCTTGCTCCTTTCTCTTCCTTTTATTATAAAGAAGATTTTTTTTCAGGCATACAAAAAAGTATAATCCAAGAAGATATTTTGTTTCCACCACTCGACTTCAGAAATAAAAATATCTCTGAACTTCTTCAGTTCCCTGTCCCATTTCTCGCCCTTCCTCCTCACCTCACCCTAAATAGTGACTACAGTCCTGAGTTTTTGGTCTTCATACCACAGAGATTTTCATATCTTGACTGCATATGCATGCAAATAATCATATATTTTTTAATTGAGATGGAGTTTCACTCTTTTCACCCAGACTGGAGTGCAATGGCACAATCTCAACTCACTGCAACCACCACCTCCCAAGTTCAAGTGATTCTCCTGCCTCAGCCTCCCAAGCAGCTGGGATTGCAGGTGTGCACCACCACATCTGGCTAATTTTTGTATTTTTGGTAGAGACGGGGTGTCACCATGTTGGCCAGGCTGGTCTTGAAGTCCTGACCTCAGGTGATCCGCCCACCTCGGCCTCCTGAAGTGCTGGGATTACAGGCGTGAGCCACCATGCCCCAGCTGAAATCATATTTTTTTACATTTTAAACTACATATACTTTCTTTCATATTTTGGGACCCTTTTGTAACTTTTTTGGTTTCACTCAATACTTTTAAAGAGTCGTCTACGTTTTAACATCAAGAATATTCCAGACTATGAATGTGTCACAATATATTTACCTATTCTCAGGTTCGTGAACATTTAGGACATGTTTTACCACCACAGAGGCACAGCAATGAATATTCTTCACAAGAATATTGTACCTAATTTTTTCCTGGGCTGGGCTCACTAAGCTAAGTAGCCTGTGATCGTGAGCTATTCCCCAGATATGCATAGATTCTGGTTACAGTTCTGTAGTTACTAAATTTGTGTTATGCCATCCTGGAGAGGATGGAAAGGAAACAGCAGTAGTGGAATGAATGAGTTGGACCCAGAACAACTTGGCAGGTGGAAATACATGTAGGAAAACCCCTGCTGAAAAATAGAAGAGGGAAAAAAATTCCAGGAGAAACTGTGCTCCTAACCCCACCCTGTGATCAGTTCCCAAACTCCTTTCCTGGAGGAGCTCTGAGGCCTGTACGAGAGAGAGGGTCATAGACTCAGACATGTATTGATTGAAAAAAGGTTAAGTCTAACTCTTTCTTTGTCTTTTTGATCATTAAATGAAAAATGCCATAGATGCTAAAGTTCTTCTGAAACATTTGACTAATTGCCTGAATTAGGAACAATTTTTTTTATCATTGCCTCAAGTTTTCTAATAGCTATTTTTTAAGAGAATATTCTTCAAGAATTCAAGCAACACCATCAAGTAACATTTATTCATTTGAAGTTTTATCCTCTCTTTCTGTTTTTAAGATCCTCTGAAAAAGCTTAATGTTTATCCCTCCAATTTTGGCCTGCTTTAGCAAGTACTAAAATTTTTGCCCTGAGTTTTTTGTTGTTGTTGTTGTTTTCTTTAAAACAAAGCTGAAATTAACACTGCTCTCTTGACCCAGCTACAAAAGCTCTTCCTTTACATAATGACTTTCATCCATATGGGAAGGAAGCTTATGAGTCTATCACCAGCCACGGAAAATGAAATTCTCTAAATCTCAATGAAATAATGTCTGTCTTTGGCCTTTCTTAACCAAAAGAGTGAAGGATTTAGACACAAAGAAAACAGAGAGTTGAAATCTGGGCACCTTGCCTTTCCAGAATATGCTTGCTCCAAAGTAGGTCAGACTGTATTGCTACAAATCTTAACAATTCTTTTTAATACTTTCACTGGTTACATTTGAGGGCTTGGAGGGAGAATAATTCCTTCAATTAATTAAAGAAAAATTACAGTAGTGAAAGAAAGACTCCAGAAGTGCCAAGGATCTCTATCTCTAACCCCAGTGAGTTCATCAACATTAAAATTATTATCAAAAGGATCACTGGTAGTGACGCAATTATTATACAATGGATGCTTCCGTGGCCTGCCATGGTTGACTGCGGACATTCATTCTCCCTCCTAGTGTCTGAGCTGACGCAGCTTCAGGAGAGGCCAAGACCAAGCTGCAAGAAGAGAAAACTGGAATGAACTCGACCTCTCTCAGATTGACATCCCTCTCCAGAGGTGTCCAGGGATGGTGTTTTTAAACCCAGAATTCAGGAGAAACTTACTAGAAGGCACAGATTTTGATGAAGGTATGTGTAGGTGATGCAAATATACTGAAAGCTTGCATATTCTAAGTCCCTGGGGGCATATTGTTTCTGAATCCAAATTCTATTTTTCTTTTTTTTTTTTTTTGGCCCCTCTTATGTTTCTTCCTTAACCACAAAGTGAAATAGGTGTACCTAAGAGCAACCTTGCCAGGAAGTAAACAGTATATTTTAGTCACAGAATCAAAATGTTGCCAGTTTATTTTATTTTATTTTTTTGGAGAGGCAGGGTCTCACTCTGTCGCCCACCCAGGAGTGTAGTGGCTTAATCACAGCTCACTGCAGCCTCGACTTCCCAGGCTCAAGCTAAATTTTCTTTCTAATTATGTATTTATGACTTCAAAATCTTTTAAACTCCTTTTCTAAATCATCACAAGCCAGCAAAATCTGCTGGGCTTTCAGGGATTTTTTAAACGACCTCTAGCTTATTCTCTTAGCACATCTGAGTCTCTGCAAGAAATTATCCCAGAAAGATGACTCTTCATGAAGCTATCCAGAGAAAATTTTCCAGTGTTCCCCCAATTAACCAATCTAGGACAACACAGATACCATCAGCAAATTCTCTCTTCTGTGTGTCTGAAAGATAGAGGCCTCATTTCAGTCCTCACTGGGAGGGAAATATTGTTCTTGCATTATTATTTGTGTACCTCATGTTACTTTCTTAACCGTATTTATCAGCTATTACCAAAAATATACTGCATAAGAAGCAATCTGAAAACTCAATGGTATAACAAATGTATTGTTCTTGCTCAGGTATTTGTGTGTCGTTAGAGAGGTGATGAGCCTGGGTTGACCTCAGCTGGTTTGGCATTCAAGCTGTGGGTTGAGACTAGGTCTACGCTACTTGTCTCTCATTCTCCTCAGATCAGCAGCTTCCAGGGGTCTGGTTTTCCCGTGTGGGGAGAAGCAGAAGCATAAATGAACAAGCCCAGCCCCACTGCTAGATGTAAAGCCTATGTCTGCTTCACACCCACCAACATTCCTTTGGCCAAAGCAAATCACACGGCCAAACCTAACATCAATGGAGCCAAACAATAAACCCCCCTTCTGCGTGGTAGAATCACAAACTCAGATGACAAGAGTGTGGGCTGAAGGGCAAGTGGCAAAAATAGTGTAATCTACCACCCAAATATTTTCTATTTTAAACTAAAGCTATAGTTTATAACCATTTTTGGAACCTTAGAAGACCCCACAGAGAATCAGATAAGTTTCTGAATTTCCCCATTACTGGGTATATACCCAAAGGACAAAAAGTGATTCTAGCAAAAAGATGCATGCACATGTATGTTCATCACAGCATCTTTCACAATAGCAAAGACATGGAATCAACCTAGGTACCCACCAATGGTGGACTGGATAAAGAAAATGTGGTACATACTGACATGGTTTGGCTCTGTGTCCCCATCCAAATTTCATATTGGATTGTAATCCCCAGTGTTGGAGGTAGGGCCTGGTGGGAGGTAATTGCATCACAGGATGCTTGGGGTGTCGCTTTGCCAGCCAGAAACCTCTGTGGCCAGTGTCGCCTTTGCCTGAGTTTTTACTCAGGCCCACTGGGCTCGTTCCAACCCCTTGGCCAGGCACACTGCACTCAGCTAGCACTACTGGCCCAAATCTCATGCCTGCTAAGGACAAGCCAAACACAGAACAGCAAAGGGTGTGTCAGTGAGTGAGCATGGGGTCTGGCCACTAAACACAGCCAGGCATGCCGACTGCAGTGGAGTGGGCAACTCCTAGTGCCAGCACTGACACTGGCTCTCTGCGAAGCTGCAGCTGGACCAGGCATACCACAAGCAGCTTCCACTGCTGGTACCAGGGAATGTGGTGGCGCCTGGAGGCTTGGTGACATTAGGAACTGCAGAGCCTCAAAAAGGGTGTCACAGTCTTGGCTCAGGGACTATCCCCAAAGGGCCACAGCTCTTCTCTCTTTCTCTCTTCTCTCCTTGTCACCCACAATGTGGCAAGCAAGAGGTGTGTTTCAGCCCTGTTTGTATTACAGCTCTTTAAGCCCCACCATTCAGCAGGTCTCAAGTTCTTGTCCGGTGTCCAGGAAGAATGAGGTGTACAGACAAGGACAGGATGAGCACCATGAAGAGGAGTTTTACTGAGAGACAAACAGCTCAAAGGAGACCTGCAGGCAGGTCATCCTGATGAATGTTCAGCTCTCAGCAGAGAGGAGACCCTGGAGTGGGTAGCTCCTCTTCACAGGCAGGTCATCCCATTGTCTCTTCAAGTCTGACTGAGTCTGGGCTTTTACGGGCTTCAGAGAGGAGGAAGTGAGTGCTGATCGGTTCATGGACAGCCATGGGCAGGCTCAGAAAATGCATCATAAGTTCACATTCTGGTCCATCAGTCCAGCCCCCAAGCTTCAGGTTGTCTCTGGCTTGAAGGTGGGGCTTCACCCAGAACCCACCCCTTTCCACCCATAAGTCTGTCTGCTTTCTGCTGCTGCTCAGGCTGTTTGTGTTGATGGGCACTGCAGGCCCATGTGGAGCCTCCCTCAGCACCCTCTCAGCCTCCCTCCCGTGCTTGTCAGTGCCCAAAGTCTGGAGGGGACTGAGGCAGCAGGGGCTGGTGTGTCGGCACTGCCCCAAGTGTGGCCACACTCAGCCAGGTTGCAACAGCACCCGGACTCATTCTCAACTTTGCTCTGAGATCAGAGCAGGCACTGGGAGTGGGGAGAGGCCAGGCAGCAGGAGCAAGAACTTCTGAGCCTGTGGGGATAAGGGGGACTTCCCAGACCCCCAAGAATGCAGAGATGCCCAGGTCTGCATCTGCAGCTGTGCCTGGGGTGCACGAGGCTCCTGCCCTGTCAACTCAAGAAGGGGCAGGGCTTCCACCTGTTCCCAGCTCCCACTGGCTCCATGAAGCATGCAGCCACAGCCCTGCCTCCCTAACTGCAGCCAGCATCATGGCAGTGGTCACTCCAGGTGGGCCACTGCTGCCATCAGTTAGATCATGGGAACAGTTTCTAATGGTTTAGCACCATCCCCCTAGTGCTATCTTGTGATAGAGTTCTCACGAGATCTGGTTGTTTAAAAGTGTGCAGCACCTCCCTGCCCGCTTCCTACTCTGGCCGTGTAAGATGGGCCTGCTTCCCCTTCATCTTTCACCATGATTGTGAGTTTCCTGAGGCCTCTTCATCCATGCTTCCTGTACAGCCTGTGGAACTGTGAGTCAATTAAACCTCTTTTCTTTACAAATTACCCAGTCTCAGGTATTTCTTCATTGCAGTGCAAGAACGGGCTAATAGACATATACACCATGGAATACTATGCAGCCATAAAAAGAATGAAATCATACCCTTTGCAGCAACATGGATGCAACTGGAGGCCATTATCGTAAGTGAATTAGTGCAGGAACAGAAAACCAAACACTACATGTTCTCACTCATAAATGGGTACTAAACATTGAGTGCTTATGGACATAAAGATGGGAACAATAAACATTGGAGACTACTCAAAGCGGGAGAGATGGAAGGGGGTAAGGGCTGAAAAACACCTATTGGGTAGGTACTATGCTTGCTTTCTGGGTGGCGGGACCATTCATACCCCAAACCTCAGCATCGCGCAATATATTCATGTAAGAAACTTGCATGTTTACCCTATGAATCTGAAACAAAAGTTGAAATTATTATTATTAAAAAAAGAAGTTTCTGGCCGGGTGTGGTGGCTCACGCCTGTAATCATAACACTTTGGGAGAACAAGGCAGGTGGATCACCTGAGGTCTGGTGTTCAAGACCAGCCTGGCCAACATGATGAAACCCCACCTCTACTAAAAATACAAAAATTAGCTGGGCGTGGTGGCAGGTGCTTATAATCTCGGCTACTCAGGAGGCTGAGGCAGGAGAATCATTTGAACCCAGAGGGGGTGGAGGTTGCAGTGAGCTGAGATCGCACCACTTCACTCCAGCCTGGGTGAAAGAACAAAACTCTATCCCAAAAAGAAAAAAAAAAAAAAAGCTTCTGGATTTCAATGTTGGCTCCTTCACTAGGTGGCTTGGTAACTTTGGGCAGGTTATTTATGTTTCCCAGGCCTCAGTCCCTGAGTGTGTAAAATGAGAGAAATAAGCCTGCTTTACATGACTGCTAGGATGACTAAATGAGACAGTATAAAGAGCTTAGCATAGAGTGTTGTACATAGAAAATGGGCTCAATAAATAGTAGCTGTTAATAACAGCTATTCAATAGACATTTGTTGGAAACTTCCTACATTTGTTTGAAAATTTCAGGAAATTTTCTAGGCTGTGATGATATAAAGATAATTAGTACACTACCCAAAACAGGTAAATGGTAAGTAGGGGTGCATGGGCAGGAGGCACCCAACCAGCCCGGAGCATCAGGAAGAGCCCCTAGTAGAGATGATATAGACAGAGTCTTAGAAATGAATGTGAATCTGCCAGAGAAGTGGGGAATTTGCCAGACACTGGGAGAGGCAGTGAGGGCATTTCAATCAGAGGAACAGCCAAATAGAATCTGGTGTGCTCGGAGGAGACACTCCGTGGAGACATAGTGGAGAAGAAGATAAGCAGGAGGAGTGAGAGGAGCTAGGGGACAAGTTTAGTTATCATAATTATTTTTTGCTAAGGAGTTGAATTATATCCCAAAGGCCATTAGCCAACTAATACTGTTCAAATTGGAATCAGTCATTTAATTGCATCATCTCCAAACTACATTAATGCTACACAGTCTCATTTAAACTCCTGTGACACAGAGAGGTCTGGAGTCTGTTGGAAATGAGATCTTCAGTCACAGCTGCTAAGAGGAAAACAGGAACCTTGGCTTCACTTTCGATCTCACTCAATTCAACAAAGGTTTAATGGAACCTCTCTCTGTGCCCAGCACAAGTACTTGGCACTTGGGATAGAGGGATGGAGTGGAGTGAAAAGTGTGAATAGACACGATCTCTGCTCCTAGAAGTTCCAACATAAGGGTTGGGTTCCAGCAAAAGGCAAAGCATGTCTCATAAAAGTGCTGTGTCTGTGACATGTGCCCTGCCTTCACCCCTCAGCCTGTCCCATCTCAGACCATGCCCTCATGGTTATATTTCCATCATGCCCTTTCAGGTTATATTTCCTGGACAGTAAACAGGGCTCACCTCCACTGAGCTGGATGGGCTTTTCTGGGTGCCACTCAATGCTAGTCCTCCCTCTCCTGCTT
Organism: Chlorocebus sabaeus; assembly: GCF_047675955.1. Lineage (NCBI taxonomy): Eukaryota > Metazoa > Chordata > Mammalia > Primates > Cercopithecidae > Chlorocebus > Chlorocebus sabaeus. The sequence goes on from NC_132913.1 coordinate 19,667,669, forward strand.
CATCCCCATGGTTTTCTTGAGGAAAGAAGACAGGGTCAGCAGAGGGTGGAAGGTTGAGAGTAAAGGGAGACTTGGACTCACTGTTCCTTGCCTTTCCTGCAGAGGAACAACTAAACAGCTTGGGAAACCGAATTCTGTATCTCACGGGCACTGAAGAAAGGGATTTTTAAAAAGCTGATTCTAGGCATTAATTAGTATGAGTTTCTGCTACATTTTTTTAAGTCGTACTTGTCACACCATTCAGTGGTCATTATCCCTTTTTAATGAATCCACAAGGTTAGTTTTATGATTGGCAAGAAATTCAGAGTTTCAGGAGAGACTCTGTATGTTAGAGAGCCCCTCAGGCCAAGGTCGTTCTTTCTAACAAGTGGATAAGCAGCCCCCTTTCTAGGGTGCTCCAGCCTCATGGGGACCCCCTGTGGGCCAGCATCCTTCACCTGGATGTTACTTCTCCAGATGCTTCCAACCTTCAGGTCCCAGTCCGCTCTGCTTCCATCCGAGGTCACCGAGTCCTTTCACACCATGATAGACTCCAATGCTGAATGCCTGGACCTCTAAGCAAGTGCTCCTCTCAGTTCCTCTTGTGAGTGTTGGGTGCCACCTCATCTTTCCCCAAGACATTAAAAGCCAAAGGTCAGAGACGCCTTTGCAGATTTTCCTGCTGCCCTAGCTCAGAGCCAGTGGGTGGGATCCACCTTCGCTTGATAAAGATGATTTTTGAGCCAACCCCCAGCAGGACGGTTCTGTAGGCAGGCTCTGCCCTGTCACGGGTCAAGCAGGACCCAATTTTCTATTTCCATTCATTTCTTGTTGCAGCTGTAACCACATACCACAGTCGCTGAAAACCACCCAGAGATTGATTATCTCACCCTTCTGAAGGTCGGAAGGTTGACACAGGTCTCACTGGGCTAACACCAAGGTGTCAGTAGGCTGCATTTCTTCCGGAGGCTGTAAGGGAGAACCCTTCTTGTTGCCTTTCCCAGCTTCTACAGGCTTTCTGCATGTCGTGGCCTCAACCTCTTCCATCTTCAAGCCAGCAGTGGGTGGTCGAGGTTTTCTCACAAGGCAGCACTCTGGCACAGACACTTCTCCCTTCCTCTGCCACATTTAACGACCCTGTGATCACGTTGAGACTGCCAGGATAATCCAGGACCACCTCCTTTTCTTCAGGTTAGCTCATTAACAATCTCATTCCATCTGCTCCCTTCATTCCTCCTTCCATGTAACATAGCATATTCACAGGCTCCTGGGACCAGGACGGCGATGCATGTGCAGGCCATGATTGTGCTTACCACAGTGATCAAGGTGAAGGAGACATGCAAAAACAAACAAACAAACAAACAAACAAACACCCATTTCCCCAGCTTGTTTAATGGGACAGACACAACCAGAGAGACCCCCACTAGGCGGAATGCTCCCAAACAGGAAGGAAAAAGGATTGACTGTTATAAACACATTTCATTTCCTCCACTTCTTTTATCTTCCCAGGATTTGAAGTTGCCAGAAAGGTGGGAGTCTTTCCTTTGTTTATGGCTGTGACCTTGACACGTTAATGACAGGGGACTCTGCTAGCCTTGAAAGAGCGGGGAGGCCCGAGGAGACAGCTTGCCTTTCTCCCATCTGCCACCGGCCTATCGGAGCCACCATTTCACCTCGCTCTGCAGAGGTTTTCTTCACGTATTCCACGAGGATGAGGCCATCTGCTTCCCTATCTGTAATTAGTTGCACACTTGTGCTTCTGCTGCTATTGCACTATGTTATTATGTTCGGGATTTTAAAAGTATGATGTGCACCTCCCTTGCTTGAATCAAGACTCCCTCAGAGAATGGTGCATGTTTAACAGTGCCTGAGAGAGGGTGTCTGACGGTGAAGGAAGCTCTGGGGGACGTTCTGAATCCTTGTGCAGCAGTCAGGCTGCAGTCTTACTCTTGCCTCCTGGGAAGTCGCAGTCACATCTTGCCATCAATTCTGAAAGCCTCGTGCAAGCTGCTTGGTTTTGTATTTCAGGAGACTATGGAAGGCCAGCTGGTTGTCCAGAGCAGGAGATAGGGACCAGAAGGGGAAGATGGGATCCTGAGTGTGAGTCATTCTCACCATTCTGTCCTCAAAGAGAAAAAATTGGTGGTGGGCACCAAGCAGAGGCATAAACAGGTCCTAACATTAAGGGCAGGGAGAAGAGAGGGGATGAGGATGTAGCAGCATGGGAAAATAGTTGGTAAGAGAATAGTTGATGGAAGACTGAACAGCTTTAAAAGTTAGATTTAAAAAAAGAGCAGCGACTCCTTTTGCCCTCCTTGTCTGGTGTTACTTGGTCTTGTCAAGATTTTTTCATCATGGTCCTGTCAACAAATTACCTGGTAGGAAAAAAAAAAATAATGAAAAAGTTTTCCTTTTAGAGAATGTGCTCACAGAAAGCAACTCTTCCCCCAAGGACTTGCCCTAGTCCCATCTCTGCATCTGGGGCCTGGAGGGACAGAGGGAGTCAGAGCATGTGGCTTGGTGGTCTTCAAGTGGGACATTCTCTGGCAGTGTGGGAACCACACATCAGGCGGCACCTGGTCTATACATGTCTTGGTGGGAGAACTGACGTAGGGACTAACCCTAGTTCCCTCCTGGATCCTGCTGCCCTGCCACTTCTTGGTGGAAAGGCAGGGGAGACCCAAACTGAGTAGTCAGAGCTCAACTGTTTCAATAGACCTTAGCACAAGAGCTGCTAGGAGTGGTCATGACTTCTGTGAGTGAGCTATTTCATTTTTGAATAGATAACATAGTCACATAAGGTAAAATTGCAAAGGAATAAAAGAGTACACAGTGAAAAGATTTCCTCCCACCCTTGACTCCAGATACCTAATTCCTTCACTGGAACCAACTAATGTAATTACTTTCTTGCATACCCTGCCAGAAGTATTTAATGCATATATAAGCAAACATATATGAGTATCCTCTCCCTTTCTTTTAAAATTTAATTGTATTATTTTAAAGAGATTTTATTCTTTAGATCACTTTTAGATTCATGACAAAATTGAGCAGAAGACACAGAGACTTCCCATATTCTCTCTGGCCATATACCCACAGCCTCCCACCTTATCAACATCCCTCACCAGAGTGGTACATGCTGTTACAATCAATGAACCTACATTGATGCAACATTACCACCCAAAATCCATAGTTTACATTAAGGACACTCTTACTGTTGTACACTGTAGAGATCTGGGAAAATATATAATGACATGTAACCAGCATTGCAGTAGTATCACTGCCCTAAAAGTCCCTGTGCAATGCCTATTCTCCCTCCGTACCCCACCCCTGGCAACCACTGATCTTTCTACTGTCTCCATAGTGTCAGTTTTTCCCAAATGTCACATAGCTGGACTTCTACAATGTGTAGTCTTTTCAGATTGGCTCCTTTCATTGAGTAATATGCATTTTAAGTTTTCTCTGTGTCTTTTTTTGACTTGACAGCTCATTTCTTTTCAATGCTGAATAATACTCCATTGTCTGGATGTACCAGAGTTTATCCATTCACTTACTGAAGGGTATCATGGTTGCATCTAAGTTTTGGCAATTATGAATAAAGCTGCTGTCAATATCCATGTGCAGGTTTTTGTGCAGACATAGGCTTTCAACGCGTTTGGGTCAATATCAAGGAGTGTGATTTTTGAATCATGTTGTCTCCCTCACCCCCTTTTATCTATATACAATGTTCTGCATCTTGCTTTTTTTGCTATATTTTAGATATCATTCCATATTATCTCCAATGAACTCTTTATGTCAGTAAAAAGAAATGCATGGGAAAGATTATGCATCTAAGCTTAGGACAACAAGAACACTTTTTTCTTTGATAGCCGTTTTATGAGACATGGTCATGAAAGATGAAAAAACCCATTGGGGGATAAAAACCCCTGTTGAGGAAAACCTATGGTGTAAATAGTTTAACAAATTTAAATCGGGGAGTTGGGGAGGGAAACATTCTGGAAGCAGGACCATCATCACGGGGCACAGGGGACAAGCACACTGTGTGACAAAAGGAACAAAGGATCTAGAGTCAGAAGCTGGTTCAAACTCTGGCTCCTTCTCTTGCTATGCAGCCTTAGACAAGTCATTCTTGGACCTGGATCCTCAGTTTTCTCCCCTATGAAACAGCACCAATAAAAATGCCTGTTTCACCAGTTTTTGGAAGAATCCAATGAGATGATGCACGAGACAGAAGTCTTTGGAAAACATTAAGTGCGAGATGGATATGTTCACTCTCTCAGCGATATTGCCATGTGCTGGCTGTGCACCAGGCCCTGGAGGCTGGGTGGAAAGCTGATGCAACTCTACGCCCTATGGAGCTTATATTCTCAGGGTGTGGGCAGGATAAACGAATAAGCAAAGAAGAGAGTTTGAAAGGTAGTGCTAAAAAGGAAATAACACACAGAGAGGTGAGTAAGTGCTCAGATGGGTGCCCAAGTGAGATAGGGAGGTCAGAAGTGTGCTCAAGAGGTTCCCATAGAGCTTGTCACCACCCAAGGCAACACAGGAAGGGTGTCAAGGCCAGATGTAAATTATCTGTGACCAGCAGTGCCAGGGGCAATGCAGCCTTGAGAGGAAAGTTGGCAGACGGCTGGGTTGTTTTCTCCTTTTTCCAACTGAAGCTCCTCCCCCCAGCCTTTCTCTTCCCTGAGGCTGGTCTGGGGCTGGTGGCACCAAGCAAGGCAGTGGAGGCTGTGGGCCGGTGTAATACGACTCTCATCCATGCGCAGATCCGGAATAGGAGCCCAAAGGAGGTCAGAGGTAGCAGGGAGCCCAGCCAGCTATGTGTCTTCCTTCCACACTGCCTCTGCAGCTGGGCCAAGCTGTTTGTTTGGATTGTAGAGTGGCTTTTTATTTTCTTCTAACACCACAAAGCAGCACATTTGTGCATGTTTATGTGTAAAATGGTATGCATTTAAAATGAAACAAACTTTTATATAAGTGTACAAACTTACAGAGCCGTATTTCTAAGCTTTCGCTGTACTTCTAAGTGCAGTGAGAGCAAAACAGCTTCTCAGATTCAACCTTCATTCAAAAGAAAGCCTGAAGCCACCCAGGGGAGACAAGAGCGGGCCTGGGGTCCATCAGAGAAATGCAAATCAAAACCCCAATGAGATACCATCTCACACCAGTTAGAATGGTGATCATTAAAAAGTCAGGAAACAACAGGTGCTGGAAAAGATGTGGAGAAATAGGAACACTTTTACACTGTTCGTGGAACTGTGAACTAGTTCAACCATTGTGGAAGACAGTGTGGCTATTCCTCAAGGATCTAGAACTAGATGTACCATATGACCCAGCCATCCCCATTACTAGGTATATCCCCAAAGGATTATAAATCATGTTGCTATAAAGACACATGCACACATATGTTTATTGCGGCACTATTCACGATAGCAAAGACTTGGAACCAACCCAAATGTCCATTAATGATAGACTGGATTAAGAAAATGTGGCACGTATATGCCATGGAATACTATGCAGTCATAAAAAAGGATGAGTTCACGTCCTTTGTAGGGACATGGATGAGGATGAGTTCACGTCCTTTGTAGGGACATGGATGAAGCTGGAAACCATCATTCTCAGCAAACCATCTCAAGGACAGAAAACCAAACACCTCATGTTCTCACTCATAGGTGGGAACTGAACAATGAGAACGCCTGGACACAGGAAGGGGAACATCACACACCGGGGCCTGTTGTGGGGTGGGGGGAAGGGGGAGGGATAGCATTAGGAGATATACCTAATGTAAATGACGAGTTAATGGGTGCAGCACACCAACATGGCACATGTATACATATGTAACAAACCTGCACATTGTGCACATGTACCCTAGAACTTAAAGTATTAAAAAAAAAAAAAAAAGAATGGGCCTGAGGTGTCTCAAGTTGCAGGAAGAGAAACCAAGAGAGACTCATCTGAGCTCCTATCGCAAATGCCCCAGAGGTAACTGAAAGGCTCCCAGCCTAAATCCAAGTTTATCCCAGGCCACCTTGTGCATAATAGAGGTAATAGTCATTCTCCACTAAAGAAACACTATGTGCAGTGTACACAGGTTAAGGATGTTCTGTGCATCTCTAATTCTCACAGCACACCCAGGTTGGTGCTCTGCAGGTAGGTGTCAGGGACTGGTAGGCAAGGAGTAGAAACCAAAAGGAAAACCTGTACCATCCTCTGAGAAAGCCTTGATTTAAATAAAGTTTTGTGACCCAAATAAGGACACAAGCCAGTCAGTAGCCCGGCCGGGATCCCAACACAGGTGTACCTGGTTCTAGATACAGCATCTCTCAACCCATAGCAGTGCATTTGGGCCACCATTTCCACCCACAAGTCAACAGAATCCTCAGGTTGTTGGTCTCAGGGACCCCTGAGAGTCTGCTCAGGGATCCTGCTAAAGACTACCAGGCAGACCCAGTTTCCTAAGCAGCGTCTGTAACCTAACGATGATGGTGAGAAGTTCCCGGGTACTGACTGTGCTTTGTAGCATGCAAGCAGGCCTGGCGCCATGTCTATTGTTCCTGCCTTCTGTCCACCTTCCACTGATCAATTTTAGCAAGATTGGAGACCAGGATAGAAATCTATTCTTATTTATTCTTTCTCACTAACCATCTATCAAAAATTACCTATTCCCGGCAGGTGTGGTAGCTCACACCTGTAATCCCAGCACTTTGGGAGGCCGAGGCCAGAGGATCGCCTGAGGTCAGGAGTTTGAGACCAGCCTGGCCAACATGGCGAAACCCTGTCTTTACTCAAAAATACAAAAATTAGCTGGGCATGGAGGCATATGCCTGTAATCCCAGCTACTCGGGAGGCTGAGACAGGAGAATCACTTGAACTCAGGAGGTGGAGGTTGCAGTAAGCCAAGATCTCGCCACTGCACTGCAGCACTCCAGCCTGGGCAACAGAGCAAGACTCCATGTCAACAACGACAACAAAAATTACCTATCCCAGAGATGGGTTACTGGTTGCCTAGGGCTGAGGGAATGCAGAAGGAGGAGGAGTGATGACTGATGGGTACAAGGTTTCTTTTGAGTTCCTGAAAATATTTCGGAATTAGATAGTAGTGATTGTTGTACAGCACTGCGGATATATTAAAAACCACTGAAAGGTACACCTTATATTGGTGAGTCGTGTGGTGTGTCAGTTACACCTCAAAAAAGCTGTTAACAGAACATTACCTGTCTCATTTCCCATCTTTTCATAGCTATTAAGTGATTAGATATGGTGGGTTTTAAATACGTCTATAAATACTTTGGTTCTTTTCCACTGAAGAGACGGAACTTAGTAACGCTCCCCTTGAGTAGACTTAACTTTATCCTAGGACTTAGTAACTTCATCCTAACAATCACATGTGTCAGTCTGGGCGCGGTGGCTTATACCTGTAATCCCAACACTTTGGGTGGCCAAGGCAGAAGGACCACTTGAGCCCAGGAGTTCAGGACCAGCCTGGTCAACATAGGAAGACCCTGTATCTCCAAAAACCACAAAAATTAGCTGTGTAGTCTTGGCTACTGAGAAGGCTGAGGCAGGAGGATCACTAGTGCCAAGGATATCAAGGCTGCTGTGAGCTATAATTATACCACTGCACCCCGGCATGGGTGATAGTCCCAATAATAATAATAATAATAGCATTTGCTAGTAGTGAGAAAGTATAACTCCCAATAGCAGGCATTACAGCTTCCCCCTTGCTTCTCTTCCTTGGACCACTCATCCTTGAAGGAAGCCAGCAGCCGTGTTGTGAGGACACACAGACAGCCCCGTGGAGAGCACATGTGGTGAGGAGCTGAGGCCTCCTACCGAAAGCCGCCTGAGTGACCCATCTTAGAAGCAGATCCTCCAGCCACAGTCAAGCCTACACGTGACCTCAGCCTCGGCCAGGATCTTCACTGCATCTTCATGAGAGACCCTCAGCTAGAACCACCAGCTAATTTGCTCCCAAATTCCTAAAGATGATACATGTTTATTAAGCCACTAAATTTTGGGATAATCTGTTAGGCAGCTTTAGTTAACATACGATATAGTAGAATACATGATTAGATAACATTAACATACGATATGGTAGAATGCATGATTAGATAACAATCTGTTAGATTGTATTGGTAACAATTAGCTAATCTGGGGTAAAGTTTGGACAAACCCTGGTGGGTGATGCTTTATTCTTCCCAAATAATGCCTTTCTATTTTAACAGAGTAACCTACCTAGAGCTGCAGTGCCCCAATTCAAAAGCACTGTGACAATGGCAAATATTTCCGACTTGTTGGTAGGCCTGTAGGGAGGTTATTTTTGATCAAGAGCTGGGGAGTTTCTGTGACTTTCTAATTACGCCATGCAGCCAGCTGCCTGTTCTTCCTAGAGTGTGTCTGCGCTCATTCCTCAGGTGGCCCAGAGAGACAATTCCTGTCAGAGGCAATACGGGCAGGGACTTGATAATGTTACCAGCCTCCAAGTGGCAGGAAAATGCTCCTTTCTCTCTAGGGTTCCCATTTCCCCTTTCTCTTCATGGCACCACCTCCTTTGACTATCTGGTCTCCCACAAGCAAAGGTCAGCCACTCTGTCCTTTACGTCCTTCATTCAAGGGTCTTTCCATTTTGGGTAAGTTATGCCTTTGCTGCCTGCTGACTTTTTCTCTTTTTTTTCATGTCTGCTGTCTTCTTTGACATTTATTGCTGCTATGGCCCTTTGGAAAGCCTGGAATTCTACTAAGAATATACTGAAAACTGGGGATTGGCGTGTAAGAGTGCTAGAGATCGCAGCAGGGACTTCAGAGTGTCTTTATGCTTGTGTGAAACAAGCAAAGACGTGCATACACACAGCACACCACCCACAAAACAACAAAAAGGTGAGTGGAATGGCTACCCAGGGCCTGCCTCCCCAGCCACAAGCCTGGGCGAGATGCCAGGTTTTGACTCTACGCCTTCCTCCACACAGAGGTGATTCCTCCCACCCGGACTGCGGGCTATTAACAGGAAACCCACACCAAAATCATTTACAAAGGATTGATAGTAATCTCTCAAGCACACAGTATCCCCTTTGCTATAATCATTACCTTTGAGTAGTTCATTTCTCCATGTACTTTGAGTATGTTTGAGAATTTTCTTTGTCTTTCACTATCAATGTAAACAATTGCTTTGGATCCCCAGTTACTTACTCCAAGGTTTGCGTTTTGTGGTTCACTGCTGTCTCTCTTTTAGAGACCATGAACTACTAGTGGCCCAGGCATTCCCAAACTGGGCTGGGGTGCCTCCGAGCACTGTAGGAAACTCACAAGGGCAGTGGAGATATTCTATGTTTTTGAGAGAAATGCAGCAATACTTTACATTGACAGATACCTCATGAACTGAGGTAGTTCGGAGTTCAGCATTAGACCCAACTATATTCTTTTCAATAACATCCTCTCTTTTCAAAGCTGAATTTTTGGTGGTTATTGTGGTAAAAAGTAAGTGTCACCCAAAATTCAACATGGAGCAGAAATGAGGGTGGCAGTGTCCAATCTAATTCCAAAGTTTGAGAAACTGTGCAGTGTGCAACAGGTACACATATCCTCTTGGTAAGTAATGGTGAGTATTTAAGAATGGAATCATAATATTAGTTTTTGGCCGGGCGTGGTGGCTCATGCCTGTAATCCCAGCACTTTGGGAGGCCGAGGCAAGTGGATCGCCTGAGGTCAAGAGTTTGAGACCAGGTTGGCCAACATGGTGAAACCCCGTCTCTACTAAAAACACACGCACACACAAAAATAGCTGGGTATGGTGGTGGTCACCTGTAATCCCAGCTACTCGGGAGGCTGAGGCAGGAGAATTGCTTGAACCCAGGAGATGGAGTTTGCACTGAGCTGAGATCGCCCCAGTGCACTCCAGCCTGAGCGACAAGCAAGACTCTGTCTCAAAATAATAATAACAATAATAGTTTTTGTTTCAATTTACATACTTTGTTTACAAAAGGGTAGAATTATTAGGACACAAATATCCCTCAAGTGGTTTAGACCCAACTACTCAGTAAATGAAAGTGCTAGGTATTTCTTTTGGCCTCAGAACACTGGTAAAAAGATATCTGTTGCACTAAGAGAGCAGTGAACTGAGGAAGTTTGGGGACCTCTGTTGTGGCCCCTTGTGACCTGTCCCCATCCGTCTCTAGCACTCCCCTGCTCCCCTTTTCTATGCCTTTCCATGGGGCACTGGGTGCTGTTCACCAGGCTTGCCCTGCCTCCTCAGCCCTAGGACTTCACATGCGCTCTTGACTCCGTTGGGAATGGTCTTCTTTCTCCTCCATGTACACTCAATCACCTGTAATGCCTGTAACTGCACCCATCACCTTGAATTGTATTGACATGGTTGTAGATTTGTTTTCTCACTAGACTGAACTCCTTGAGAACAAAGAACAGATCCGATGTACCTCAGTGTACATACCCAGAATTGAAGAAAAAGGGCTGTGTGTGTTACTAGAATTGTCTAGAATTCTGTTGGTTATGTACTGCCTCTTACCCTCTCCTCCACGGACACTCCTATTCCCTCCAACTGACATTGCATCAGTGGTACTGACAGTACAGAGACCAACCACAGAGCACGTGGTCTTCCTTCCTCCTGAAATTATTCCTTTGACAGGAAGTTGTCTATGGATTGGGACCTGGAGGCTTTGCTTGGGAAACTTGGCCTCACTTCAGAAAGAGTTCTAGAGCAGGGTGCCAGGCCAGACACTTCTGATTGCAAGAAACAGAGACTCCTAAAGGAAGCAAGGAAAATTGTTGCGTTGTGTTGCATTTCGGTTGGTTGGTTGGAAACCCAACCTTATGCTTCTTCAGAAGCAAGCATATATCAGAAACAGCATCTATACCAGGATCCCTCAGCAACTGGGCTTCACCGAGCCTAGGACTCCGGTCAGGAGCTCAGAGCTTGCTCTGAATCCAAGGCAATACTACTGCCCAGGTCACAGTGAACTTCACCCCAAGGCTCCATAGTCAGTGTGACAAGTTTTTCTCTCCTCTCTTTAAGGTGCTCCCATTACCGATTCACCACATTCTCACCTTAGCCCTAGTTCAAAGTCCAAACAGAAGGAATCTGATTGGCCCAGGTGGCCCAGTCTGTTAGTCAGCTTCCACCTGGCTGCACTTAAGTCAGGTGTCTGCTTCTAATCCAATGAGCTGAGGTCCAGAGAAGAGGCTCAGAGGCACCAGCGTGGTGACTCACTGGAAGAAAGTCCTCATCGGGAATGGGAGTGCAGCAAATTCACTGAGGACTTTCCTCTCTGGTCCCCCACGCTGTTTACTGCTGTGTAGCATTAACTAGCCGTTTTCTCAACAGCTTGTTCTGTTACAGGATCCTTATTTATGGTCCTGAAATTGTCAGTTACAGTTTATGCTCTGATAATGTTCAGACATCTGGATATAGAGCTATCAGTATCAAAGCTCATTATTTAATGTATCAACAACAAAATAACACTGTTTCCTTGCACAAGTCTCTTTCTCTCTTGGGAGCTTAGTTGAACTGCCTATGAATGTGAGCACAAAAAATGCTTTATTTGCCCAAAGAGAGGGGAGGGAACAGTTCACCTCTTAAGGTACTGTCTCATACCCAGAATCTAGAATTCTATAGTGATTTATGAACTTAGAGTTTCCAGACCACTGAATCAGGATCTATGTGCAAGATAAATGAATCAATGAGGTAGAAAAAGAGAGCTTCTTAATTTGAGCAATGAAACCCATTAAAGAAAGGAAAACTGTTTTGATTGGTATGTCCAAATAATTGAGGACTTTGTCCTTGGCCTACGTGGGTAGCTATTTTGCATGTGTGTAGGCCAGGCCTGAATCTCCAGCGAGACCCTCCCTGAATCCAGGCTCATTCCCGGGGTTGACTTTCAACCCCAAAGATGGACTTTTCCTTACTTCTCCCATGAATCTGTGGTGTCAACCACACCGTGGCCTCTGCCACTGAGTTATTTGATGTCTTGAACCATTTATTCACAAATTTCACTTTCATCTGAACTGCTTTTCTCTCCTAGACCCTCTTTCTTTTGCAGCATTTAAGCCCTGTTCCAACGGCTCTTTTGCCTGAACTTACACACATATTCAAGCCTCGTCTAAAAAATAAATCTCCTTCCTTGGACCCTGCATGATCTCCTAGCTGTCACTGCAGCCTTTATACTCAAGCTTAAGGAAGAAGTGGTCTATACTCAGAGTTCCCATTTCTTCCACCTCCCACCTCCAACCTGAGACAAGGGGGCTTCTGTCCCCTGCACACTCCTGACCCCGCCTTTACCGGTGTTACCAGGAATCTCCTAATATCCACCTAGAATGTCCCCATCTTCAGGCCTGACATGTCTGGCCCTGTCCTTAGCATCTGACCTCAAGGATTCCTCCCTCCTCCCTGGAACCTGTGATTCTCAAACTTTAGTGAGCATCAGAATCACCTGGAAGGGCTTATTCAGACAAAGCATGCCAGGATCCACCTTGGAGTTTCTGACTGAGAGGTCGGGTTTGGGATGCTAGAGTGTGCATTGCTAATGAGTTCCCTGGCAATGCCCATGCTGCTGGTCTGCAGACGACACACTCATAAACATTGCTGGGGGTGATTTTGCACCACTCCCCTTTGAATATTTGGCAATGTCTTGAGACGTTCTTGGTTGTCACAGCTGGAGGGAGAGGCAAGGGAGGGGGAGATGCTACTGAAATCTGGTAAGTAGGAAGCAGGGGACAGCTCCATCCCCGCCACCAACAAAGAATTATCTGACCCAAAATACCAATGGTGCTGAGGTTGAGAAACGCTGCCTCTAAGATTCTTTCCTTGGCTGGCTAGTGTCTGATTTCTTCTCCCTGTCCATCTGTCATCCCCGTGGCCTTAGTCCCACCTGTCCTCACTTGTTCATTTCCACTGTCCTTCCTTGGTTCGACTTCATAACCTCCCGTATGGATTACTTACTACAATAGCTTCTTTTTATTTATTTACTTTTTAGTGTTTGTGTGTCATTATTTTTTCCTTCTTTTTTTTTTTTTTTTTTTTTGAGACAGGGTCTCTGTCTGTCACCCATGCCAGAGTACAGAGGCACCGTCATAGCTCACTGTAACCTTGAACTCCCGGGCTCAAGCGATCCTCCCACCTCAACCTCTCAAATGGCTGGTACTATAGGTGCATGCCACCACATCTGGCTAATTTATTTATTTTATTTATTATTTTTTTCTGTAGAGATGGGGTCTCACTGTGTTGTCCAGGCTTGTTTTGAACTATTTGTACCAAGGGATCCTCCTGCCTTGGCCTCCTAAAGTGCTGGGATTACAGCTTGAGCCACCGTGCCTGGCCTACAATAGATTCTTAAATGAACTTTTGGATGACAAGGTCATCCCTCCTAAATCAACATAAACTCTCTGAGCATGTGGCTTCCCCAGTTAAAAGCCGTCAATGCTTCCCCTCCCCACCCAGTGTGTGCATGAGATCCTGGACCCTTGGGACTCATAAGCCTCTGTGAGCTGCCTCTTGCTGGCCTCACCTGTCTGGCCTGCCCCACTGCCCTCCCTACATAGCACACTTCTGCTTTCCAAAGCGGCTTACAATTGCTGTTCTCTGTCTCCAGATACATATTGTATTCTCCACCACCTAGAAAGCCCTTTCTTCATCACTGTCGGGCAAATTCTTTTCCCAATCTTTAAGACTCAACTCAAGTGCCACCTCCTCCAAAGAGCCTTCCCTGACCCTCCTCGTCTGCTAACTTAGCTGCTCCAACGGTGGGTCTCACAGAACCCGGTGCTGCTGATATCTGTGCTCATCTATCCTAACACTTGTCACCCCGGAGGTGCAAGAGAGCCCAGTGCTAAACACACAGACTCAGCTGAAATTTCAGCATTTGAATCCCAGCTCTGATGTTTACTAGCTGTGTGACTTTGGATAATGCACTTAACGGTCTGTGCCTCAGTTTCTTTATCTGTAAAATGGGGTTGATGAGTGCCTACCTTATTAGATTGTGAGGACTGAATGAGTTAATATGCACAGAAAGCACTTAGAACAGGGCTTGGCAATTAATAAGCAGTTTAACAGAGTTGGTCATTGTTATTATTATTACTAACTTGTCTGTTTACCTCACTGAGTTGTAAGCTCTGTGAAGATAGCAGTATATTTTTTATTTCTGTATCCCCTTGTCCACAGTAAGCATTTAATAAATATAAGTTAGATTTGTAAATTCCCTGCAGGCAGAAGCATGAAAAACTGATATATTTCTTCTCTTTCTCCCTCCCTCCCTTTCCATCCCTTCTTTTCTTTTCTTGCTGTCTGCCTGACACCGTTTATTCATTAAACAAGTGTTTACTGAACACTTTATATATGAGTCATTATTGTCCACGCCCTTGACTTCTAGGAGCATAATACAGTGCGTGGGGCACTGAATTAAGACTTGAAAAAAAAAACGGGCCAGCCACAGTGGCTCTTGCCTGTAATCCCAGCACTTTGGGAGGCCAAGGCAGGTGGATCACCTGAGGTCAGGAGTTTGAGACCAGCCTTGCCAACATGGTGAGAACCCATCTCTACTAAAAACACAAAAAGTAGCCGGGCATGGTGGTATGCACATATAGTCCCAGCTACTTGGGAGGCTGAGGCATGAGAATCACTTGAACCTAGGAGGCGGAGGTTGCAGTGAGCCGAGATCACACCACTGCACTCCAGCCTGGGTGACAGAGCAAGACTCCATCTCAAAAAAAAAAAAAAAAAAAGAGTTGAAAAAAACTTGAGTTCTAGCCAACCCCTTAGAGGCCTTGCACATCAAATAAGGATAATAGCGTTTTTCACCCTCCTCTGTCTCCATAATGTTGTGATGCTATCATGAGATAATGAATTTATAGAAAGTACAGGACAATCATCAAACATAAAAACATTTCTTTTCCTAACCCACCTTATTTCTTTTTAATGACTCTGGAACAAAGGCATCGGTCTGACCTGTGATTATTTGCATACTGCTCTTCACAGATGAGTGGGAGAAATTGTTAAGTGAGAAACAAATGTGCTGAGGCTGTGAGAAGTGAGAAATCTAAGGGAACAACTTCATTGTGCAGAATCATGCAGTCAGCAATCAGCAGTTTCCAAGGTGTGTTTCAAACAACACTTATTCCAGGTGATGGTAACAAGCACTGGAGTGGGGAAAGAAGTTACCTATAGTTGAGTAAATTTGGGAAATACTGGGTTAAACAAATCTAAACCAGTGTCTTTGTGGTAGGACTTCTCAGAGTCTTTAATAAGCTAATGTACACCATGAATCTCCAAGAGGGAGACCTCAGATGTAGGTAAGGTGTAGAATTGTCTAATGTTATTGACTTTAGAAACCTTTTCCATTAAATGTCTTGAGAAACAAGTGTTCCATAGTACACAGTTTAGACACGCACAATAGAAAACACTGTTTCGGGCCATCTTTCTTACCTACAGACATTGCAAGTGAGATCCAGATAAATTAAACGACTTCCTCCAAATGACACAGTTGACAGAGTCTGATTATTAGTCTAGGGCTTTTTCCAAACAACCACACTAATTCCATTCTTTTCCATACTCTCAGAAAACAGAGGCATGAGGCTTCTGATTTAGTTTCCAAGTGGTTTTCTACTTTGAATACCAGGATCTCAAGAAAACTCAAAGTAAAATTGTGAAGAAAATAGATAAAAGTAGATTTGATTTTCTTTGCATTTAGATATTGAATGATCTCCTCCCTTCTCTGAAATTCTCAGTTCGAACTATCCTTCGAGTCTCCTGCTTTCAATGCCTAGTATATGAGAAGGGCTTAAACAATGCTTGTTGAGCATTGGTTCTGCCATGTTTCTCCTGTCAGCAGGGAATCACCTCTCTCTCCCACATTCCCATCACACATTATCTGCACTATTCAATGGTAATTTTCATAATCTTTCTTATAACTATTCATACACATTCTCTTTCCAGCACTAAATTATAAAATCTTAGAGGAAAGGGTCTATGTCCAATTCAGTCTCACAAGTTGATTTTCAAAACTATGTCCCAGGAAAAGAGCTACCATAATCATTTAAACTTTACTGTAAATTAATGCGTTATTTCTCATGCTGTATTAGCCTGGACAAATTAGGTTTATGCTGCGATAACAAACAGCCCCCAAATTTCAGTGATTTAACCCAATAAAAGTTTCTCATACATGTTACATATCCCACAATGAGTCAGCAGAAGGCTCTGCTCCACACAGTCACTCAGGATCCAGGCTCATCATGGTGGCTTGACCAATGGCCTCTTCAGTTGCTGCAGCTAGAGAAAAGAGTGCTAGAGATCTCACACTGGATGTATCATGCCTTGGCCCAGAAGTAACACAAGTCACTTCTGCTCACAGCCCATTGGTTAGAACTAGTTATGTGGTCCTTCCCAATTGCAGTGGGGCAGAGAAATCTAATTATATCATGTGACCAGAAGAAAAGGAAAATTGGATGTGGGTTGTGGGTGAACCACAGAAGTCTCTACCACACATTAGGTTTGTAAAAATTGAGCTTTCTTTTTAATAGTGGTATGATAGACATTGAGCACTTAACAGATCCTTGAAATAACTTTTTATTGATGAATGGATTGAAAGTTAGAGGTATTTAAAGTAACAGAAAGTGTTAAATGAATAGAGCACAATATCAGAATGCTAAACTAATTTTGTACCTCCTCTATGACATTGGCAAATTTGATCACCATGCTAGACTTTAGTTCTCTCACCTGTAAAAATTAGAGATTGATTATATAATTTTTAAGATCCCTTCTAATCAAAATATTCTAATATTCTATGGTGGGGTAGGGGCCATTTATCCCAAGAATTACTCTCTCTTTCTCTATAAGAGAGGTCCTGTTAACAAAGGACCCACCATACTCAGCAGAATTATGTTTTCAACACAAGCTGTGTTTTTGTCCTAAATAAATGGAGAAGTCACAGAGGAGAGAATGGCTTAGATAGACAGGATCCAGAAATAGCCTTTCATTTCAAGCCAGAGTCAAGAAGGAGCCTTAAGCAGACTGGAGATGTCCACTTTCGTTTTGGGAAATACCGAAGTTGTCTCTTTGATCAAAGAAGATTTTAAAAGAAGTAAAAAAATTCTTCCATGTTCTCTGAGCTGCTCTTGGGCCTGAGCCCAGGAAACATTGTTGTAACTTGAGACACAGTAACATTTGGTAGTGTTATGTTCTTATTTGGCCTGGTGCAACTCTTTATTTATTAAAGCCTTGGGGCTCTTCAGGCCAGGGTTCAGTGTATTAGTTTATGTAGTTTGCCTCCCTAGACAGAAGACAAATTTGAAAAACCCCTGCTTTAGGGTGACCCAGTTTAAGCTAAGATAGTAACTCTGAAGCTTTTTCTTTCTCTTTTCTTATTATGCTGTAAAAGGTATTTGGGGTCATGCTAGCAAAACGTCAAGATTCAACACCTCACTCCTCCCCTTACCAATGCCTCTCTCCTCCTTCACTATCCTTACACGACTTGTATTCTTTTTTGTTCGTCTGTTTTTCTGAGTGGAGTCTCACTCTGCTGCCCAGGCTGGAGTTCAGTGGCGTGATCTCGGCTCACTGCAACCTCTGCCTCCCGGATTAAAGCAATTCTCCTCTCTCAGCCTCCCGAGTAGCTGGGATTACAGGTGTGTGCCATCACGCTCAGCTAATTTTTGTATTTTTAGTAGAGCTGGGTGTTCACCATGTTGGTCAGGCTCGAACTGCAGACCTTATGATCCACCTGCCTCAGCCTCCCAAAGTGCTGGGATTACAGGCATGAGCCACCGCGCTTGGCCATGAATTGTATTCTTGATGTAATTCAACCCACCAATATTTCTAATTCATATTACTAATATTAGTAATACGCAAACCACATGCTATTGTGAACTGAGAAGACCCCAGTCCCTGTGTGCATGGGCCTAGGAAAGTCCTGGGGAGACAAGCATGAAGACAAACCACTCTAGGAGTGTGGCAGGTGCAGGACTGGAGGTACGTACAACAGGGTGGGGAGGTGCGGGTGCACATCACTGCTTGAGGGGCTCACAAGGAGATTTCTGTGAAAGAGTCCTTAACCTGAGGCCTGAAAAGTCAATAAAAGTTTGCCAGAGGCAGGTTCTGGGGAAGGGTGTGGGAACAAGGGTGTCCTAGCTGTAGCCTAGGCCAAAGCACAATAGAATAAAATAACATTCCATGCTTAAAGAACTTCAAATAATTTCAGTTGGTTGAGCGTGGAATGAATAAGAGGTGCAGAGGTGAGAAAGGAGCTAGATCATGGCAGACCTTGTTGTCTGAAAGTAATTCAAGCAATGCTTCTTCTCAAGGGTGGTAGGAGATTGGATTTTGGAAGGACAAAGTGTCTCCTGTGGTTCTAAAATGAATTTTAACTGTGTCAACCAGGTCTCAACAGGAAACAGCACACTCACATTAGGATATTTCAAGGATGTGTTAATTTACAAAGGGACTATGAATAGAGGCATGGGTGTAGGAAAGCCACAAGGGAAAGTGCAGAGGTTAGCGCCAGAGGCAGAGGAGGTACCACCACTCTGAAGGCTGAAGGGATGAGGGGAGGGAATCATTATGGGAACTCAAAAGGGGAGAGTAGTATAGAATAGAGTTGTGTAGGGGCACAGCCAGGGAGAGATCAGGAAAATAAATTCCCCAACCTCCATCCTCCTGTCCCTCCAATATTCTGCCAAATCTCTTGGTAGGTTCAACCCAACAAGAAACTAGAGCCTATTGACATTGTCCATAAAGAGCGCTAGGTCTGGAGAGACAAGTGGAAGATACCCAGCAATTTACTGCTGGCTCTGTTGACACTGTTGCTAGCTATGAGGGAGATATTTATGGTTAGGACTCTGTCCATCATGCTCACAACATTCTCCTCTTCTTCATGGTCTTTTCCTTCACATCCCAGGCAATGCTGCCCTATCCTATCCTTCTGGGCAGCTGGAATGTACTCTATGGGATGTGAAACACAAAATGCACCAGACAACTAAAGAGATGATTTTATTCAGGCTATTGCAACAGAGAGAACACTCATGAGTGAGGAACACTAAAGAGCAAGGAGGGAGCTGGGGTTTTATCGAGGTGGGTAAACAAGAAAATCATGAGGATGCATGGAGGCAGGTCTTACCTATGTCATGAGGAGGAGGATGATTCGTTGTCATTAATCATTTCCCAGAATACACAACGGTGGGAGGAGTTCTTAACTGTCACTGTTTCCTGTGAGGACAGGGCTCAGATAAAGTTTAACATTCCCAGTTCCTCCTTCAGTTCAAAACAAGTGAATATTATTCCTCAATGAACAACTCAGAAGCGATCATAAGCCCTCTGTAGGGGGGCAAAGCAGGGTCTAAGAAACAGTTTCTCAGGGGGTCTTGTTGACATTGTTCTTGTAAAATTAGTTGAACCATCTGTTGACAGGTGGCGGCAAAAATCAGTTCTTTTCAAGTCCTGGATATCAGGCATCTTACATTTAAAAAGAGAGATATTTAATGTGAAACATTGCATTAAACTAAAGAGCTAGGAGTTGAAACCAGACAGTAAATAGTCTGACAGATGCCAGGAGGTCAGTGGAGGAAAATCTTTCACTTACGCAACACCATTCATTGGGTTTCTTGAAGTTAGGATGTCAATACTCTGGTGATATTGTCCACAGTCTTGGTTGCCTCCCATATAAGAGCATGCATGACCTGAGCATTTTGCTGAACTTCCTTCTTTAAAGGCCCAAACAGCAGCCAGACAGCAGTGTGTCCAGGGAAAAGTTCAGCCCATGAGCAATCTGTTGCAATGATGAATCCTTTGAGGTTTACATCAAGGTGTTGGACCTTAGCTCTCAGGGCTTCTTAGGATCCTAGAGAAAAGAGCCAGAGCAAGGCAACTTGGAGTCTCAGTAAATAAAAATTTGGGTAATCAGGTTTTCGTTCTTCATGATACCAGGTCAGGTGGGAGGGATGAAAACTGGAAAACTTAGCATGGAGTGTTGTAGCTAGATATTGAAAGAAACTGGAAGAACTGAATATTTGGTGTGGACTGACAATTTGGGCAAGGTGACAGGATCCAGTCCAATTTGCAAGTAGGTACCACAGGTGTTTTGTTTTTGTTTTTGTTTTTTTTACCTGCTAGGGAGGGATAAGTATCTACCAGAAAGATAGATTGTGCATATCCACGAAGTATCTGCAATTTACATAAAGGTGCAAAATAGTTCAAAAGGAATGAAGACGGCTAAAATCTGATAACTGGGAAAGATTTACTCTGGGATATAATTTTCCATTGACACACAGAATTTCTCTCTACAGTCACCTTTTTCTTGATCAAAAATATTCTCAAAGAGAGATTATCCTTCAACACAAAATAATGGTGGTCTCATTACATTTAGCCTGATTATTTATATAAGTGCTGCAAGAAGAGTATAATTTACCATATATAGGTCTTCTTAAGTTTGCTTTAATGAAAGTGTTCATAAGGAATCTCAGGTTGGACTTTTAAAAGCCACTTAAGTTTAGGAAACCAAGAGTCAAGAACTTACCACCAGATCTCTCCTGCATTACCTATAGATTTCAGTAAATTCCACACTTCTTCAGGTTCCCAAAATATCTTCACATTCCTGAACCTCCCAGGAAGTAACTTCTCTTACTCAGCTGAAATCCTAGGAATCCTACAAGCCAAGTAGAGGACAGTTTTCCCAAGAGGGCTCTGTAAGCATTGGCTCCATAAAGTAAGCCTTTGTTCTTTAAAAGTGTTTGGTCATATCTAATTAAATAAGCATAATTCTCAAATATGACATTCTAGGCAAAGCCACAATTGCATAAGCAAGGATTCCAATTATGTCCTGCTAACAACGAGGACCTCATTATTGAACCTATTCAAATAGTTATAGTACCATGAAAATAAAATACTTAATAGTTCCTGAATTCTGAAGAGATCAGACAGGGGGAAAAAGATAAATGTTTCATTTCAGTTTATAAAAGCATAATCAACTAAGCTGTTATGAGTTATAGACCGCTTAAGAGAAAAGACAGCTTAGAGGGCTCCTTATATCCCAAAAAACAAAGCATTAATACATCAACAATAGGCCAGGCAGCTCACACCTGTAATCCCAGCACTTTGGGAGGCTGAGGTGGGTGGATCACAAGGTCAGGAGTTTGAGACCAGCCTGGCCAATATGGTGACACCCATAGTAGACTCTACAAAAAAAAAAAAATATTAGCCAGGCATGGTGGCATACACCTATAGTCCCAGCTACTTGGGAGGCTGAGGCAGAAGAATCACTTGAACCTAGGAGGTGGAGGTTGCAGTGAGCTGAGATCAGGCCACTGCACTCCAGCCCAGGCAATAGAGTAAGACTCTGTCTCAAAAAACAAACAAACAAACAAACAAACAAACAAACAAAAGCACTTGTGGTATCTACTTGTAAACTGGATTGGATCTTGTTATCTTGCCCAAATTGTCATCTTTTTCAAAAATGAAAAACGCCTGAGGAAAGTTTATTATAAAAACAGTGTAACTGACAAGAAAGTTTGGTTGTTTCTATGGTGTATAAAACAAAATAAAGCCGATCCAAAACACGTTTTAGATAAAATATCCATAAACATAGATATATCCATAAACATATCCAGAAAATAGGATTAATCATTAGTGATGAATCCTATTTTCAAAGAAGGGTGGATTTTATATCTAGTTTGTGAAAGTGGATGAACAATGTTTTTACAGAGAAAAATTTCTTTGGCTGATTGTGGTGGCTCACGCCTATAATCCCAGCACTTTGGAAGGCCAAGGCGGGTGGATCACCTGAAGTCAGGAGTTCGAGGCCAGCCTAGCCAATATGGTGAAATACAGTCTCTACTAAAAATACAAAAATTAGCTGGGCGTGGTGACAAGTGCCTCTAATCCCAGCTACTTGGGAAGCTGAGGCAGGAGAATTGCTTGAATCTGGGAGGCGGAGATTGCAGTGAGCCGAGATTGTACCACTGCACTCCAGCCGGGGCGACAGAGACTCCATCTCAAAAAAAAAAAAAAGAAAAAAAAATTCTTCATATATGGCGTATAATAATCCCAAGACATAATACACCACGAATATTAAGCACATAGTTAGAATATACCAAAAATATGTGGAAAACATCAAGTTCAGGGATTCAGAAAGTCTGGAGTAAGTCCTTAACATCTGTATACTAATAAAACTCCGTAGGTAAGTGATATGAATCCCAACTTGAAAATCACTGGTCTAAAAGATGCTAGATTCAAATTAAAGAAGTAAAGTTCTGACCAAGTTAGCATTGATAAAAAGTAAATGGAACGATGACTGCTAACACCATACTGTTGCTGTCTAATATTAGGCAAAATAGTACCAGGACTCTGGGAAATAGAAATATATCATGGATAGAGAGGGCATTGACAATTCTCTAGAAACTTCCCGTATAGCATATAATTTCAAAATATTTATAGTAACAACATTTAACTGATGCAAATTTAACCTAGGAAAGGTTATGCTTCTTTTCCGATTTGCCAACGCTTTCCATGGACTTCATCAATAGTAGCATATCAAATAAACCTAATTATTTCTAGACCCTTCCTTTTTCACAAGCTAAAAGAATAAATCCCTTGTGATTTTTCTAGGTGCCCTCTCAAAAATCTAAAAGACAGTATTAGGTATAAAAAATATCATTTAGGATTCAATTTAGGAAAGGCAAGATATCAAAAGCTGTCAGGAGATTTGAACATTGATCAAGATATGATCATGGATTACTGAGAATAATACTTGGCTATCAATTTCATCAAAGTGATAACAGCTCTAAGAAATAAATGTAGGCGGTAACATGATGGTGAAGAATCTTAACTCAGCTCTTTCAAAAGTGAGAACACTTTGTTCTCTTAAATAATCAAGGACATGACAAAGTCAACAAAAAGCACAGTACGTTTCACAGTACTCAGAATCTTTGTTATCTAGGCAGATTACACAAAAGGTAAGAATAATTGCTTTTATAATCTTTTATAATTGCTTATCAAGAGCAGACCAATAAGAGAAGAAAATGTTGTCATTTGAGCAAAATTCTCTCAAAATATAGTTTGAGAGAATCAAACTATAGTTTTGCATCAGTACAATCCCTCCTACTAAAGATCTTTTAGAAAATCTTACAAATCAATCGCAAACCTTAGCCAGCTTTGACCACAGCAAACAAAATTCCATCATTTCCACAAACTTTTTACAACTTTCTGTATCCATTTGTGTTTTGTCCTAAACTTTCCTCTGTCTCATTTAGAACAACCAGCCATTTTACTTTAGAACAAAACTACTCTTTTTCCCTCAACAAAAGCATATCCCCTTTAGTTCAACTTCTGAAAGTGGCAAAAAAAAAAAAAAAAAAAAAAAAGAACACACTTATTAACAGACCCAAAGGTATAGCCTCTCCCATGTCATACATGGGAACTTCAGGAATACGCTTTTGATATGCATATTTATTTATTCCAAAGCCAATCAATATAGAGGACCTTTAAGAGATTTTATAATATAATGTCATCCAGGAGTAGGAAAATGTTACAAACGCACTGACATGTATATACTGTACGTACAGATACAGATAGAGAGCTTATAGCTTTGATTTTAAAATTTTAGCCATGGGGTCGGGCATAGGGACTCACACCTGTAATCCCAGTACTTTGAGAGGCCAAGGCGGACGGATCACTTGAACTCCGGGGTTCAAGACCAGCCTGGGCAACACGGCAAGACCTTGTCTCTACAAAAACACAAAAATTAGCTGGGAATGGTGATGCGTACCTGTAGTCCCAGGTACTTAGCAGGCTGAGGTGGAAAGATCACTTGAGCCCAGGAGGTTGAAGCTGCAGTGAGCTGTGATCACTCCATTGCACTCCCACCTGGGTGTCAGAGACCCCATCTTAAAAAATAAAATAAAATAAAATTTTAGCTGTGGGTCAAGCATAAATACAAATATAAAACTCATTGTATTCTTAATTGAGTTAATCTCAAAAACACAAATACACAAACAGAAAAGAGTAACAAAGCAGATTGTCATGCCTCCCCCAGCAGAGACAGGATCTCCATAAGCCGTCGACCCATTTACAGAGGTTACAAATGGTCGGACCATAAAACCAAAAGAAGCCGGCAGTACAAATCATTCAAGTACTCAAAAAGAATCAAAATCAAATTTTTACCATGCCGTCAATGGACAAGAGTCTCAAACCCAAAACTGAGAGGCAGGCTCACCATCAGGTCCTCCAGTCAGTGGTCTGGGGAGCAAACCCGAGGACCAGAGGACCCAAGGGAAAGGCTCAGGCCTTAGTCATGGCCCCAAACTGTCAAAGACAAAATGAACTGAACAATAAAGGAGATGATTGAATTCGGTCTATTGCAATAGGGAAAATATGCTTTAGTGAGGAATCTCAAAGAAAAGGAAGTGGATCTGGGGTTTCATAAAATCAGGCAAATAAAGGAATTGTCAGGAAGAAGGGAGGTAAGTCTTATCTATTGGTACAGGGGAGGGTTATTTGCAGCTAGCAGTTCTGTGGAACACAAAGGGGTAAGGGATTGCAGAAAACAAAAGAATAGGAGGATTTCTTACCTATTGCTGTTTTCCTGGAGTACAGGGGTCAGGAAAAGTTTAGTATTGTTGAGGGCTTATCAAGCAACTAAATGTAAACCATGATCATTATTGTTATTTTAGTGACTTTCAAGTTGGCATCATTCCACAGTGATTATTGTAATCTACTATAAAATCATAGTAAGAAACTTTTGTTTTGAGACAGTGTCTTACTCTGTCACCCAGGCTGGAGTGCACTGGTATGATCTTGGCTCACTGCAACCTCTGCCTCCCGAGTTCAAGCAATTCTCCTGCCTCAGCCTCCTGAGTGGCTGAGACTACAGGCTCCTGCCACTACACCTGACTAATTTTTTGTATTTTCATAGAGACAGGGTTTTGCCATGTTGCCTAGGGTGGTCTTGAACTCCTGAGCTTAGGCAATCTGCCTACCTCGGCCTCCCAAAGTGCTAGAATTATAGGCGTGAGCCACTATGCCTAGTCTTAAATTTTTTTTTTTTTTTACCATAAAAGTCAAATAGTAAAGTTTGCAAAGGATTGTCTTTTAAAATATTACTTCAAACAGAGTCAGTGACATTCCTACTCCCTTGAGGGATCATGTGGAAGGGAAGAAGTTGTGCAAAAGCATCTACAAATAGTGTTGCAACTTCAGGGCACCAAGAGTTCCAGATAGTGTACATTGAGGTGGCGTCAAGGAAGGGGGAGGCTGGAGAGATAGCCAAGGACAGGATGGGGAGGGACATCTGGGCCTCTCACACAAATTAGAACCCAGTCTGCAGGGAGGTGGAAAGGGCTTGGAGTCAAGAGTGTGATGCCATTTTGCTAGGAGCCTGAGCAGCAGCGCCAAGTTCTCTGGGTTTGGATCTAGACTTTGCCACCATGGCTCTGTAATCTTGAACAAGTTACTTAACCTGGGTTTTCTTCCATTGTAAAATGATGTTAATAACATCTATTTCAGAGGAGTGTTGTGACACTGTAATTAAAATGAGCAGAATTATGCCATGACTACTGCTAGAACTTCAGTCATTGTTACCTTTTTGTGCTTTCTGGCTAACTGTTGCTGCCTTGGAACCCTGACACCAGTGGACCTCCAATATTCCCTTATAGGAGTAACTGAGTAACATCGATCTGGTTGGAAGTTGTGGAGGTAGGTAAAGGTTCCACTTGATAACATATCTGCAGAGCTATTCAGGCAAGAGTGACTAAAGTTAACTGATCAAATAAAATAATGAGGTTCTGGAGGTTAGGGTGTGGTTAAAGTCTTGCTAATGCTACACGTATTGTGTGTGAGGGAGGGCAGGAAATGAGATTGGCTAAGATCTACGGCAATAGCCAACACTATACAGCTCTAGGAAGGTGGCTTTTATGTCAGTATCTACTTAGTGCTCCTGCTTAAACCTCTGCTACAGTGAAAGCAGGGAACAAAAGTAAGATGGACAGGGAGAAACACCAATGGTCTAAATATGTCTGAGACTTGAAATGCAGAGGAAGTTACAAAGCCATAGCGAAGGTTGAGTTTGTTTGTTAAAATATATCATGTGTTTCTGCACACGTATGTTTATTGCAGCACCATTCACAATAGCAAAGACTTGGAACCAACCCAAATGTTCATTGGTGATAGACTGGATTAAGAAAATGTGGCATATATACACCATGGAATACTATGCAGCCGTTAAAAAGAATGAGTTCATGTCCTTTGCAGGGACATGGATGAAGCTGGAAGCCATCATTCTCAGCAAACTAACACAGGAACAGAAAACCAAACACTGCATGTTCTCACTCATAAATGGGATTTGAACAATAAGAAAACATGGACACAGGGAGGTGAATATCGCACACCAGGGCCTGTTAGGAGGAGTGGGGAAAGGGGAGGGAGAGCGTTAGGACAAATACTAATGCACACAGGGCTTAAAACCTAGATGATGGGTTGATAGGTGCAGCAAACCACCACGGCACATGTACATCTGTGTAACAAACCTGCACATTGTGCACACATATCCCAGAACTTAAAGTAAAGTAAAATAAAATATGTATATATATGATGTTTCATCAAAAAGTGAGAAATTAAAAGAACAGCATCTCAGCCCCCTCGTAAGTTTGCACACACAGGAGTAGATTTTAAGATTCTTGTTTGTCCCAGAGATTGTTCTAACCTTCATTAGGAATGCCAACTTGATTTGCTACTAGTTCCCAGCCCAGCTGAGCTGGCGAATTTTTTTAGAGCATAAGGCCTCTCATATTGCTGTACAAGTGTCTGCTGGCTGCAAACCAGCGTGGTTCAAAGCCAATTTCTGTCCCCCACCTCACTCAAGAATGGCACTGTGTGGGCATTCGTCATGGCCTCAGAACAGGGCAGCAGGAACCACTACCATCTTTTGATGTGTAAGCAAAATACCCATTTTTTTTCCATTATTGAATATCTATTCTTTTCCCATAAGTTCTAAGTCATAGCTTAAAACATTAGAATGAAATATTACCCCCACCCCGCCCCTTCAGCTGGATAGAGGACAAAGAGAACACAGAAACCTGAACACTCATGGCAGAAACATCCACAGAAAAATGCCTCTGTTTCCAAATTAATTTGGGTAGTGTCACCATTTGCTTTGCTATTATGTCAAGCCTTGCTTCCAGGGGCAGAAAGGTTTTACACAAATAGATTGTTAGTACTGTAGGGAGCTGAAGTTTACTCAATCACTGCAAGAGCCATGGCTTTCAGAGCTTCTGACCATGACCCAGTGTAAGAAATACACTTTTATTATGACCCAATGCACACATCCATAACTGAAGCAAAACTTCCGTGGTATAAGTACTCCCACCTTGGCTCATTACTAACCATCAACTTCATGTCATGGAACCACTGAACATGAGTTGGGAAAAGATGTGTATAATCAGCTGTCAGCACATAACTGCTATACACACACATACACACACACTAACAACGACGATTAAGAAACTGCTGAGGCCAGCCACAGTGGCTCACGCCTGTAATCCTAGCACTTTGGGAGCCTGAGGTGGGCGGATCACAAGGTCAGGAGATCGAGACCATCCTGGCTGACACGGTGAAACCCCATCTCTACTAAAAATACAAAAAAATTTAGCCGGGCATGGTCGCGGGCGCCTGTAGTCCCAGCTACTCAGGAGGCTGAGGCAGGAGAATGGTGTGAACCCAGGAGGCGGAGCTTGCAGTGAGCCGAGATTGCGCCACTGCACTCTTGCCTGGGCGACAGTGCGAGACTCCATCTCAAAAAAAAAAAAAAAAGAAAAGAAAGAAAGAAAGAAACTGCTGAACTAGTGTTGCAAAGAACACATTTTGGGAAACTATCTAAATTGCAAAGCTTTTTCAGCAAAACACCCTCCCTTGTAAATTAATCTTCTGTTGGTAATGTTCTAAGAAAGATGGTTCCCCTATTTTATTTATTTATTTATTTGTTTGTTTGTTTGTTTGTTTCTGAGACTCTGTTGCCCAGGCTGGAGTGCAATGGCGTGTTCTTGGCTCTTGCAACCTCCGCCTCCCAGGTTCAAGCGATTCTCCTGTCTCAGCCTCCTGAGTAGCTGGGATTACAGGAGCGTGCCACTAGGCCCGGCTAATTTTTGTATTTTTGGTATAGACGGGGTTTCACCATGTTAGTCAGACTGGTCTCTAACTCCTGACCTCATGATCCACCCACCTCGACCTCCTAACGTGCTGGGATGACAGGCGTGAGCCACTGTGCCCGGCCTCCTCTATTTTAATCTCTGCCTTCTCTGATTCTTCTGTGGTTCAAAAACATTGTGCTTCTGCCAGATGACACTTTCTTTGAAAGCAGTTTTTATAAAACACTAAAAATTAAGTCCAATATACTATAAAATGAAAGGTGAAGGGGTGTGTGTGTGTGTGTGTGTGTGTAAATTCACGACTCCAGGTATTCTAAACAATTGAATGAACATTGGCAGTTTTCCCTTAAGCCTTAAAATTATTTTGCAAATAATAGAATCATACTGCCACATAACAAACCACCCTAAAAGTCAACGGCATTCAACAATAAGCATTTATTTCTCACACAATTGAGGGTTAGCTTCAGGGACTATCTGCCTACTCTTTTGTCTGTGGAGCAGTTGGGGGCTCTACTCTAAGCCGGGTTTGGTTTGGGCAGCTTTGTTTCAGATACCTCAAATCCATCTCTTGGGACCACAGGGCTAGACTGAAGAAACCATGCCTTCTTATAACAATGGAAATGTTCAAGAGAGCAGGAGGAAATTGTAAAGATCTCTGGAGGGCATCACTTTTGCCTCTTTCTCTCAGCCAAAGCAAGTCACTCCCTCTTTCTCTCCCACCACAGTGAGAGGGCAGTACAAAATTATATGCCAAAGGTAATGGTTCCAAGGAAGAGGGAAGAATGGGGGCTTGGGGAAGGCTGAATAACGCACTCCAAAAATCTCTACATCCTAATATCTGGAACCTGTGAATTTACTTCAGGTTTGCAAAAGGGCTTAGCATATGTGATTAAATTAAGGGTGGGGAGATCATCCTGGATTTTCTGGATGGGCCCAATGTAATCCCAAGGGTCCTTCTAAGAGGGAGACAGGAGATCAGAGTTAGAGGAAGTATGTGGGGTGATGGAAGCAGAAAGAAGAGGCAACGTGCTGTGAGGTCATGAGCCACAGAATGAGAACAGCCTGCAGAAGCTGGAAAAGGCAAAGAAGCAGAATCTTCTCTGAAGCCTCCAGAATGAATGCAGCCCTGCCAACACCTTGATTTCAGGCTTCTGACCTCCAGAAGTATAAGAGAATAAGTTTTGTTGTCTTAAATGTGAACCAAAAAGTATCCACTAGGTTTGTGGTAATTGTGTTACAGTAGCAATAGAAAACTAGTGCAGATTGTGATGTCAGGAAGTAAGGTGCTGATGTAACAAATGCCTGGAAATGTGGAAGTGGCATTGGCATTGGGTAGAAAGGACTAGTTTGCACTGAACAGACTGTTAGTGGAAAAATGGATGTTAAAGACTCTGCTGGTGAGGACTCAGGAGGAAATGAGGAACATTATTGGAAACTAGAGGAAAGGGATCCTGTTACATAGTGGCAGGAAGGTTAGCAGAACCATGTTATATATTTCTGTGGAATGAGGAACTTGTCAACCATGTACTTGGGTATTTAGCTTAGGATAGCTCCAAGCAAAGTGTTGAAGGTACAACCTGGCTTATTCCTTATAACTTACAGCAAATGTCAGAAGAAAGAGATAAATTGAGGAAAGGACTGTTAAGCAAAAGGAACCAGTATTTAATGATTTTGTAAATTCTCAGCCTATCCAGATTACAAAAAAGGATAAAATTAGGAGATTTACTCTCAGGAAGTGTGTTCTAGAGAGAAAGCCAAAAATATGGATTTTTTTTTTTTTTTTTTTTTTTTTTTTTTTTTTTTTTTAAACAGTATCTTACTCTGTGGCCCAGGCTGGATTTTCATGGTGCAATCATGGCTCACTGCACTCTCAAACACCAGGGCTCAAGTGATACTCCTGCCACAGCCACCCAAGTAGCTGGGACTGCAGGCACATGCCACCATGCCCGGTTACTTTAAAATTTTTTTTTCATAGAGATTATGTCTCACTATGTTGCCCAGGCTGATCTTGAACTCCTGATCTCAAGCAATCTTCCTGCCTCAGCTTCTCAAAGTGCTAGAATTATAGGCGTAAGCCACCACCACACCTGGCCTGGACACCATTTTGCTAGTGTCTGAGAAGAAACAAAATGTCACAGTGTTCTGTCACACAGAAAGCTCTTTGAAGAGATTAAATACATGACTCATGAATTATTTCAGCCATCTCATAGGACTATCTAGGAAAGATCTGTGGAAGAGCCTCTTATCTAATGGAGTGAATCCTTATGACATACATAAGAGACCCACAAGATTCTTGATGATATTATACTAGCAGCAACACTGCCAGCTTAGCCAGAAAGCGACAAAAATAAGACAACAATTTTAAAAGGTTGTTGGACTCCCAAAATTCTACAAATAGGAAACAGGTAGATAAAACTACTTAGATGGGCCAGGCGCGGTGGCTCATGCCTGTAATCTCAGTACTGTGGGAGGCCATGGTGGGTGGATTGCTTGAAGTCAGGAGTTCAAGACCAGCCTGGATAACATGGTAAAACCCCACCTCTACTAAAAATGCAAAAATTAACTGGGCATGGTGGTGCATGCCTGTAGTCCCAGCTACTCATGAGGCTGAGGCAGAAGAATTGCTTGAACCCAGGAGGCAGAGGTGCAGTGCACCAAGATCATGCCACTGCACTTCAGCCTGCATGGCTCAAAAACAAAAACAAACCAACTAACAATAACAACAACAAGAAAAAACCTACTTAGATGACAACATGTGCCCTCTTCATGAAAAAGGAAGTATGATTCAGAGGATAGAGCCTCAGACCCAAGAGTTGAGGCAAGAGTCACAGAGGATTAATCTCAGTTTTTGAAATGGAGTTTTCACAGTTGGTTTTCAAAATTGCTTGGGACTGGAGACTCCTTTCTTCGTTCCATTTTCCCCTTTTTGAATAGGAATGTCTATAACTGTTATCCTGTGCCTGTCTCACTAGTGTATTTTAGGAGTAGATAACTTATTTTCTAGTTTTATTGGTCCACTGATAGAGAGGAATTTTTTCCTAAGATGGATCGTAGTCGGAATCTTACCCATTTTTTATTTAGATAATTTAGATGTATAAATTTGGGGCATTTGAAATGGTAATATTCAAAGAGAATTTGGACTTTGAATTGATGTTATGATATGTTGAGACTTCTGGGGATATTGAGAAGAGGTGAATGTAGTTTGACATGGAATGGATGTGAATCTTTGGGACTCAGAGGGCAGACGGTGGTAAGCTAAATAATGATCCCCCAAAGATGTTCCCAACATAATCCCTGGATCTTGTGAACATTACTTCATATGGCAAAAAAGGACTTTGCACGTGGTTGCTAAGGGTCTCAAAATGGGGAGATTATCCTGGGTTATCTAGGCAGACTCTAAATATATCACAAGAATCCTTATAAGAGGGCAGGAAGGGCCGGGTGCGGTGGCTCACACCTGTAATCCCAGCACTTTGGGCAGCTGAGGTGGGCGGATCACGAAGTCAGAAGTTTGAGACCAGCCTGGCCAACATAGTGAAACCCCATCTCTACTAAAATTACAAAAAATTAGCGAGGCATGGCAGAGCATGCCTGTAATCCCAGCTACTCAGGAGGCTGAGATAGAAGAATTGCTTGAACCCGGGAGGCGGAGAGGTGGCAGTGAGCCGAGATTGAGCCATTGCACTCCAGCCTGAGCGACAGTGTGAGACTCTGACTCAAAAAAAAAAAAAAAGAAAAAGGGGGGGGGCAGGAAGAGGGTCAAAATGTGATGACAAAAGCAGAGATTTGACCAGGCACAGTGGCTCACGGCTGTAATCCCAGCACTTTGGTAGGTGGAGGTGGGCAGATCACCTGAGGTCAGGAGTTCAAGACCAGCCTGGCCAACAAGGTGAAACCCTATCTCTACAAAAATACAGAAATTAGCTGGGCATGATGGTGGGTGCTTATAATACCAGCTACTCAGGAGGCTGAGGCAGGAGAATTGCTTGAACCTGGGAGGCAGAGGTTGCAGTGAGCTGAGATCATGCCATTGCACTCTAGCCCGGGTGACAGAGCAGAACTCCATCTCCAAAAATAAAAATAAAAAATAAAAAAAATTGGAAAAAAAAGTAGAGATTGGAGAGATGCTGCCTGGATCCAGTGAGTACCACAGTTCTAGAAATTAGAAGAAGCAAGGAATAGATTCTCCTTTACAGTCTCCAGAAGAGACTAGGTCTGCTGACAATTGATTTTTATTCCTTAAGACTTATTCTGGACTTCTGACCTCCAGAACTGTGAAATAATAAATTTGTATTATTTTTAGTTGTTATGTTTGAAGTAATTTGCTACAGCAGCAATTGAAAACTAATACAGGGTCATTAATACAATCTTCTGTAGAAATAAACCTTGCTACCCTGTTTTTACATATAAAATTGTCTTAAGCATTGTCATTATTTTTAAAATAGGCAGTTTGTGAACATTTGACATTCTCAAATGTGAGTTGACCTTGTACTGGACCAATCTGTCTTCTAAAAGAAAGCATCTTTACTTTAAAAATAAAAGTCAGTGAGTAATTGGATCAGAAATGCAGAAATGTTCATTATAAGCAACAGTAACAACAGTTAGTTGAAAAGTTAAAATAATGTGTGATGGAATAACAACTATTAATATGAGAGTATTGGAAGTCACTGAAAGGGATTTTGTAGTTACAAGTGCCTCCTCCTCCCTCCTCAGTTTTGCTGGAGAGAGGCTGGGGAGTCCACGTCATAAAGATAGAAACAGTGGGGAAGGAGAGAAGAGAAAGGAAAGAGCTGGAGACCTATGGAACTAGATGCTCTGGAGCAGCTGTACCATATGATCAGTGCGGCTTACATAGAAAGGGAAAGGGGACTTAAAAAATGTATTGCTGTAAATTATATAAATGTATTTGGCTTCTCCTCAAAGTTTTCAAGAAATACAGGGTCAGAATATGAACTGTTTGGAAATTTCTTATGGTTGTTGGAAGGAAGATACACAGTATATATCAGTGGTATTATTTGGGGTCCTTCCTCAAAGGTTACTTGATAATTCAGAAATGTGTTTAGGCTATAGGTGTTAGAAAAGTGGAACAATAATACCATAAAAAGTATGAATTTGTTTCCCTCCTTTAACAACAAACCTGGAGCTACAGAGTTGTAGAGGAATGGTTCTTCAAAGACCCAGGCTCCTTTCATCTTTCCTTACTGCGTTATCCAAGTGGCTTTCAGTTTAGGCTTATACCTTGTGTTTGAATGATGGCTGTTACAGTTCGAGGCTTCATGACCTCATTCAAAGGCAGGAAGTCCAGGGGTGTCCAGGGTAAGCACTTAGCTCCTCCTGCATTTCTTTTTAAAGGAAACAAAATATCTTTCCCAGAATCCCTCAGTGGACTTTCCTTTGGCCAGAACTGGGTCACATGCTGCCCCATCCACTCGTACTACTAGAGTAGAGCCTGAGAAAGCAAATATCTAGTTTTGCAGACTCCAAAGTGGGATGTAGCCAAGGAAATTGGACTTGCAATGACTTTAGGTTGACCATCCAATGGTGTCTGCCACAAGGGTATCCACTCTTTCTTTTCTTTGAAGGACTTGAGGCTAATGAGTTTGGAAACTGAGCAAGGACCACACTTTTTGTTAATAGGTCTGTCATCCAGAGAAAAGCCACTACACAGCTTTCCAAAAATGCTGGCATTCCCCTCATCAGTGGACTCCTCAGTGCTGAGGTGAATATGTTTCTTCTGGAGCATCTTAGAGAACATAGCATTGAGGTCGATAAGTAGATAACACTTGATACATCTATTAGAGCATTTTCTTAAATTCTTGGATTCTCCCTCTACATAGCAAGGTATCCCTGGCATCTCACTCTCATAAATATAACTTAGCATAGACCTAAAAAGCTCAGACTCTGGAACCAGGCTATCTGATTTGAATCTCAGCTTTACCAATTACAAGCTGCACATGGGAAGTTATTTAACCTATATATGCCTAAGTTTTCCCTTTTATAAATGAGGATGTTACCACCTGTCTCATAGGTTTATTATTATAATAAGATAATTTGATGTATGATAGCACTTTGAAAAGTGCTTGGCACCTAGTAAGGGTTACATGTATGCCAACTAGCATTTTTGTTTACATCAGTCCTCATGAGTCTAGATTTCAGCAGCCAACTAAGCAGATGATTAATGCTACTCCCAACTGCCCAGGTGAACCCATTGAGTCTAGAATCTTTGCTAATGCCTCCATATCGATACATTCAGCCTCATCTAAGGCTATGTTCTTCCCTCCTTGGTCTACCATTCTCAGAATTTCTCTCCACACGTATTCCCTGGACTTTTGCTTTTATAAATTAGCAGAATCTCACACCTCCTATGATGGATAAGTCTTTTCTTTCAGAGTTTGCCTTTCCAATTGGCCTTTTGAGGAGTGCTGGGATTTGTAGTGAGAGAAAATGAGGAGTATTTGGCACAGGGTATAAAGTTTCAAGTCAACACCCTCAAGTCAGGTCATTAGAGGATCTCAATCAAAGCAGCAAGAACCTCATGACTGCCTTCATTTGTCAAAGGAAGCCAACCTAAGGCCTGAGGGGTGTGGAGTACATCAGTTAAGTCATCTGAATTGTCCTATGTAACTCCATTCAATCCTCAGGGTCCTAATGAGTTCTAATTAATGCTTTTGGTTTCAAATAAGAGAGTGGTCAGGCTATGAATGCAAGTGACTTTGTAATTCAGCAATCCAAAAGATTAATATTTGAGGTTTTTTCACTTACTTTGACCTCCACCTGCTAGAAATCAAAAGGTTTTCTGCTTGTCTGTTTCAGAAGTCATAGAAAAGCCCTGGTTTATAGGTACCTTGAGCTGAGAATGTAAGAATTTCAGCTCATAATTCTATTTTTTAAAGCTGTTCAGGCCAGGTGCAGTGGCTCACACCTGTAATCCCAGCACTTTGGGAGGCCAAGGCGGGTGGATCACGAGGTCAGGAGATGGAGACCATCCTGGCTAACATGGTGAAACCCCGTCTCTACTAAAAATACCAAAAATTAACCAGGCATGGTGGCGTGCAACTGTAGTGCCAGCTACTCGGGAGGCTGAGATAGGAGAATCGCTTGAACCCGGGAGGCAGAGATTGCAGTGAGCTGAGAGTAAACCACTGCACTCCAACCTGGGTGACAGAGCAAGACTCTGTCTCAAAAAAAAAAAAAAAAAAAAAAGCTGTTCAGCTCCATAAAAAACAACCACCTTACTCTCACGGTCTTCTTGTGAGAATCTTATTCCTAAGTCTTATTGCTCAGTTGTCACTTGGTTACCCCAAAGCTTGATTTCAATGGGTACTTCATTGTAGAGGTATACAGTTGATAACAAACTTTTGCCACTGTATACCATGGGCTACCTGCATCAAAGACCTTTAAAGAAGTTGAGTTTTCAACCCTCAACCTTAATCAGGCTAGATAACCTAGCTCTGATTTCATCTATTTCCCTTAGGGTCTATGCCTGTTAATTCAAATGTCTGTATCAGTCAGGCTACTTAACCACAAGCAACAGAAACTTACTCTGACCAATTAAAGAAGATCACTCGAGCCCAGGGGTTCAAGACCAGCCTGGGCAAAATAGAGAGACCCCCATCTCTATAAAAAAAAAATTAAAAAGTTAGCCGGATGCGATGGCTTGCACCTGTAGTCCCAGCTACTTGGGAGGCAGAGGTGGGAGGATCACTTGAGCCTAGAAGGTCGAGGCTGCTGTGATTATGCCACTGCACTCCAGCCTGGGCAAAAGAGTGAGAACCTGTCTCAAAAAAAAAGAGAACAAACAAGAAAGAAGAAGAAGGTGGAGGCCAAAGGAATGCATATAGAAAGAACTCCTAAAATCTGGCAAGGTGAAGACACTGTCAACTGGACTACTATCTGCTAGGCATCACAGCTTACATCATGAACATTATGGCACTACCACTAGCAACGCTGCCCTAAAAATTTGGTCAGCACCTTTACCATCAGAGGTTTTATCTTGCACCAAGATTACATAGTGGTAATTCCCCGAGCCATTACAGTTCAGCTCCTGGGCAGAAAAAAAATTTCATTTGTTTATTTCATAGACACCAGTTCCAAGACTGAACCACATGGGTGCCAGCTTTATTGGTTTATAAGGTTTACATGCATAACTGTTATTTTGTTGCTTATAATTTTCATGCAGTTTGAATAGGTCAAGAAACCTGGTCTATGTAGGGTACCTTAAATATCCCCTTTAATATTTATTGTATTACTCACAGTACTTTCTGCTGGATCTTCCTTTCTTCCTGGTTTCCTGGGGTGAACAGCATGGCGTAATAGAAAGGTTCTGGGATTTGGAGTCAGGCAAACTTTGGGTTTGATCCTGGCTCTGATCCTGATCAACATTGCCTATCTGTAAGTATATTACTTACCTTTTCTAAGTCTTGGCTTCTTTTTCTATGAAATAGGTATAGTGAAATCTGCTCCATGAATTGTTAAAATATAATTCACATACAGCTTTGTAAGAGATGCTGAGAAACAATATATAGTTGGTCCTCTGTAAGCATGGATTCGGAGGATCCTAAATCCTCAGATTCAATCAATCACAGATCGAAATTTGCAGATACAGAGGGCTGACTATACTTGATTATATGTAAAAAGCTGTGTTTACTATGCTTATAATTGAGCAATTATTTAAAGTATTATACATGTGACAGACAAATGAAAATAAATGAAGCAACACAGTTAGAGTAGACTTAGCAATACCAACAGACACTGTTGCATTGTTGTGAAATAGTCCTAAGTATCTTTCTTTTTCTAACCTGACACCCGTTGTTTGCAAGTGGTGGAAATGCTGAAAGTGAATCTCTTTTCACCAGGAATGCATGACCTTGGCCATCAGCTGCCAGGGCTTTCACTATTGAAATCCTGTTATGTTATTTTCTTCCCAAGTTTGTAATGAACTGTCTTTTGAGAGGATGTGATGAAATATACAGCTGCATCCTAATAAGCATCCTTATGTCTATAAACAGCATCCTTTAGCAATGAATAATAAAAATTGTAATCTTAACTGTGGGAAAAACAATTTAGATAGTATTAATTTTTCTTAAAGGCATTGCAGGTATATTATTTATATAAATAAATAGAATATGTAATACAAATATGGAAAATACATATTTGTGTATACAAGCGAATTTACTTAATTTCTCTATATACACATATACTTTTTATAAAAAATATCCTGAAACAAAACCATCTGTAATATCTTCTATAGCAGCGGGTTCATAAAATTGAAATGATTGATGCCTTTCAGAAATCTCTAGGCAACCAGGTGTTACCATTATTAACCACCCGTGGGAACTTGGCTTCAAATCCAATCTATTATGATTAGAATCTGCATGATCTGTATGAAGTACAGCAAGTCCCGGCCACCAGATGTCACCATTCTTCTATTTCCCTCCTGGTGCTTGGGGAGAGCTAGAGACTCTATTTTCTCTCAAGGGACTGAGGGAAATACGTGCCTCAGAACATTACTGGGATTTCACCAAAAGGTCTTTTCTTAGTCATCCTGGCCTTGCAGATTTCCCTGTGGTTTTTTAGTATCTTGACTTGACAGTTCATAATAGCTGAGGAGCCAAGTGGCTGATAATTTGGGGCTCATTTGGTCAGGAAGTGTTAGAGCCATTTCCTCCAGCTAAGCTTGAAGACAGGATTGACATAAGGTGCCCAAAGCCCAGAACTTGCTCAGTGCAGGAGAGGCTATGGATGTGCCCTTTTAAGGTCCTGGGGTCAGGAGACCTCAACCAGCTATGAGCTCACTTACAAAATGAAGGAGAGGGACTGAATCATTTCTAGGGTCTAAAAATTCCATGATTCTCAGTTTGTAAATGCCTCTGGTGGGGAGGGTGGGTAGTAGGGTGGGGGTAATCTAAGTCCAAGAAATAAGACCCCAGAGAGGACAACGAAGTAGGGGTGAAGTCCTGCAGGGCAGATCAGAGGAAACTGAATATGAATCCTTATGAAGTCTGGATGTAGTGACTGGTTATGGGGTCTGGAACTTGCTGGGGTTATGATCTTGTGGATTCTACCACGAACTTAATAGCCCACTCTTCCTCCATTCCAGATACTACTTAACAATAAACTATAATGCTTATCGATGTAAATGTATGGCATTCTCTCTCCTGGGGCTTGGTTGGATTTAATCTGTCATGTCAGTCAGTGTTCTTTGTGGTGCCTTCAGGGCACAGGGTATTTTTTATTTGTGAATTTACAACAGTGCAGTTTTCAGCTAGCTCATCTGGAGTGTTCCTAAAATCCGGGAGTGGGAGCAGGGCAGAGAAGGAAGAATGGATTTCATTTATTAAGTGCCAGATATCCCTAAGTATTTCACGTATATTTCATATCATCTTCACAGTAACCTCATGAAACAGCATTTATTATGCTCATAGATAAAGATGAATTCAAATGGTTAAGTGGCTTGCCCGAGGTCACAAAAACCAAATGGCAGTATACATACTGCTTTGTGTAATGCGTTCTAAGAAAGAGGAAACTGAGCCTCAGGGCGTTTTGTTAAAGTTGCCTGCACCCCTAAGAAGGTTGAGACCACAGTCTCCCCATCACTGGGCTTCGCTGCTGTAAGGCCCCTTGTCCTTTGGGGCTTGGACTGCGCCACTCCGGAGGATGCATTGTCATATCAATATCTGCACACTGCCCCTGACCTTGTTAGAATATTATTTATGACCTCGATCAGAAGGTCCGGCGCTCTCTCCTTTCTCCCCTTGGGCTGCGGAACAGAGTGGCTGGGAGAAGTCCTCCTAGACAGGGTTGAGAGTTTGCAGACGGCCCCTGAGAAGCTGGGGCGTTCCGAATTGGCTGAGCCCGAGGCCGGGGGCGGGGAGTTTGCCAAACGTCCCCGGCCGGAATTTCTGCCTCCTAGAGCCACGAGCCCAGAAGCGGGGAGAAGTTGGTGAGGTCGACTAGGGGAGGGTTGCCAGGAATTGAGGACGGACTCCCGCCCCGGTTGACTGAGCTCCCAGAGGAGCGTCTCTGCTGCGTCGGGGCTGAGTGTGGACGCGCTGCGCGCGGCCCCGCCAAGGCTGGTAGTTTGCAGACCGTCCCTGCCGCGGCCCGCTCGGCGGCGGCCCTGCGGCTCCCGCGGCGGCGGCGGCCCCGGGCGCGATCCAGCCCAGGTAGCCGCGCCGCAGGCTCGGGGCGTCGCGACCCAGCGCCTCGGGCCCCGCGGGCACGGCGGCCGGCGGGTGCTCCCGGCTGCTGCTGCTGCCCAACAAGGAGGTAAGAGCTGCCGGATCGGGATGATCGCGTCGGAGCTCGTCATCCCCGCGGGGTGATGCGCGCAGAGGGGACCGCGGGGGACACGGGGAACCGGGCGCGGGCGAGGAGAGCCCGCATCGGGGTCGGCGCGGTCGGGGGCTTCCTTCCGTCGTTCCTCTGCCGCCTGCGTGGGTGCCCCGGCCCCGGCCTCTCTGCAGGACTCCGGACTGCAGACGGGGGACGCGCCTTGAGGAGCCCACCTGCCCCCGGCAGCGCCTCCCGGGGGAGGCTGAACCCCCCAGGCCCCGTGACGAGGGGGCTTGTCGGCTTTCCTAGGGACAGTCCAAAGGAAGCTCTGGTTGCGCGGGCTGGAGGCGAGCGGCCAGGGATGGTAGATGGGCGCTCGGACCGCGAAGGAGCTCGGTGGGGGTCACGCCGCAAGCGTGGGCCGGGCCGGGGTCCTCGGGACCCAGGCGCACTGGGCGGGCTCGGCCAGCGGCCAGTAGGGAGGAAGGAAGAAGGAGGGAGGCTGGCCCCGAGCCCCTAGGGAGGAGGCATGCGGCGGGCCGGTGCTCCGGGCCTGAGGGTCCAGGAGGCCCGGGGGCGCCCCAGCTGTTAGGGGACGGCCCACGGGTCCGCGATCCCGCCGGCGCGCTCAGCGCTGCTGCCGGGTCTGGGAGGCTGCAGGGAGCGCAGAGCCCACACCCGCGCACACACTCCCCGAGAGCATGCTCAGTGCGGTCCTGGGAACTTCCTGCCGAGTCGTGAGCCGCCCCGGCCCCCTCCTGGCCCACTCCTGGCCCTCGGCTCGCAAAGTTGGGGGCGGCAGGGCTAGAGAGTCGTGGGCGCCGCTCTCGCCTGTGGCTCTTCTGCGCCCCTGGCCCCTGCCTCGCCTCAGTTGAGCTCCGCGCTCTGCTCTCCCCCGCTGCCCCAGCAGCCGGGATTGGGGGCGTGGGTGTTAGCCCCTGCTCCCAGTGGCGGGGTGGCCAGAGGCCTGGAGCGCGACTCTCAGCCTGGTGGAGCTGCGCGCTGTGCGCCCGCTTGGTGCCCGGACCTGGCGCGGCGAGCAGGCGGGGTGCAAGGGGGTGTGTGAGCCCAGGGACGCTCGCGCACACACTTGCTGTCACACACAAAGCCGCGGTTTTGTAGCCGCCGCGCGGAAGAGCCAAAGAGGGAAGGGGGTGGCGCTTGCATTGTCCAGAGGCGTCTGGAGCGCTGATGGGTGCTCGGCTCCTCAGGGCTGCGGGAACCGGGTGATGTGGATGGATTCGGTCTAGGGCCCGGCCCTCCTGGGACCCACTGCCAGGCCTGGCCCTAGGTGGCCGCCGCTATCTGCACCTGGCTCTGGCGGCCCAGTTAGGGGAGGTTGGGTACTTCTAGGTCTGTGAAGTTGGGGAGGGGCAAACTCGGGTTTCTGTGGGGTTCGGGTGGATGGCAACATCGCACTTGTAAACACACCCAGACCCAAGTGTTAGAGGTAGCACCTCATTCTAAAGAGATGCGAGTGGGAAGCTAGGTCGTTGAACTGACCGCCCACCCCCAGTTTATTGTCAGGACCTGATCAACTTGGTTTTTACTCCAAGAGACTCCCCAGTGTTAATCTCTGTGTCATGAATGAACATCCTAAGCCTTGCGGCTGCATCAGAACTCCCTTGTCTGATCCGAGAAAATCACTGAACATTTTTTCATGA
This sequence comes from Chlorocebus sabaeus, assembly GCF_047675955.1. Lineage (NCBI taxonomy): Eukaryota > Metazoa > Chordata > Mammalia > Primates > Cercopithecidae > Chlorocebus > Chlorocebus sabaeus. Next base: position 19,708,711 of record NC_132913.1, read on the forward strand.
AGGGCAAAGCGTCTGAGATCTGTCCTGAATGAATTTTCACCCCCCTCCCCCCTTCCCCACTTCTTTCCTATAAATTATTTTTGTTGCTATTGTTCAGGGCTGAGATGGGCATCTTCAGATTTATTTGGCGGTTAAGATTAGAGCAAAGCTCTCCTGTCTTTTTTTTTTTTTTTTTTTTTTTTTTTTTTAAGATGGGGTTTTGCTCTTGTTGCCCAGGCTGGAGTGCAATGGCGCGTTCTCAGCTCACTGCAACCTCAGCTTCCCGGATTCAAGCGATTCTCTTGCCTCAGCCCCCCAGGTAGCTGGGATTTCAGGCGCCTGTCACCATGCCTGGCTAATTTTTCATTTTTAGTAGAGACGGGGTTTCACCCTATTGGTCAGGCTGGTCGCGAACTCCTGACCTCCGGTGATCCACCTGACCTCCGGTGATCCACCTGCCTCGGCTTTCCAAAGTGCTGGAATTACAGGCGTGATCCACCGTGCCCAGCTTAGAGCAAAGCTCTCTTTTCTAGAGAGCTTTTTAGTTTTTTCCAGTTTAGTTTTTTCCTCTTGCCCTCCTCCATCATCCTGCTTTTAAATGCTCATTTAAATGCCCATGTCGTCAGCCTTACTTGGAGAGGCCCTGAAAAGCAAGGTGATGGAGGAGGGGCAAGAGGGTGACTGTTTCACCCTTTGTAGGGGCTGGGAGAAGAGGAGAAGGAAGTTGCTCTGTCTGGCATCTGCCTCTGCTGGGGTGGCTCTGCGTGGGTATAGGGTTTGGGCTCTTTCTTTCATCTCCTCCTTTGTTTCACCCTGCCTTCTTCACTCTAGGACCCTCGTGATTGGAGTCACTCGGTGAAAGGAATCTGCAGTCCTGCTTTGGAGCTTTGCAGGGTTTGCACCTACACAAGCAGCCACCAGTTGGTTTTAAGGTGAACTGCAATGGCAGGAGGCGTGGGGAGTTCTGCCCCGATCTGCTGGTGGCAACTGTGTGCTCCAGCTGCTGCTGCAGAGCAGCTCATGGGCTTTTTGATCTCCTCAGCAGTGTGCATTTCAAGTGCTTTGTGTTTGGAAGTGTGAATATAGTACTCATTTATATATATTCCCTCATCTGTATACATTTTTATAAAGAGGTATGTGCCTATGTACATGCATATGCTGTGTTCTTTGGTAGAATCTGGAAGCTGGAAGGGACCTCAAGAGATCACAGGCATTCACATAATCTCTCATCCCATTCAATTTTCTTAGTTTTAAAATAACCAAGCCACCTTCTGCCCAGCCGTCCTCCAAAAGCATTGAAATGGTAGAATCCCCTGTGACCCTAGCTGACGGGGAGGCCTTTGGAAGTAGGAGTTCCCAGGAACCGTTCTAGGTATCACTCTGACATTTGACACAACTTTTCCCTAATGTTCCGTGTGTCTCAGGATCTAAGGCACTACAGAGACATCCCTGGATTAATTTTGGCAGGGGACAGGCAGTGACTAGTGTACCCTGCAGAGATGTGTAGAAAACTGCAAAGAGCAGTCATCTGTAAGATCTGGGTTGGAAAGTTTATGTCCTCTCCTTCCCTGCTTCATACAGACAGATGGCTGCTCTGCTCTTTCTCAAGAGGCTTTAGGCACAGTAGGAACTCATTGTCTTCCTTCCTCGTTATGTGTCATGGGCTCCTGGCCCTAGGAGGCATGGAGGAGGAGTGGTTGGGAGTGGCATTCTGTGTTGATGCTGTTATAATAGGCCTCAGGAAAGTGTGTGCTGTTAGCTTTGTCTCTGGGGGTTTTCTGTGGTGAATTTCAAAGTTTGGGGAAGGGTCCTGGTGTCAGATGAACAGGTTGATGGGTAGTTTTGACTGCTATAATTCAGATGATACTTGAGAAAAGGGAGGAAATAATTTTATACGGGGGGATTGCTATCTGGGTGACAATTGAGAAGATAGGGTGAGAAATAAATAAGCATTTGGGACTTGTCAGTGCAGGTTTTACCAGGCTGCCTTTAAAGTTAATAATTGCTTTGAAGTATAGAGTCACTCTTAGTAGCCAGAAGATGGCTACACTTTCAAATTTCTCTTTGAAATTAAGTAACGATCTCTCCAACCCTTAAAGTCTCTAATCTAAGCCATATCCCTATACATGTTTTACATCCTATGTCAACATTCACAGTTGTGACTGATGCTGGCTGCTGATGAGCATTTATCTAGCATCTGCCAGGTGCCATGCACTGGGCTGGTGCTGGGTATAAAGATGTCCTCCTAAATTATCTCACTTTTAATTTATCAGACCTTCTTTTACTGTGTCTTAATGCAAACTAATAGCTCTTGGAAAGCCGCCAAGGTGGGTCCCAGGAGCCTTAGCACTGTAACCACGTTCTCAGCCGGAGGAGTTTGGATCGAGCTTTGCATTTGCCCATTTGGGCTGTTTTATTTATTTTTTTCATTGTCACAATTAAGTGCATCCTTCCTTGACTTTGTCATATCTGCAGGGCTATGTGTGTTCATGGGAGGGTTTGGAGGAATCACTTTATTTGTTTAAAATCCCACAGTTCTCTTGTCTAAACACGCAATCTTCTGGAATGGGAACAGGGCTTTCCTCTCGGGACTCTGCCCAGTCTTAAAAATCAGGACAGGCAAGGGTTATACGCTATGGTGGCTGGGTTTGGTGGGAGCAGTTTGTCTTGTAAACTGGCACTGTCTCTTTGTCACCTTCACTGCCAGGCTGGCATTAATGCCTGCTGGATCTTGACTGTTGCTCAAGTGGCTCCCTGCAATGGCTAAGGAATATTTCTCCACTCTTTTTCCTGACAAAGTGAACTCAGGAATGAGTTACACTCAAGTACTTCCGTTACTAGTAAGAGTTAACTACTGGTGCTTGCAATAGGTTTACTTTTTAAAATGTCAGCACTTCAAGGTTATCCCTAGAATAATAACAGCCTCACTTATTTGCATCCCTTTGTGATTTGTGTGGCTGGCCCTTGAGGGAACATGTGCCACCCACCCACTCCTGTTTGAACTTCACGCTTTAATGTTGTAGTTCGGTGCACAGACTGCTTATAAGTCCTGTCATGCTGGTGAAATGTTTTTTAAAACTTATTGTAAGTATCCTACAGAGAAAAGCCTTCCACTCTATTTGTTTTGGGTCTTTTCCATGTCTGGGTCCCCGCGTGGGAGTTTGTTATGTTGGTGATCATCATAGAGATTGTATTATATGTCTTGGTGGAGAAACATCAGAAAAGGTGGGCAAGAAAATAGGAATGATGGCGATGAAAAACATCTGTCTTCTCCGATTGGCATTCCTGCAGATGCTTCTTTTGTACTACAGGTATTTCCGTCAACAATGAGGTAGATGCTGTGTTATTCCCAGTTTATACTTGGAGAGACCGTAACATTGTGAGGTCAGGAAATCTAGCTAAGGTCACAAACAGCTACTGAGTGGCAGAGCAAGGATTTGAAGCCAGGTGGTCTAGGTCCAGAGCCAGTGCGGGTTGGGCTGTGAGTAGTGGGTAAGGCTGATGAGCCTGCCCTGTACTAGCCAGCACCTTCTTTCCAACCCAAGCCGAGAGGGCTTCATAGATACCCAGCGGCACCGCAGGGGGGCCCTCCTCTTTCTAGCTGAGGTCACCATGCAGAAAGGTGGAGGGACTTTCTCAAAGTCTCACCAGCAGGCAGCTGTGGCAAAGCTGGACCTCACATCTCATCTGTGGTCCCACAGGAACAGTTGGTAACAGTTGATAACGGGTGCCTGCCTGCTTTGTTTATAGGGATGATATAGGAAGAGAATTGATGGCTACTGGGCATCTGTTCTTCCCTGGAGCCCACTGTGTGCTCACACCCAGCTTCACCTTGGAATGTGGTGGGGAGCAGGTTGTTGTGGCCCCGTTCCCTCCTATCATCCCCAGCTGGGAGAATCTATGTCCTTTGGAATGAAGGGTTCCCTTTCTCATGTCATCTTTTAAGTTTGACATTGTAAGAATTCAGTCTGGGCTGGATTTTCCATTTCACTCTTGCTAATTCTCTGTGCTTTAGGGCTCCTGGCTCCTCTCAGCATTGATTTCCTTTCTTTAGGAGCATGGGGTGGGTGAGGGGTGACCTGGAAGAGGTATCAGGACTCTTCCTTAACATTTCCGATAAATGGTGCCTGTGAAGACATTCTCGCAGTGTCTGTGGAATCCTAGAAAGAGAGCAGGGCCACACAAAATGCTCCTCTGAACCCGAGATCGCCATACTTTGTGGAATCTTCCCATTGGACATAGCAGTGAGCACCCATTTCCTTTCCTGCCCTCACCTACTCCTGATTTGGAATGCTTCTGCTGAATAAATAGTCCCTAGCTACCCAAGGAGTTTAAAGTCTAAGCCTGGTCAGTGCACACCCAGAAGAGTTGAGTGATAAAGGGAAATGTAGATGAAGAACACACTAATTCAGCCCATGTGACTACTTTGGGCCTCAGTTGTTAGGTTGAGAAGTAAGAGGGGATTGAAGGCACTCCGAAGATCTGTTCAGTTTGTCATCTTGCTTAATCCTATACATGTGGCAAAAGAGGTGTAACATAAATGAAATTCCCTTATTAAATTAAAGAGAAGGTTGAGAACACATTCAGATTGTTTTTGCCCTTACCGGTAGACTATTTAGCAGACAGCAGAAAAGCTTAACTAAGAAGAATCAGCCCTGTATTGTTACTCTCTTTGGGGATGTTTATCTTTGTATGTTTAGAAATAAAAAACCTTGGTCCTTACTTTCAGCCCTGAAATAACCTGCTTTTCCTTTAGTGAAGCTATTTTTTCCCTTGGGAAATTGAGATTCATTGAGATTCAAAGAGTAGAGAAGATGACCAGGCTCATAGCCTTCTGTGGTTCCTCACACAGCGCCCTGGGGATGTGGCTAGGTGTTTACATACTGCCACCAGCAGGGCCAGATTCTGTCTACACATCCAGTGTGTAACTACTACCTTTCAATGTAAGGGAGTTTGGTGTCAGTCTTCTTGCGGTTTTGCAGCTGCTTTTTTTTTTTTTTTAAACCATCTGTTATTTTCACCTCCAGTTTGTTATTTACAAGCATCCATGCCGGTGAGTTTTCTAAATGACCGATTCTTTCTTGGATGCAAAGAAAAAGCACCGTCTTTGCCTCATGCAGTGTGTGATCTGTTTTCCTTTGACATCTTTCTTAGTATTTCTGTTTGGTATATTTCCTTCCTCCCCTTTCCTGTAATGTTTAGAGCACCTAGGGTCAGAGGCCCCACCCGGTGAGGCTATGGCAGGGAAGAGGAGTTTCCCTCTGTCCCCTTCCCCCAGTAATCTTCATCATGCAGTGTCCCCAGTCCTGTGTAAGACCTTTGCAAACACGGCTTCAAGCCCCTCTGTTCATCTTGATTGCCTTCCCTCTGTAAGAAAGTTCTAGTCTCTGTGACTAAGAATGGGACATTCTCCCCCTCTTCCTTTATTTGATTTTTAGCTATGATGCTTGGCAGTTTTAAAGATGACATTGTTATGTGGGCAGTCTTCACTGTACATTACACACAAATATAATTCTCCTGGGTAAATAGGATCAACTTTTACAGGTTCACCATTCCTCCTTTGCAATTCTTAGTGCAGTGAGCTCCATCAAGGGAAAGGTTCCCCCTCCCCTCCGCCCCAGGCTTGTTCCAAATAAACCCCCCCAAAACAAAAAAAGAAACACGTAGCTCCAATAAAGAAAGGAGTGTCATGGAGCTCTCATGGGTGCAGGCTGGAAGCTCCAGGCCTGGCGTGCTGGAGTCACGAGATGAGCTGTCCAGGCAGCGTGGCATCGTGAGTGAACTCCGACTGTGGCAGGTGAGGCTTCTGCATTTAGCTGACTGTCTTCATGTGGACCGATTCTGTGCTTAGTGATTGTGATTTCTTATCTGAAAAGTGATGCATCACTTAACTTCTACACTTGGAGGGTTCTACTAGTGTGCCTGCGTGGCTGGGTTCTGCACACTCAGCTACTTTAGTTTCTTTTTTTTTTTTTGAGACGGAGCCTCGCTCTGTCGCCCAGGCTGGAGTGCAGCGGCCGGATCTCAGCTCACTGCAAGCTCCGCCTCCCGGGTTCACACCGTTCTCCTGCCTCAGCCTCCCGAGTAGCTGGGACTACAGGCGCCCGCCACCTCGCCCGGCTAGTTTTTTGTATTTTTTAGTAGAGACGGGGTTTCACCGTGTTAGCCAGGATGGTCTCGACCTCCTGACCTTGTGATCTGCCCGTCTCGGCCTCCCAAAGTGCTGGGATTACAGGCTTGAGCCACCGCGCCCGGCTACTTTAGTTTCTATAGTCTGTCCTTAAAAAGATTCCTAGGTCTGTTCCTGGTTTTGAGGTTCCATTTGTTCATTATGCTCTTTTAGAGTTCATCTTTTAAAATCAGTCTGTCGACATTTTTTTTTTCCTCTTAGCACAATTTATGGTCTCATGCAGGTCAACAAATTGGGACTCTGAATGTGAGCGTGTGTGTCCACACACCACTAAGGCTTATTAACTTATTGTCGATGTTATCTTAAGAAAAAGTGGAGGCTGGGTGCAGTGGCTCATGCCTGTAATCCCAGCACTCTCAGAGATTGAAATGAGAGGATTGCTTGAGCCCAGGAGTTTGAGACCAACCTGAGCAACAAAGCAAGACTCCTGCCTCTACCAGAAAAAAAAAGAAAGGAAGAAAGAGAGAAGGAGAAGGAGAGAAAGAAAGAAAAGAAAAAGGAAAGAAAGAGAGAGAGAAAGAAGGAAAAGAAAAAGAAAGAGGGAGTGATCAGAGAGCTGCAGGGAGAGAAAGAAAGAAAAGAAAAAGGAAAGAAAGAGAGAGAGAAAGAAGGAAAAGAAAAAGAAAGAGGGAGTGATCAGAGAGCTGCAGGTTTGGAGTAGCCATCAGTTAAAGGAAGTCTGCAGAAAGTTTCTGTGAAAGGATTTTGTTACTATGGCCTTTCCCTAGTGCCAGCTTGTTAAGAAGTGTAGGTAGGGGATCCTTGGTAATACTATGTATTAAGATTTTATTGTTCTTCCTGTAAAGTGTTTTTCATGATAATGAGTTGCTTATTCTATAATAGTGCCTTTTCTCTATTTCTGTAAGCAGAATCAAATATAACTCTCAAGTTTTATTTGTTCTTTTTTTTTTTTTTTCTTTAGAGACAGGGTCTTGCTCTGTCACCCAGGCTAGAGTGCAGTGCTGCAATCATAGCTCACTGTAACCTCCAACTCCTGGGCTGAAGTGACTCTCTTGCCTCAGCTTCTTGAGTAGCTAGGGCTACAGGCGTGTGCCACAACGCCTGGCTAAATTTTTTTTTAAGTTTTTATTTTTTTGGAGAGACAGGAGTCTTGCTATGTTGCCCAGGCTGGTCTTGAAGTCCTGGCCTGAAGCGATCCGACTGCCTTAGTCTCTTGAAATGCTCTGATTACAGTTGTGAGCCGCCGTGCCCAGCTTTCCATGATTTGGTGCCATATCTGGTTAATATTCTCTTAAGTTTCTGAGTTTCTTCCTCCTAGTTCAGTGGTTTCAAATGTAACTTTTCTATTTCTTCATTGTCAGTCTCTAATGGAAATACTACAGGATTACTTCTATTGCTGCTGTAACAGCCACAGACTTAGCAGTTAAAGCCCCACACATTTATTCTCTTTGAATTCTATAGGTGAGAGGTCCCTTATGGGTCTCCTGGACCAAGATCAAGGTGCCTGTTCCTTAATGAGGCTTGAAGGGAGAGTCGGTCTCCTTGCCTTTTCTAGCTTCTAGAGGCTGCCCGTGTTCCTAGGCTCGTGCCCCCTTCTCCAGTTTCAATGCCAGCAGTGTCCAGCCGAGTCCTTGTCTCTCTGCCATCACACTGATACTCTCACCAAGCTGGAAAAGATTCTCTGCTTTTCAGGATTGATGTGATTAGATTAGACCAAGCAGGGTAATGCAGCATAATCTTCCATCTACAGGTCCTTGATATAATGCCATCTCCCTGTAAGGCAATAGAAGCACAGGTTCCAGGGATTAGTATATGATGAACATCTTTGGGGGCCCTTTTTCTGCCTACCACAGTCCTCAAAGCTCCAAATAAGGAACTGGTTCTTTGCTCTTTATGTAAAAGAACTATTTTTCTTTGCAAAGAAGGGTTACTGTTGCAGGATCTGTTCTTCTCCCCTTCGAACATATTCAAATCAACTATTTGCCAAAACATTGGTATTTAAATAAGGTTTGAGGTCTGCTGAGACCAGATGCTGAGCTGAGTACTTTTACTTGTTCTGGCTTATGTAATTGTGAGCCATCCTACTATTAGAGTGGGGAAACTGAGGTGCAAAGGAAACGTGCCCAGGGTCACACAGCCAGAAGTGGCAGAGCCAGCGTACAAAAGGCTGCATTCCTGAAACTGGCATTCTTTTCACTCTGCTTTTCTGCCTTACAAGCGATAAGGCAAACACACAATGAGAAATGGTAATGGAAAACCTTAAAATAATGTAAAACCTCTCTGCTTCTGCCAGGGTGATCATGATAAACAATAAATATTTGCCTGTGGTAGATTGATTTTTTTTTTTTTTTTTTACTAATGGCCTCCATTAATGGCCTCCCTGAACTCCCTGTATCCACTATCCACACTCTTGGCCCTACAACTTTGCAGCTTTTCTTCCTCCTTCCTTTTTCCCCCACCCTGGTCTCCTGCGCCCCGTTTGGCTATGTGACTTTCTTCGGCCAGTGGGATGTTAGCACATGCTGTGTATAAGCAGAGTTGTGAAAAGTGGCTGTTTCTGATTGCCTTTTACATAACTGGGCTTGCACGTTCAGACCCCGCCACCTCCATGAGATCGTGCCCAGGCTAGCCCAGTGGAGGGGCCAGGTTTGTGCTTGCGGATTCCATCCTAGACCGG